>NW_024733523.1:0-65000 GCF_018991925.1 Homarus americanus | reverse complement strand
CAGGGAAACCAGGAGCTCAGATGAACAACGATGCCATAGAGAAATCCGACTGCGAGAGATATTTAGGAGTAATGATAAGTAGGAACCTTAAGCCAAGTAAACAATGTGTTTTTGCTCGTAACAAGGCTAATAAAGTACTTGGGTTCATACAAAGGAGTGTTAGTTACAAGACTAGCGAGGCCATCCTAAAACTGTATCTTGCTCTTGTGAGACCACACCTGGATTACGCAGTTCAGTTCTGGTCACCGTATTACAGAATGGGATATAGAATCCGGGAAAGAATTCAGAGGAGAATGACAAGACTAATCCCGGTAATAGGAACCTTGAGTATAGAGACAGGTTAAAGCATCTTAATTTGCACTCCTCGAGAGACGTAGAGTGAGGGCGACCTGATAGAGGTGTATAAGGGAAGACAGGGCTAAACAAAGGAGCATTACAAAGGTACTCAAATTACATCCAAATCCAGGAGCGAACCTTGTACGTCGGTTTTAAATTAGACAAATTTAGATTTAGGCGTGAAATAGTAAACACTGGTTTGGAAACAGAGTATAGATAATGAACAAGTCACCAAATACTTACTATTAAATCGGAATACGCTGAATTGCTTCAAACATAGGTTGGATGCTCATATGAGCAATAGGGGTTGGGTGTAAACGGGACTGCCCAGTATGGGCCAATAGGCCCGCTGCAGTTTCCTCCATTCTTATGTTCTTATGTTCTTATTATATTTAAGATTACTTATTGATGTGACTCGTTGTGAAATGATGTTGTGAAATGATGTGACTCGTTGTGAAATGTTGTGACTCGTTGTGAAATGTTGATGTGACTCGTTGTGAAATGTTGATGTGACTCGTTGTGAAATGTTGATGTGACTCGTTGTGAAATGTTGTGACTCGTTGTGAAATGTTGTGACTCGTTGTGAAGTGTTGATGTGACTCGTTGTGAAATGTTGTGACTCGTTGTGAAATGTTGTGACGCGTTGTGAAATGTTGTGACTCGTTGTGAAGTGTTGATGTGACTCGTTGTGAAATGTTGTGACTCGTTGTAAAAGTTCATTTGTGTTTGTGTTTTGATTAAACCTGAAGAACCCACATACCGTGTTACCTGGCACTAATTACGGATCACCTGAACATTCGCCCCCTCAGTTTATTTGACCGTAAGATTAACAGCTCTCCTCTCTGCCTTCTCCGTGTCTCCTCCTCCTCCTCCTCCTTCACATTTCCTCTTCTTCCTCCTTCACACTTCCTCCTTCACACCTCCTCCTTCACACCTCCTCCTTCGCACCTCCTTCCCCACTTTTCCACTTCGCCTCTTATATTATTTATTTTTTCTCAATTTTATTACTTTTACCCATTTATCCTTATCTCTCTTGGATTACTTACTTTTTCGTTTCCTTATTAACTACCATCTTTATCTGCCTTATCTTACACGGCCGTTTTTATCTTTTCTTTTCATATTTGTTCCTTTGATATTTTTATCCACTCTCCCCCCTGTGTTTTTATATCCGTCCGTCCATCCGTCCGTCCGTCCAAATAACATTGTATACGTCTCTCTCCCTCTCCTCCCTCCCTCTCCTTACTCCCTCCTTCTTCTCCCTCACCTCTACCCTTTCCTGCCTCTCTCCCTCCCAGCTACGCCTGTTATCCTGGGCTAGGGTGTAACACAGACGATATTAAACAGCCATTACTGTGATTGACAGCCCGCTAGAGCGTACGGCAGGCTCCTCCCTCCCTCCCTCCCCCTTCCCTCTCTCGTTCCACGTGTACCCTTTCCCTTCCTTCATATGCACTTTTCCTTCCCTCCACTTGTATCCTCCCCATCCACATACCCTCCCTTGTTCCACTTGTACCGTCCCCTCCTCCACATGTATCCTTCTCTCTCCCTCCTTCCACTGCCCAGCATCTCCTCCTCCCTCCAACCCACTCCCTGTCTTCCTCCCTCTCCCATCCTCCCTCAGTCAAACTCACTCCCCTCTCCTTACCAGCCCTCCCCTCAAGCGACCCTCATGAGTGACATTTATGTGAGAAACCCAAACAAGTGTCACCAAAGTTTTTAACAGAGGGACCAATTTTGTACTGCACAGATATCAAAAAAGCCCGGAGTTGTTGGGGCTTAAGAGCCCACAAGACTCTGCCCTGCTGATGTCAGGGCTCCAGGGAGGTAGTGGGGAAAAATATGGGGGAGGTGGTTGGGTGGGGGGAGGGGGGGTTATTTGGGGGGTTCTGTTGGGAGGCTGTGAAATTGTTTACGAGTAGTGGTGGAGGAGGTTGTGTGGTGAGTTGGGCTGTTGTGTTGCTGCTGTGTAAAAGTAAGATGGGTGCTGGGCTGTGGTGCTGGGTGCTGGGATGTGTGGTGCTAGACTGTGTGAAGGTAAGGCCAGGTGTTGGGTGCTGGATGTGGTGGTGCTAGACTGTGTGGAAGGTGTTGGGCTGTGGTAGGGTGCTGTGATGTGGTGGTGTTAGGGGCTGTGGTGGTGCTGTGTGTTGTTTTATGCTGATCTTGTGTTTTTGTAGATGATGTCACTTGTTTGATGTCCTGAGAATTACAGATGTCATTCCTAACTTCATAACTCTAATGTACTATCTGGGGTGATGTCCTTCTGATTCCTTATCTGGAGTTGACGTCGTAACTATGAGGGATACTTCAGTCTTTACCTCCATCCACACTACCTCCATCCACACTACCTCCATCCACACTACCTTCATCCACACTCCCTCCATCCACATTACCTCCCTCCACACTACCTCCATCCACACCTCCTCCATCCACACTACCTCACCCATCCACACCTCATCCCTTCACACTACCTCCAGCCACACCTCCTCCCTCCACATTACCTCACCCATCCACACTCCCTCCATCCACACTCCCTCCATCCACACTACCTCCCTCCACACCTCCTCCCTCCTACATCACCTCCATCCACACCACCCATCCACACCTGCTACCTCCATCCACACCACCTTCATCCACACTCTCCATCCACACCACCTCCATCCACACTCCCTCCATCCACACTACCTCCCTCCACACCTCCTCCCTCCTACATCACCTCCTCACTTTTTAATACCAATATCAAACAGTATAAAACCAAACCCGAGATATGTACCGTCATCACTATTTTTTTTTTAACACAGACTTTGTAAAACTTTGGAACTAAGGAAAATACTTTGAGGTACATTTTTCGAACACGGGGGTTTCGAAAGGTCTCAAAATTAATGGGAATCCTGTAAGGTACATATCGAACACTGTTTCATTAGGTTTCAAAACTTAGCTTAAAAGTCTAGTTTAATATTTTTCGAAAGGTCTCAAAGTTGGGCGAAATCTTGTAAAATATATTTAGAACACGGAGGTTTCAAAAGGTTTCAAACTTGGGCCAAAATCTTGTTTAAAAACTTGAGCGAGGACAGCTTACCGGGTTAACTGCTCGACACCCCAGCGAGACCTCCCGAGAAATTAATTTTTTTTTCCTCCCCGCTCCTGAAGGTGCAGGAGGTGTCTTGTTGGTGTGTCTGTCTATGTCTGTCTGTGTCTTTTTTGTCAGTTTGTGTATAAAGTGTTTGTATTTGTCTGTTTGTACGATTGTCTGTTTTGTGAATGTGTGTGTGTGTGTGTGTGTGTGTGTGTGTGTGTGTGTGTGTGGGCAAGCACGCTCGTCTGTCTGTTCCAGATTGTGAGATCATGTTAGTTATCTGTTATTTATCATTCCATTCTCTACTACCAGCTGCCTCACCTCACACACCACTACCTGGCAGCCTCACACACCACCACCTGGCAACTTTCACACACCACCACCCAGCACCTCACACACCACCACCTGGCAGCCCCACACCACCACCTGGCACCCCACACACCACCACCTGGCACCCCACACACCACCGCTCTAAATTCTCACACACCACCACCTGGCACCCCACACACCACCACCTGGCTTCCCCACACACCACCACCTGGCACCCCACACCACCACCTGGCACCACACCACCACCTGGCCCCCCCACACACCACACTGCCTGGCACCCCACACACCACTGCCTGGCACCCTCACACACCACTGCCTGGCACCTCACACACACCACCGCCTGGCACCCCACACACCACCACCTGGCACCCCACACACCACCGCCTGGCACCCCACACACCACCACCTGGCCCCCCACACACCACCACCTGGCCCCCCACACACCAATTACCTGGCACCCCCACACACCACCGCTCTGGCACCCCCACACACACCACACCACCTGGCACCCCTCACACACCACACTGCCTGGCACCCCCACACACCACCGCCTGGCACCCTCACACACACCACTGCCTGGCACCCCACACCACCGCCTGGCACCTCACACACCGCCTGGCACCCCACACACCACCACCTGGCACCTCACACACACCACCGCCTGGCACCCCACACACCACCACCTGGCACCCTCACACACCACCGCCTGGCACCCTCACACACCACCACCTGGCCCCCCCACACACCACCACCTGGCACCCTCACACACCACCGCCTGGCACCCCCACACACCACCGCCTGGCCTCCCCACACACCACCACCTAGCACCCACACCTCACTCAGCACCATCTGGGCCCCACAATACCACCACACATTACACGTCGACACAACATATTCCATCCACAACACCACTACCTTCCTCCCCTCCCCCCCTGGGCATTAGACTTACAGTGGGCGCTAAGGACCTGAGTTGTGGCTCTATAAACCAAACTTACACGTAGTTTTTATTGGTTGAATCACTTGCCGACAACATTACCTCGAGGCGAAGAGCATAAACACAAATTGTTGGCGGGTTGTGGACTACGGCGGAGGGCTGGGAGTTGTACCGCCTCCCTGGGTCTCTGATGCTGAATTGTTCGTAAGGTGAGGTAGGTATCTCACCGTAACTGATGGTTTAAGAATACGTCTAATTGGTTGTCTGTAGTTACGGTACGTGCATATAAGTGGCGGCTAAATTGTACGGAGACATTACCGTTGCTGGATTCATTGTGTTATCTTACTATTAAGGAGAAAACATTAAGGTAGGATGTGTTGATAATCGGGAACTCTGGTCCGGATTCACAAAAGTTCAGAACTTTTATTTTGACTGTTAACTGGTGTTTAAGAGAACGTACCAAGTTAACGTAATCTTAATGTAATTTTGGTGGCAATTTTGGGGGTTGTTATTCTTGTGCTTTTAACTTTCAAGCATGAAGTTAACTGCGTTCTTACATCTGCATTTGCGAGGAAAATTTAACGTGAGAAGCATCGAGAATCGGGAGGTAGAGGACAAGCGACGATGGCACCCTCGCCTCGTGTTGGCTGGAATATTTCATGGGTTGTGCTGCGCCTCTCCTGTGATACCTCGCTCGTGTTGCACCGCGTTTTTCGCAAGATTTATTTTTTATTTCTAGATTTACAGAGTAGAGCGGATAGTACAGTCACAATGTGTCACGAATGTGCTAAAAGTCGCGCTAAATTTCGGATATATATATATATTGTGTGTTTATTTGGGGGAATGAAAATGTCTTGCATGTTATTGAGTTTTTCCGTTTTCCCCGACTTGTTTTTCGTTGGTGACAGACAAACATTTAAGCTAGATATACCACAGGTAGAAGTGATATTCATAAAGCGATGTACGGGGGTGCCAGTGGAGGTGTAACCGTAGCACTCAGAGGCCCCGTGCTGACACTAAACTCACCTGGACTGACGTAGAGCACCTGTGAAGAACACCTCGACAGGTAAGTTTGTCTCTACCAACAATTCCTAGAGGAAACGTCACCGCCGCTTCCCTCTGATCACCTCACACATTATTAAGTAGCAGGTGTCGAGGCCTTCCCACCTGTGAGAACCGTATCACTCCTCATCTGCACACACACACACACACCTTCCCCATATACACAACATTAGATACCTGCATCTCAAACTTTAGTTAATACATACACACCTGTCCCGCTTGTCTCAGTCTTTGGTATACCTGAGTAATTTTTACCTGTGATTAATTGATGATTGATGACTGTGCTGTAAGTGTCTTGTTTGAGTCTGTTAGTGAGTGTATTTGTCCATCTTGCCCTCTTCTGTCACTCACCCTTTTCTCCGTTCCTCCTGTTACTCATCTTCCCCCTTTCTTGTCACTCATCCACCCCTATATCTCTCTTGTCACTCATCCATCTCTGTCTCTCTTATCACTCCTCTACCCTATATCCTGTCACTCATCCACTCCTGTCCCTCATCCACCCCTGTCACTCATCCACCCATATCACTCATCCACCCATATCACTCATCCACCCCTATCACTCATCCACCCATATCACTCATCCACCCCTATCACTCATCCACCTTATCACTCATCCACCCATATCACTCATCCAACCCTATCACTCATCCACCCTATCACTCATCCACCCCTATCACTCATCCACCCATATCACCATCCACCCCTATCACTCATCCACCCCTATCACTCTCCACCCATATCACCATCCACCCATATCACTCATCCACCCCTATCACTCATCCACCTTTATACTCATCCACCCCTATCACCATCCACCCTATCACTATCCACTCACCATCCACCCTCACTATCCACCCTCATCACCATCCATCTAATCACCATCCACCCCATCACTCATCCAACCCTATCACTCATCCACCCTATCACCATCCACCCTATCACTCATCCACCCATATCACTCATCCACCCATACATCATCCATCCACCCATATCACTCATCCACCCATATCACTCATCCACCCATATCACCATCCACCCATATCACTCATCCACCCATATCACTCATCCATCACCATCACTCATCCACCCCTATCACTCATCCACCCTATCACTCATCCACCCCTATCACTCATCCACCCATATCACTCATCCACCATATCACTCCCAATGATTTTGTTGATAGACAAGGTATAGCATACATGAGGAATACATAGATATACATAGATTCAGAGGACTTAGACTAACGGTAGCAGCAACGAAACAGCAATAACGACGGTAGTAACGGGAACAGAATTAACGGTAACAATATTAGTAACAGCATTACAACAGTAACATGGCAAGAGAATCAGCATACCAGTAACAGTAACTAGTAATCAACAACAGTAATAAAGTCAATAGCAACACAATGATAGCAACAGGAATTAGCTTCAACAGTAGTGATAACAGCCCCAGTGAGAGAAACATATCGCCCCTAGCAACAGCAACGGGAACAGCAGCAACGGAAACAGCAGCAACAGGAAACAGCAGCACGGGAACAGCAACAACGGGAACAACAGCAACGGAAACGAAGAGCAACTGAAACAGCAGCACAACACAGCAGAAGGAACAGCAGCAACGAACAACAGCAACGAACAGAACGGAAAAGCAGCAACGTGAATAGCAACAACGGGAACAGAGCACAGCAATTCGATCTAAACCTATTCGTAGATACAAGAGAAGGCAGCGGCACAGCAACGGTGATGAAACAGCGTTACAGCACTAGTCGGGAAATGTGGACAGCAACAGCAGAACTGGAACTTCTACCTTCCAAGTAACAGACAGCAGCACTATCTCATAAGCAGTAACACAGCAGCATTATATTCACTACAAGTACAGTAACACAGCAGCACTATGTCACTACAAGTAACAGTAACACAGCACTTTCACTAAGTAACAGTAACACAGCAGCACTATAAGTACACTATATCACCCAAGTAACAGTAACACAGCAGCACTTTGTCACCCAAGTAACAGTAACACAGCAGCACTATATCACTCCAAGTAACAGTAACACACAGCACTTGTCACTCCAAGTAACAGTAACACAGCAGCACTTTGTACCGCACAGTACAGCAGCACTATGTCATCTAAGTAACAGTAACACAGCAGCACTATCTCACCAAGTAACAGTAACACAGCAGCACTATCTCACTCAAGTAACAGTAACACAGCAGCACTATATCACTCCAAGTAACAGTAACACAGCAGCACTATATCACTCCAAGTAACAGTAACACAGCAGCCTGTCACTATAAGTACGTACGCAGCCTTTCACTCCAGTAAGTAACACGCGCACTATATCACTCCAAGTAACAGTAACACAGCAGCACTATGTCACCTATAAGTAACAGTAACACAGCAGCACTATCTCACTCCAAGTAACAGTAACACAGCAGCACTATATCACTCCAGTAACAGTAACACAGCAGCACTATGTCACTATAAGTAACAGTAACACAGCGTTATGTCCTCCAAGTAACAGTAACAGGACACTATATCACCCAGTAACAGTAACACAGCAGCACTTTGCTATAAAATTAACAGTAACACAGCAGCATTATGTCACTCCAAGTAACAGTAACACAGCAGCACTATCTCACTACAAGTAACAGTAACACAGCAGCATTATGTCACTCCAAGTAACAGTAACCAGCAGCACTATATCACTCAAGTAACAGTAACACAGCAGCACTATCTCTACAAGTAACAGTAACACAGCAGCATTATGTCACCAAGTAACAGTAACACAGCTTGTCACTATAAGTAATAGTAACACAGCAGCACTATCCAAGTAACAGTAACACAGCAGCACTATATCACTACAAGTAACAGTAACACAGCAGCACTATATCACTCCAAGTAACAGTAACACAGCAGCACTATATCACTACAAGTAACAGTAACACAGCAGCACTATATCACTCCAAGTAACAGTAACACAGCAGCACTATATCACTCCAAGTAACAGTAACACAGCAGCACTATATCACTCCAAGTAACAGTAACACAGCAGCACTATGTCACTCCAAGTAACAGTAACACAGCAGCATTATCTCACTACAAGTAACAGTAACACAGCAGCACTATCTTACTATAAGTAACAGTAACACAGCAGCAATAATAATAACAACAACAACACAAATGGGCAGCTGGAACAGCAACAGTAGCGCCGTTAACAGCAACAGTACAGTACATCCATCGCCGGGGACATCACCTCAAACGACCCAAGCCACCAACAGCCACATCGACGGCAATTTTAACAGCAGTAACCAGACTTCCTGCAGCAGCACCATCTATAACAGCCTCAATGACAACCTTAACAGCAACAGGGGCACAATAGACTCAAACAACAACAGGGTAAACAGCAATAGTAACAGCAGCAGCAGGACACAGCGCCAGCAGCAAAAGAAGTAAGAACAACAACAGTCGTAACAGCATATTGACAATAGTATCTGCAACACCAGAGTTACGAGCAGCAGTAGCAGCAGGGCACAACACCAACAGCAACATCAATAACAGCCACATTAACAGCCGTAACAGCATCATTGACAGCAACAACTACTGGAGCAACAGAGACATGAGCAACAGCAGTAGTGGCGGGGAAACAGCAGCAGTAGAGCAGAAGCTGCAGCAGCGCCGCGACACCCCAGCGGCCCCCAGAACCTCGGAACATATTCCCTTGCCGGTTTTGCCTCAAGGGATAAAAACCGGGCGAGCCTTGGGGGCAGAAAATGGGAGTTTCGTGTAAGTTGTCAGCGCGCACCCAGACAGCCCGGAGAGGACGCCCACCCTCCCCTTCCGCTCGCCTTCGCCGCCTTTTCACAAGGTTTCGCTCGGCGGCCCTCGGTAGTGGTCGAGGGGATTAGGTGGTCGAAGTGAGATCGCTCTTCGATGAGATTTGGAGTGATTGAGCAAAATTAAGTGAAGAAATGTTGGGTATTCGAATATCAGCCTCTGCGGGAGGTAGCAAGGGCCTATCCCACGCTGCCTATCGATGATCCTTATTGCATGTTATCCTTCAAGCTAATTTGCCATATTAGGCTGTAAATAAGCGCTGGGTGTTATTTCGGAGGTGCTCAATAAAGCTCCTAGAACCACAACTTGCATCCTCAAGGACGTATCCAGTCAGGCCTCCCACACTAGTATAAGCTCTACCCCGCCTGCCGATAAGAGCCAAGACTGTGGGCCTTTCACCTTGATTAGCCCCAGGTAGCAGTGACTGCCCAAGGGACTACAGTTGTCGAAACGCTGGTGCATGTGTAGGACAAGTCAGAACAAATGTAAGACCCGCGGTGAGAAATGTGACAACCCCGTAGCGGTCTGGCACAGGGCGCGCCACGTAGAGAGAGAGACAGAGAGAGTAAGAGAGAAAGAGAGAGAACAAGAGAGGAAGGGTTGTAGTACCAGGAAAGAGAGTTACCATGCAGAAAACGCAACAGATAATGGAACTGTTGGATCGTGTTGGATTGCCTGGTGCACGCTGGGGGTAAGATCCTCCTTGAATAAGTATCTTCCGTGTAAAGACTGTGAGTGACTCGAACCTCTGATCTCGCCTACGGGAGCGCTGAGAGGTGCTGCTAATTATTGATGATGGCGAGGAGGCTTTACAAAACACGCGGGTTCCTGAGCTATTTCTGCCTCCCTGTGCTTGTCCCATGACCGACACCCTCAAGTTTTGGGGTGATTTTTCGTCATGAGTTTTTTTGTGGACGTGAGAGGCAGGGAGGAGGAACTTATCAACAGGTGAATGTGGGGTTGTAAATAAGTTAAAAAGTTCCTGCACATTTCCCCGCCACAACACTACCACCATCACCTACCACCATTACAAACCACCACTCCTATACCACCACCTACCACCATCACCAACCACAACTATCACCACCACCAGCAAACCACGCACACACACTCGCCTGGGCTTTCACCGCTAATCATTCGACTAATCATCACCCTCCCTAAAGCCCCCTTCCAACCTCCAAATCCCTCCAACCCCCTTCCAAATCTCCCTCCAACTACCCCCCTCCACCCTCCAAACACACCGTGACAGAAATTACAGAACCTACCAAGCACAGTTACCGCATTGGAGGAGAAAATGAGCCCGTGTACAAAACTGACGACCAAACAAGAAAGTGGTTTAACAAGTGAGAGGCCCCGCGCGAACAACACTGTATTATGAATGTGTTTTTGGACGCTGCGGTCAGAGGGTCGTTGACAAACTGAATTCAGGAGGATATTTGTGGTAGTGGAGTTTCTATGTGAGGCTGATTCCCCACCCCCCACACACCCTCCCCTCATTAACCTGCCACTTATCACCTGTTTTGTTTTTGCACCTGTGGTTCCTCTCTCAAATTTCCTCAATCACAATGACCGAGAATCACTTCAAGGTTATTAATTGAAGTGTGTAAAGCTTGACTATCACTCGGTGGGAGGTTACATAGCAGTTTTAACTATAAATATGATATGAGGAAGTGGGGATCGTCTCTTAGAGGTGTTCAGAATTTAGCACGTTGTTCCTACACCTGGGAATACCTTTACCTGGTGTATTATGGATGTGTAGATAACGGGCTCTTACCTGTGTGTGTGTGTGTGTGTGTGTACTTTTAAAAACAATTAGAAAAGCTGAAAGAATCTCGCTGAAATGGGTGGCGGGGAGGGGGTGGGGGGATGGGGGGTGGGGGATCTCATCTGAAGGGGGTCGGTGCCCCCTTCTGTAAATCAGTTCCCAGAGCGAAAACAATACAGTCAGGTGAAGACTTTACCTGGCGAAAAAATATCGTTAATATTCTAATATGATTTTCACACATTTTTGCCCCAGGTGGGAAAAAAAGATGAGCTTGTGGTGGTGGTGACAGTCGTGGTGGTGTGTCTGTGTGTGTGTTTGGGGCTTTATTTTCTTCCCTTTATTTTCCTTCTCTTTTTACCTATTTGTTCTTTTTTATTTATTTTGATTCCTTTTTCCCTCTTTTCCTTTGTTTTCCTCTTTTGTTGTCTCCTTTATTCTATTATGTTGCTTTCTTCTTCCCCTTTTCTTTTTATTTCTTTATTTTTCTTTGTGTTTTTATTCTGTTCTGTTTTATTCTCTTTTATATTGTTCCCTTGTTGTTATTATTTATTTTCCTTTATTGTCTCTTTCTCTATTTGTCTTTTATATATTCTTTCTGATTTTTTTTTTACTTCTACACATTATACATTATTTAATTTCTTTCCTTGTAATTTAATTTTTTATTTTTTTTTGTTCCCCTAATTATTTCTTTATTGTCTTTCTATTCAATTTCGTTCATTCTTCTGTTTCTCTTTATCTACTACTTTATTATATTGTGTTGTTTACCTTATCGGAAATGTGTAATTAAATTAATTATTGATTCTGGTAAATTTTAATTGTTCTTTAGATAAATTTATATATAATTGTGCGCGCCAAACACGTCCTGATATACACGCGCCAAAATGACTTATTTCCCTGACCACAATACGCGCCAAATCGACTATACTTCCCTTGACCATAATACGCATCAAATCGACTGTTTCCCCTACCCAAAATACGCCAAAAATCGACCAATGACCTGGCAGCAAATGCGTCGGCCTAAATCGACCAATAGGAACCAAATGTTGCCTCCTCGCCTCCTGGATGTCCCCAGCCGACTGACCCACACCGACCCCTTTAATGTAATTGTCCAGCTGATGGTGACACAACACCTCCAAGTAATCCCTCAATATGTCTTGCGCCCCCCCCCCCCCCCCCCCACACGCACACCCCGCGATATTGTATCAGGACCTTTAGTTGATCTCAAGGCGCGCCCACACACCAACATACTCCAGGTTTTCGTCTGAGCCTCATGTTTCCACTTCAGTTCCAGGTTTTCTGAAGAGCTTCTTATTTTCATTTCACCTCCGGGTTTTCGTCTGAACTTCAAGTTAGTATTTCATCTCCCGGGTTTTTCGTTTCCTCTTCTCAACTCCAGGTTTTCATCCGAGCACCGATTTCCCCATTAGTTCGTTGTTTACATCTCGGCTCCAGGTTTTCACTTCGATAATGAATCACGTATAATAATTCTCAATACAACATTCATATGGGTTAAAGAGGTCAGTATCGTGTTAGTTGTTATCTCTCACCCCCGCCCCGCCCCGCCCCGCCCCCCCCTGCCCCCCCCCCCTACATCCTGGACCTTTCCTAGATACCTTGATGTGAAATTAATGAGCGAGAAGGATCAGTATTTACGGAACGATAACTTGACCTAAAACATTAGAGGTCGAATATAAACCAAGAAAAATAAACCAGGTCATGTTTTATTATACTTTCCGTAGCTATATTCATTATTTGTTGGGGGGTTAGGTTAGGTTAGGTTAGATTATATTGGTTAGATTAGGCTATAGTGGTTAATTTTAAGGTAAAATATATAAAGGAACAGTTCCGTTGAGAAGTTCGTGGTACACTAGCGATGCATAGTCTGTTGTACCCTTACTGGACGACAGGTCACTACTCCGACCCTCCCACCAACACACACATATATATATACGACAAACAGATATAGATAGAAGTTTACATTGCGTCATCATGCACAGGTAGATAAACACAATACAGGTAAATAATAAATACCTTTAAACACCAGAAATACACCACCATACGAATCAATTCTCCTCTTATCTGCCAGAAATTTCGACTATGAACCCAAAGTATCAATATCACATCCACAGCACAGTTGGTATAGATTAGGCAACAGATGGGGGAGAGAGAGGGGAGGGAGAGGGGAGAGAGAGGGGAGAGGGGGGTTGGCTTCATACACCCTGACCTACCACACAAACACACACACATGATCGGAAATCCCTCTCTAGAACCGTGTGATTGTGATCCCTATGACCGTCTCTGTTCAATGCTCATTTTCCATTCCGGTGATAGTATCGAGATAGTTATCGAGGTACATAGTGATTACATAGGGCGGTGAGGTGCCCACTTCCGTATTATTGTCATCATTGACTCGCGATTAAATCAGGGAGTCGGGAGTGGTGTGAGTGGGTGGGTGAGTGAGTGGGAGGGTGAGTGGGTGGGTGAGTGTGTACTTTTGGGGTTGTAGTCAGAGGGAGTGAGTGAAGGAAGGAGAGAGAGGGAGGGATTGGCGAAATGAGGGATGAGGGAGTAAGTGGTGAATGAGGGAGAGAGAGGGAATGACACTAAAGAGAGGAAACTGGAGAAGAGATAATGAGAGAGAGAGAGAGAGAGAGAGAGAGGTTACAGTAAGAGAAAGAGTGAAGGAATGAGGAAGAGGAAACAATAAACTAGAGAGAGAAAGAGATGGAGGAAGAGAGAGAGAGAGAGATAAATGAGAAGATAATTGCGCGAAAGAGTGAATGAGTTAATGAGAGTTAGAGAGAGAGTCAGAGAGTGAGTGAGTGGCTTTTATGGGTTAGAGGGAGAGACAGAGAGGGAGGGAGGGAGAAAGGGGTGAGGGAGAGGAAACAATGGCCTAATGAGAGGGCGGAGAGGGAGGAGAGGGAGAGATATAGGTGTGTGTGTGTGTGTGTGTGTGTGTGTGTGTGTGTGTGTATGTGTGTGTGTGTGGTAGAAGGAGGAAGGGGAGGAATGGATGGAAGAGGGGAGGGGGGGAAGAAGAGGGAAAAGGAAAGAGGAGGAAGAAGAGACGAGGGGAGAATAACAGACAATAACTGGAGAGACGAGAAGACAGGACGAATAGGAAGCATTAAAAGGGGAAGAGAAAGAAAGGAAGAATGAGAGGGAAAAGAAATGGGGAGATAAGAGACAGAAAAAATAAATCAAGAAAAATGGGAGAACGGAGAAGTAAAAGCAAAGAAAGACATTAAAAAAGAGAGAGAAAGAGAGAGAGTGAGAGTGAAAGTGAGAGTGAGTGAGTGGGAAAAAGCGAGGGAACGAGAGATAAGAGTGAATGAGAATACACACGGGAGAATGGGGAAAGACTTAAGAGAGATAAACAGAGGCAGAGAAGAGAGAGGGAGGGAGAGAGAGGGAGGAAGAGAGAAATTGAAGGATAGAAAGAAAGTCAGAGATAAAGGAGAGAAAGTAAGAGACAGAGAAGGGGGGAGAAAGAATGAAAGACACAAAGAGAGAGGAGGAGGAGGAGGAGGAGGAGAAGAGAGACAGAGAGAAGAGAAGAAAGAGAAAGAGTAGGAGAAAGAGAAAGAGAAGAAGGAAGAGAAGAAGACAGAAAATAAAAAGAAAGTGAAAGAAACAAAGAAAGAGAGAGAGAGGAAGAAAGAAAGTTGAGAGAGAGAGAGCCACAAGTGGAGGTGGGAACAACTTAGCCTCACTACCACCACCCAATTGTTAATCTTCATAATTGACAAACACAAGACCACGAGTGTAGTGTGTTGGTCTTCATATGTGACTTGTTGGCTCATATGTGGCTTGTTCTTGGCTCATATGTGACTTGTTCTTGGCTCATATGTGACTTGTTCTTGGCTCATATGTGACTTGTTCTTGGCTCATATGTGACTTGTTCTTGGTTCATATGTGACTTGTTCTTGGCTCATATGTGACTTGTTCTTGGCTCATATGTGACTTGTTCTTGGCTCATATGTGACTTGTTCTTGGCTCATATGTGACTTGTTGTTGGCTCATATGTGACTTGTTCTTGGCTCATATGTGACTTGTTCTTGGCTCATATGTGACTTGTTCTTTGCTCATATGTGACTTGTTCTTGGCTCATATGTGACTTGTTCTTGGCTCATATGTGACTTGTTCTGGCTCATATGTGACTTGTTGGCTCATATGTGGCTTGTTCTTGGCTCATATGTGACTTGTTCTTGGCTCATATGTGACTTGTTCATGGCTCATATGTGACTTGTTCTTGGCTCATATGTGACTTGTTCGTGGCTCATATGTGACTTGTTCTTGGCTCATATGTGACTTGTTCTTGGCTCATATGTGACTTGTTCTTGGCTCATATGTGACTTGTTCTTAGCTCATATGTGACTTGTTCGTGGCTCATATGTGACTTATGACTTACCTCTTGCCTGTTCCTTAATTACTATGCTCAAATCTACAGTAAATTCATATTAAAAGAAGAAGAACAACAACAACAATAATAATAATAATAATAATAATAATAATAATAATAATAATAATAATAATAATAATAATAATAATAATAATAATAATAATACAAGGCGACACAAGGAAGCTCTTTGTTTACGTCGTTTTAGATCATGTTGTCTTAACCACTGGAGAAGGAGGAAAAAAGAATATTGGAACGTGATGGATTTGTTTAATTGTGTGCGGTAAGACAAGGGGAAGGGAGGAGACAGTGGGTGTGTGTGTGTGTGTGTGGGCGTGTGGGGGCGTGTCTCTATATGAGGAACTCTTGATCAACTATCTCTTGTATCTCACTAACCCCATTATTGTAATTATCTCTTACTTTCTCCCCTTCCTCTTACATTATTTATTCCTCTTCATTTTTTCCTTCCTCTTCTTCACTCCTGCTTTTCTTCTTCTTTCTTTCTTTCTCCTTTGTTTCTCCTCCCACTTCCTTGCCTCCTCTTCTCCTCCTCCATCCCTTCATCTTCCTTTTTGCCTTCAACCTTCCCCTCCATCCCCTCCTAACCCTCACTGTTCCTTTTCTAGCCCTTCCTCGCGCCCACTGGTCCATCCTTGCCCAAATTGGCCCCTCCTCGGCCCCCACCAACCCCCCCTCCCCCACCCCCTCCTGCCCCCCCCACTTCCGCCCCCCTCTTCGCCCCCACTGACCCTCCTCGCCCACACTGGCCCCTCTCCTTGCCCCCACCGAACCTCTTGCCCCTACTCGTCCCTCTTCGCCCCCATTTGCCACTCCTCGCCCTCACTGGCCCCCACTGGCCCCCATTTGCCACTCGCCCCTTCCTGGCCCCTCCTTGCCCCCACTGACCCCTCCTTGCCCCCCACTCGTCCCTCTCTCGCCCCCATTTGCCACCTCGCCCTCACTGGGTTCCCCACTCGCCCCTCCTCGCCCCCACTCGCCCCCTCCTGCCCCTACTCGCCCTCGTCTCCTATTTGCCACCCTGCCCTTACTGGCCCCCTGCCCCCACTGCCCTCCTGCCCCCACAGCGGCTGAGAATCACGTGATCAATACTGATAATGATGAGGCTGTCCCTGCCACTTAACTTTTCCTTGGCTTCCATTACACATTCCACACACCCGACCCACACACACCCCCCTCTTCACCCTCTCTCTCCCTCTCTCTCTCCCTCTCTCTCACCCCTTTGTCCATCATACTCCCCTCCCCTCACTCCCTCTCCCTCTCTCTCCCTCTCTCTCTCACTCCCTTTGTCCATCACTCTCACTCCCTCTCCCTCCTTTTATCCACCACACCCCTCCCATCCTCCCTTTCCTTCCCTCTCCCTCCCTTTGTCCATAACATCCCTCTTACTCCCTCTGCGTCCCTCTCCCTTCCTTAGTCCATCACACCCCTCTCATCCTCCCACTCACTCCCTCTCCTTCTCTTTTTTATACTCCCTTTTTCCTACTTCTTTCCTCTCCACCCCCATACTCCCTCACACTTATTCTCCCTCTCTCTCTCCCTTTGTCCCATTCCTTTCTTCTCCATCACTCACACACTCTTCTCCTCCATCACACTCCCTCTACCCCTCTCCCTCCTCTTCCCTCACCCTCACCCTCCTCTTCCCCTTCCCTCTCATCCTCCTCCCCCCCCTCCTTTCCTCCATCCCCTACCATATTATCGTATGTTCTCTATCTCCCTCTTTTATTATATATCATTACCGATTATCGTATTATGCCACTTAACTCTTTTATTGAATTTGTGGCTCATCACCTTATCGTGTTATATCTATACACATTATTTATATAGATAATTTTTATACTTATGTCATCTTATACAGAGTGGTCAAGAAAAAACACCAAGATTTTAGTGTATTTATCTTTTGAAATCCGGGAATTATTTTTGGATCACCCTGTATTATTATTAAGTGCGTTGAGAGGTCTTTGAGTGCGTGCGTGCGTGTGTGTAAGGGTGGGTTTAGTGTATTGGAGCCCGTGAGTGTGTGTGTGTGTGTTTAGAGGGGATTGAGTGTGTGTTGGGGGGGTTTGAGTGTATGTGGGGGATTGAGTGTGTCGAAAGTTCTGACTGTGTGAAGAGGGGATTGAGTGTTTGGGGATTTTTGAGTGTGTTGGGGGTTGAGTGCGTGTGGGAGGACTGATTGCGTGGGGATTTCTAAATGTGTGTGCATGGAGGGGTAGATAAAGAGGGGTAGGTAGATAAGTATGTTTTTTTTTGTGCATTGGGGTAGTTTTGAGTGTACGTGGGGAAATATTGAGTGTGCGTAAGTTAAATGAATTGTGAATGATGGTTAGAGAGTGTTTGCTTATGCGGATTGCGTGGAGTTGAGTGTGTGGATTGGAGGATTGAAATAATTGAGTGCATGTAAGGTTGAGTGAGTCGGGATTAAGTTTCTGAGATTGAGTGTGAATACTTATAAGAAAGAGAGAGGTGAGTGAGTGAGTGAGTGAGTAGTTCTCAATGCAAAAGTTTTCATACATCCTCTTAAGACCAAGTCAATATAAATTACATATTAGCATTCAACTAACCTTAACCTGGGTCTCATCTTGGGCCTGGGCCTCATTCCATTCCACCTAACCTAATTCCACCTAACCTTAACCCAACCCAACCCAACCCAACCCAACCCAGCTTTCCCAGAGAGGATCAGACTCCCAAGTGACCACCAGTATAGTAAGTAGACAAGTAGACCTCCGGAAATACATGCTGGCGTGTAAACAATGGTAGAAAACCCGCAAATAACCTTCTGGGGTAATGCAAACAATTGATGCTGGGGAGGAGGAGGAGGAGGAAGAGATGGTGATGGTGAGAAGAGAGAGAGGAAAGAGAGAGAGGGGTGGAAAAGGGGGAGGAGAAGGGAGAATGAGAGAGAAAGAGAGAGAGATGAAAAAGATAAGTAGGTTGGACAGACAGACGCGGTGGGGGGATGGGGGAGGGGGGAGGGAAGGTGGGGGGAGGGGGGGAGGGTAGACCAATGAATCTAACTCCTGCCTGACCTCCCACCCCTCCCTCAGGCAGATAAGACACATATCCCAAGGACCAATATGCCCCAACTGGACACTAATACCTTAATGGGATTTTCGCCCCAATTGACTACACGTTGAGTGACACTATATTGACCATGGGGTGATGGTGGTTTGTGTGATGTTTGGTAATAGTGGTTGTTTCCTTAGTGGTGGTTGGTGCGTATTGTTATTGTTGTTATTTTGGTGATTTAACCGTTCTAGGGTAATTTTAGGTTGTATTGACGTTATTAGATGTTGTATTAGTGTTATTGTGATGGTTTTATATTGTATTAGTTAGGTAATTATTGATGTTATATGTTGTAGTAAAATTTTGAGGGTGTATAAATTCACTGGTATGGTATGTGGTATTTTTGGTTAGGTTAGGTTTGGTTTGGTTTGGTTTAGGTTTAGGTTTAGGTTAGGTTAGGTTAGGTTAGGTTTGGTTAGGTTAGGTTAGGTTAGGTTTAGGTTAGGTTAGGTTGGTTAGGTTAGGTTAGGTTGGTTTAGATGTTGGTTCCAGTGAAGACAAATAATTGTATTGTTCATTGATTTTCTTTCTATTTTCTCTGTTTCAATTTATTTTCTTGCTACTCTTTTCACTTCTTCTTTCATCACACACACGCACAACAACACACACACACACACTTCCACAACCCCTCTCACCTATTTCCCCCAGACTCGTCTCACCACATCCTCACCTCACCTCCCCTCACCGCCTTACATCATCCTCAACTCTTCCACTTAACCTTTCCATCGCCCCCTCCCCCTTCCATCGGTTCTTTTTCCATTCTTTATTTTGCTCTATTTCACCCTCGACTCACCTCACCCTCTTCTCACTTCATCCTTCTTTCACTTTCACCTTCACCTCACATTCTTCCCTCATCTCATTCTCCTCACGTCACTGTTCCCCACTTTCCTCCCTAATCACAATTCCCCTGCTCATCATCCTTCCATCACCTCTTTCACATCTTTGTTCTCCTCCTCTCCCTTTTTTCACACTCCCTTTCTTTTGTCCCCTTCCCTTTATCCCTCTCCTCCTCGCCTCCTCCCCCTATTCTCCTCACCTATCTCCCCTCCTCGCCTTTCCCTCACCTATCTCCCTCCTCGCTCATATGGGATGGACCATTACAACCCGCATCTTGTAAACAATCGCCCAGTGACAGTGTGCATGACGTCACGCCACACACACACACACACACACACACACACACACACACACACACACACACACACACACACACACACACACACACACAAACACACACACCGCATAAACAAGTGACAGTAATAGGACAATAATTACCTCTGTCTCACATATACAGTGTTTTAGTATCACCATCCTTAGTGAGCTATTAATACTACTACCACCATTACCACCATCACTATCACCACCACTACGACTACTACCACCATCACCACCATCACTATCACCATCACTACTACCACCACTACGACTACAACCACCATCACTATCACCATCACTACTACCAACAATTATGACTACCAACCAATTATTACCACCATCACTATCACCATCACTACTACCACACCACTACGAATACAACCACCATCACCACCATCACCATCACCATCACTACTACCACCACTGACTACAACCACCATCACCACCATCACATCACCCTACACCAACAGTACAACTCCCCGTGTTTACAATCACTGTTTAACCGAGTTGATTTTAGGGAGTGTGGTAGGGTATCTTTTGTTGTGTGGGGGGAAGGAAGGAGAGTAGGTGGAGGAAGGAGAGAGTAGGTGGAGGAAGGAGAGTAGGTGGAGTAAGGGAGAGAGGTGGGAGTAAGGGAGAGTAGGTGGAGGAAGGGAGAGTAGGTGAGGAAGGGAGAGAGGGGTGGAGGAAGGAGAGTAGGTGGAGGAAGGAGAGTAGGTGGAGTAAGGGAGAGAGGTGAGTAAGGAGAGAGAGGGTGGAGGAAGGAGAGAGGGAGGGAAGGGAGAGTAGGTGGAGGAAGGGAGAGTAGGTGGAGGAAGGGAGAGTAGGTGGAGGAAGGGAGAGTAGGTGGAGGAAGGGAGGGTTGTTGGAGAGAGGGAAGAGGAAGGAAGGAATGATAGGGGATAAAGGGGAGGAGGAAGGGAAGAGGAATAATAGGGAATAAAGAGTAGGAGGAGGAGGAGTAGGTGGAGGAAGGAGAGAATTGGGGGAGAAAAGGTGGAAGAGATTTATTCAATGTTATCATACAATTTAAAACTCTCTCTCTCTCTCTCTCTCTCTCTCTCTCTCTCTCTCTCTCTCTCACTGTGAGGCTCAGAGACTGTGTGGGTCTGTGTTGGACTGTGTGAGACTGAGAGAGACTGAGAGAGACTGTGTGAGACTGAGAGAGACTGTGTGAGATTGAGAGAGACTGTGTGAGACTGAGTGAGACTGAGAGAGACTGTGTGAGACTGTTTGGTTTCGAAGAATGTGAAAGGCTTTATTCATCATTCATTGCGTCATCATTATCATCATTCGTCATCTTTTTCCGGTTATTCTTGGTGTTTGATAAAGGAAGCTCAAATTATTAGGTGAAGACGTGGACAGGTGACTCCAGTGGCTGTAAGTGGAACTATGTGACGTAAGAATTAATTAAACAAACATCTACCTGCAATTTATACTGTTAAGAGCAATATTCTAAATTAATATAAGTTACCTGTTGTGATTATTCCCTCAGACCAAGCCCACACGATCTTCCAGCGGCTTTCACTCCTCGTTTCTCTATTAATTTCATAAACCTTAGCTGGCCTTTTCACGCGGACCATCTCGACTCTGTTTCCCTGTTGACTCACCTGACTCAGACACGAGTGTGAGAAAATGTAAACTTGCGTCTAATATTTATCTGTGTATTTCTTATATCTGGCTGCTGGTATTTCTGTCAGGGGGCAGAGTTGGGGGGTAGGAAAAATAAAATATTATGCCGGGTAAATTAGCGAAAACACTCGTGCCGGTTCTGAATACCCCCGCAGAATGATGCATTGTCTGCAGAGTAAAAGCAAGTTCATATCGTCAGGAGGCGGGGTCCTGGTGAGAGGCCTCGAGCCTAGACAGGCTGAGGGTCCTCCTCGGGGACAACAAACTCTCGAGTGCCACCTTATTAAGCGTTTCTCACATTGGGCTCTTACTTTCACACTCTCCCCCGCGCACATTGCCACTCATTCCCACTCTCACGACGGCCATTCCGGGACAATTGCCCGGCTCAGAAGCTAATGATGTAAAAAGCATTGACTCCTCGGTATTGTGTGGCCGGGGGTAGGCGCCTCCCCCGGCACAATCCCAGTCTCCGGCGCGGGCCTTTAGTTTGCTCACTCAATTAGCAAGTTGCCTAGGTTTTTTCGTGTGAAGGGCCATACAAACAGTTTTTAATGAAAGAGTGTTGACTATTAAAACACTTCTCAAAAATTAACTTGGTCCACTTCATACCGACTAGGATTAAAAGTCGAGAAGGAGTCGCTGGCGTTTGAGAGGTGTATAAGCCTCGGGGTTGCGTCTGCCAGCCGTGGCCCGTCCGACCCCCAGATATAGATGTCATTACCGTCTGCCTCAGATTCGGGGAGTTAAAGACTCTCTTCCCGATTCGTAGATTAATCACAGATGCGCAGGAATCAGTGTGTTATTTGTAAAACAAGTTGACTCCTGGAGGCAAATGTTACATTACAGGCGGAGCAGAGGAGGTGGTACGAGGCAAGGACTTCATTGGTCCTTGCAAGTACCACTTTCACCAATCACGAGTGAGTATTTTGTTTACATTTCATTATGTACACGACTTCCTCCACATGAGGGTGTTCTTTTACGTTAGTCTATTTCATTCACGACGATAGTTTCCTCGGTGAAAAATATTTTGCGTGTATCTAAACATCTCGAGGCGATATAGTTCTCGTAAATACGCCTCCGTGTTTTGAGCGGCCGAGGCGAGACACACACAACCATTCCGTCGTCTGATGAGAAAAATGAACTCTCAATTACCCGCCTCCCAGGGCCAAGCTGTGGCTTACTTGGTCCTGCCGGCCTGGTCGTGCTGTGGTGGTCCCCTGGTCGTGGTGTAGGGGCCCCTTAGTCGTGGTGTGGTAGTCCCCTGGTCGTGGTTTTGTAGTCCCTTGATCGCAGTGTGGTGGTCCCTCTGGTCGTGATGTTGTGGTCCCCTGGTCGTGGTTTTGTGGTCCCTTGATCTTACCCTAACCTTGACCTTACTCTTGATCTTGACCTTACTCTTGACCTTACTCTTGACCTTGACCTTACTCTTGACCTTGACCTTACTCTTGACCTTGACCTTAGCCTTACCCTTGACCTTACCCTTGACCTTACACTTACCCTTGACCTATAGGAGTGGCCATGGAGAATATATAGTACAAGTAAAAACACGTTAACGTCTCCAATCAGCTTAGATCATTCCTCCATATTGTCATTAGAATTTTTTCCAACAAAGTCTCATAAAAGAAAATCTATCTGTAAATGTAATGTCATAAGGGAGTAATATATTCCATAACGCCTCGAAAATTAGTTATCATGTTGTATTTGTTAATTTGCTTTATTGGCAAGAGTTCATTGAGTTATTTGTTAGTTAATATTTTTTTCTTTCCATGTCAACAGTGGCACTATGGTCGGCCGCAGCATGTTGCAGACAGTGCCTCTTTAACCGAAGGGGGGGGGGGAGAGGCGCCAATTAACGGTCTGGTAAAAGTATTGGATCCTCTCCGTAAGAGTGTTGGATCAAGATAAATGGGAGAAACAAGTGACAATCGACAGCTTGGAAATAGTCTCAGATCCTCTGTAAATTAGTCGCAAGCTTATTGGCTTTTCATAAGATATCGTTCGGCTTCCTCAATTAATCGCAGTCCGTGTAAAGTGTTTTGATCGCGAGCGAAACTCTCCGGGAAATGAAAAAACTCCATAAATACAGGAAAGAAAGAAGTGCCCAGAGTTAATTGTGTTGAACAAATGAAGAACAGGAGTCGGGCGAAATCAACAACTCGTCGTCAAATCCGCGGGTCACTAGGGAGCCCGGGAAATTAGCTCACGTCGAGGCTAGACCTGTTTCCTCCGGGTGAGAGAGACGCTGGGGAAGAAATATATGTTTTTTTTTCTCATCTGCCATTGAGGTGATTTGTCTTAGTGAAGGTGTTTAACATTTGACCTCTGTGGCGCGAGGTTAAATATGTAAATTATTTACTGATGGAAATAATCGGGGGATTTTAATTATAATTGATTCATGTATTTCTGTATGTGTAATTGAATATATTTTTATCTTTTACATATAATTAATTGGAGGTATTTGTTTTTTTATTTGGTATTAAGTTCATACAGATGTTTGGACATTTATGTATGTATGTATGTATGTATGTATGTATGTATGTATGTTAATAAACTACAATAGGGCCATGTAGCTTCACAGGTAATTAACAGGTATATAAGCAATATGGTATTTTTAATGGAGCTTCCACTTGGTGTGTGTGTGTGTGTGTGTGTGTGTGTGTATTATTATTATTATTATTATTATTATTATTATTATTATTATTATTATTATTATTATTATTATTTTGAAAATATTTTTTTTTAATTTACTTTTTCGTTCATTATAAATTTTTTTTTTTTTTGGTTTCCTCTTTCTTCTTTATTCTTAATTTTTTTTCTTGCTCTCATTAGCACCTCACCACCATTAACCTCTCTCCGTGTAACTTCCCCTTTCCCCTTCTTCCCCCCCCCCTCCTCCCTCCTTCCTTCATCTTTCCTATTTATCTCCTCCCCCCCCCTTACTTAGTTCGCCAAAACTAATGGAGACTTTCAGCAGTCAGTCAGCCGAAGGTCCCCAGAGTTAACCTTGATTACTACTGGGATAAAAAAAACACCTTAGCCAGGAAGAGTTAGTCGTGGAATTATTGAGGGAGGTGGTTAGGGGGGTGGTGGTGAAGGGGGGTGGGGGGAGATGGTGAAAAGCAATAACAAGTGTGTCGAGGTGGAAGGGAGAGGGGAGGGGAGTTGTTGGTCACCGTCTCTGTGCATCCTGGAAAGAAAAATTATTTACCAGGTAACGACAACACACTCAGGTATGATCTTTGTTCGTCCTAGGAAATAAAAAGAAACATGAGCTGGTATTTTTGTTGGTATTTTTGTTGGTATTTTTGGTGACCTTAAATCAAGATATCACACACACACACTGAGACCTACCAAGGTATCAACGTACATTACCAAGACACAGACAGATCTATTGGTTAAATCAAAGCAGAAAACTGATCTGCTACTCCTTAAATTATCTACTTTTAAGCTGAAAAATATAAAAAGTTATGGCGCTTCTCATCTCAAGGTCTGTCGGGAATGTTAGAGGAGCAGAGCATCGTTAACAAACCCTTATTACCTCCACTCGTTGCTCTGTTGAGTCTCGGTACAATTTCGACACCATTTTAGTCACCATCTTTAAGTGTCGTAGGTTGAGTGGGCCAGTTAAAGACGTTCTTAACATCCTCAGTTAAAGGGAGGGAGTTTGAGAGACGGATCTTTTGAGAGCTGGAGTCGTGTGTGTTGTGGACAGCTGCAGGTGGAGTGAGTGAGGGAGTGTGACTTGTGTGTGAGGGGGGGTGTGTGATGGAGGGTGGTGTGAGGGAGAGTGGTGTGAGGGAGGGTGGTGTGAGGGAGGGTGGTGTGAGGGAGAGTGGTGTGAGGGAGGGTAGTGTGAGGGAGGGTAGTGAAGGGGGGGTGGTGTGTGGGGGCTTGAGAATCTACACCATCAAACCTTTTCTCACCCTAATCTCCCTCACACACCCTGGTCGTCACACCTTTTCTTTGTCTCCCCTCACTACCTCTTCACCCTCCCCTTCGCACTTCTCCATCCACCCTATCGCACCTTTTCACCCTTCCTTCCCTTCCCCCTCACCCCACTCCACCCTCCCCTCGCACCTCTCCATCCTACCCCTCACACCTCTCCATCCTCCCCCTCACACCTGTCCACCCTCTCCTTCACCACCCTGCCCCTCATACCTTTCCACCCTCACCCTCGCACCTTTACACTCCCCCATCCCACCTCACCCTCCACCTCACACCTTTCCATCTTCCCCCTCACCCCACTCCACCTTCCTCGCACCTCTCCCTCCTCTCCCTCACACCCCCTTGGCCATCGCACACCTTTCCGCCTCTCCCTCCCGCTGGGAAATGTAGCATCCATCAAAATTTTGTCAACATAATGTGGGATAATGGAACCTGTGTAGCAGTTTAAAACTTGACACGTCTTTTAAAAGGGGATCTATCATTTATGCAGCTTCGTCATGTCCTGCTCGGCTACAGTTTTAGATTCTTTGAAAGCTCTTTTGTAATGAAGATTTTTGAGGGTTCGCCAACTCGGGAGAAAGTTTGGGAGTGAGAGTTTTCTTGAGCAAATTGTTATAGTGTTGAATCAGTGTTTAGGGCCCCCAGTGTGTGTGTGTGTGTGTGTGTGTGTGTGTGTGTGTGTGTGTGTGTGTGTGTGTGTGTGTGTGTGTGTGTGTGTGTGTGTGTGTGTGTGTGTGTGTGTGTGTGTGTCCCCTCTTGTTTATTTATCCTACATGAGTTTCTCCTTTCCTGACTTTTACCAATTATTGATTTTAATGTGATGTTGTTAGTTTGTCATCACGCGGCCATTATATCTGAGGTGATTCAAAGTTAATGTTTAGTCGTAAGTCATTTGGATGGTTGAGTCGCGTGAAATATGAGATTTGGCATGATGGATGTTCCCTCTTAAAAATTTCAACAGAGACTTAACGGGAGTGAGGTTAAAACGGAGTATGGATTCTGTGTGTGTGTGTGTGTGTGTGTGTGTGTGTGTGTGTGTGTGTGTGTGTGTGTGTGTGTGTGTGTGTGTGTGTGTGCTTTCAGTACACAAACAGGAGGAAACATGTGTGAATATACAAGTTAACTAGAGTCTGATACTGTTATTGTGGTTGGTGGGGACTGACAGGAAGGGAAGAGGAGGTAAATGTGGGGGGGAAAATAGAAGAGGGAGACAGGGAAAGATTAATGAAGATCTGACGAGGTAAACGGAAAGGGGGAGGAGAGAGAGAGAGAGAGAGAGACCAGAGGTGTGTTACTGGCGGGCATCATAACAGTAGCTCAGGAGTGTGCATATAACCACACACACACACACACACACACACACACACACACACACACACACACACACACACCCAAACTGTTCGTGTCTGAATCTCGAAAGCAAATAAAACAACCACAAACAGACTAATTAGCAGACCTTTACTCACATAGTTGTCAAGTTCTTTTTTTTTTGGAGTCGACCACCTGTCAACTTCACGTAACAACTTGAGGAGTAAGATGGTAAGGTTTTGTCCTCCGTACCTACAATGTCTTTCTGGGTATATCTGTCTTATTCTACCATATGACACACTTCAGTCTTCATAGCCCTCAACTTAACCCAGCCCAACCCAACCCAACCAAACCCAACCCAACCCAAACCCAACCCAACCCAACCCAACCCAACCCAACCCAACCCAACCCAACCCAACCCAACCCAACCCAACCCAACCCAACCCAACCCAACCCAACCCAACCCAACCCAACCCAACCCAACCCAACCCAACTTTAATGGTTAAGCTTAGGTTAGGTTTGGCGCCTGTTAAAACTGTAGGCCATTTGACTAGCACTCGGTGACGTCCTCTCAGGTAGGCTGCCACACCTCCATTACCTGCCGGAGACGTGGTGGGCCGCAGGAGCCAACGATAATGTATTTATGATACATTTACTGCCACATTGACGCTTCTGGGAGATGACTCAGACGTGTGGTGGTAATGGTGGTGGTAGGTAGGTGGATGATGAAGGATGTACGAGTGGATGATGAGGTTGAGGATTGATACGGATGACTCTCTCTCTCTCTCTCTCTCTCTCTCCTGATTATTAAAGTACTAATATCTTGGTCGAGTTTAATAAACACTATTTTTCCTAACGATAAACTCAGATGAACTTAAAAGTGTAAAGCCAACATGAGCGTCAGCAGCTCAATACGTGACACTTTTAATGGTGGACTGATGGAGAAAACTCTTTATTTCCGTGTTACTTATGGGTTAGGTTAGGTTAGGTTAGGTTAGGTACTATTTTTTCATCTGTGACCAAATATACCAGCATACACACACACACACACACACACACACACACACACACACACACACACACACACACACACACACATCGCACATTAAGTCCCACGACCAATACTGCCGGTGTATACAGAGGGAGGATGACCCAGTGAATGAGGTGCAATAAACCTGACGCGGCAGTGACCTGGTCAAGGAGGTCATTTGTTGGTTGCTGTGTAACGCTCCTGCTGTGTCCGGTCTCTTCCATCAGCATTGTATTTAATTAGACTTCACCTTTATTATCGTCAACTCTCCTGCAATTAATCGCCTCTATTCTTCCTAACCCACTCATCTCTCCTCCTCCTCCCTCCCCCCTGTTCCCCAGGTGCATGTGTGTGTGTGTGTGTGTGTGTGTGTGTGTGTGTGTGTGTGTGTGTGTGTACGCCTGATTCCTCAAAGACACCGGAAGAGTGCTATGAAACGGGGTCAGGAAGATGGCACTAACTGGCACACTATTGGAGGTAGGGTGGGGGGGAGCGAGGGGCCTATACCTGGTTTTAGTCCGTGTTGATGGTCTCATTTGACCCCTGGGTGATACATGTCTCTGGTGGGGGGGGGAGGAGGTGAGTGGGAGCCTGGTAGAAAGTAGGAGGAGGAAAGGAGAGGAAGGTGAGTGGGAGAGAGAATGAGGAAAGATGAATGTAATGGAACGTGGGGGGGGGGGATGAGGGAGGAAAGGTGAATGGGAGGAAAAGGAGAGAACCTAACCTAACCTATCCTAACCTATCCTAACCTATCCTAACCTATCCTAACTTCCAGTCTTTCCCATCATGTTGCCTAAGGTGTTCTCTGGAAACCTATTGAATCTTTTATGATAGGTCAGAGGTCAAGGTTAAACACGTACAGTCAGTAACAATTAACAGGAGGACTGAATGATTGCTGACCCTCTACCATATAATTACGTTAAGGGTAGATCTGATTTATTATTCCCCTCAGGACAGATAAGGCCATTTATTTGTCTGTTTATTTACCTTCCCACCCTCTACAGGAAGAAGCAAGTGTGTATATAGCAATCACTACCCCCCCCCCCCTATATACTACGTTCTGGGTCACATGTTATAATGAAGTTGTATTATTTTTATGAGTATTGTTGTTGTTGTTAGTTAGTTATGTTTTATATTTGTGTTTATTAGGTTATTTATTATTATTTTTATTACGTGTTAGTTATCAAGAAGGACATTACAGAGATTGTATTCCTTATAATGTTGCTTACTAAAGGTACAGCACCTCACCGCTAGTTACACAGGCGGGGGAGTACAGTGTTAAGCATCACCCAGTCACTGCCACACATAACCATGGTCGATTGGTTACACACACACACACACACACACACACACACACACACACACACACACACACATAAAAGACATACATAGCTTTAATCACTCGGCCTACCCTCCCTCAATCACATCAACCTCACCACCCTCACACAGCGTCTCCACCAGCAGTAGTCCCCGCCAGTTGTAACACGGAGGTCGCCCAGCCACTGTTATTATGGCTCGGAATTTGTCCCTCTGAAGTTTCGGAGCTTCAGTATGGCGCCTAAATCTTTTTAATCTTATTTGAACTTCACCGCGTTTGGATGCTGGGCAGCGATAACAGCTTATTGTGATTTAAATTGAGCGAGTTTATATACCTTAGGCTTTGGCAGGCCGGACGACGCTACCCTGGGATGAAGGGCGAGCCGCGCTGGTGTTGTTGTACCGTTAATTAATATTATACTGTACTGTGGTCTAGTGTTATCTACTCACTCCCTCGCTCTGTTTTTATACGTGTGTGTGTGTGTGTGTGTGTGTGTGTGTGTGTGTGTGTGTGTAATGAGGATAGTCACAATAGAGTTAGTAAAGTAATGATGAATGATGGCACCCAACTTGAGTTAATCACGAGCAAAACAACGTTGAAGGTCAAAGAGAAAAGACTTGACAGAGACACAGGGGGGGACTGAAGAGGCGTGTTGAGGGAGCGTTAGGATACATCGTGAAAGATGAGACGTCAATCCTACACTACTGTGAATCCTGACTAAAACAAGTTACCCCCCAAAAAAAAAGAGTCATAATAAGAAACGTAAAATATAAAAAACAGAAGAAGAGGAAGAATTTGTTGTTATCTCTTTATTACTTTGCTTCAACAAGGAGACTCTTTAACCGCGTAACAAGTACAAGAGATGGAATTTAGTGGGTGGAAATGTATTAGTAAAAGAGAAGAGATACAAAACAAGAAGAGAATGATTGGCAAGACGAAAATAACTGGATTGAGAGTTTCGGTGTGAGAGACAGGATGATGATGACGATAAGAGATGCAGGAGAGAGGGAAATTGTGTAGTAAACAAGGAGGTCTAAGAATAAATCAAAATAAAGATAAAGTGAAAGAAATCTGTGCTGAAAGAGGTATAGTTCAACCAGTCAACACCACACCCAGCCAGTCAGCCATACAACTTACCAGTCAACGAGTTAGTGTATCTGTCACTTGGTACGCGAACCAGCCAGTTAGTACGTCGGTAAGATAGTATGAGAACCAGTCAGTTAATGCATTAACCAGTTAGTACGTCAGCTAGTTAATGTACGAACCAGTCAGTTATGTCGCCAGGTAGTTATTTAGCTAACCAGTCACCACGCCGTCCAATTATAATTACTAGCCACACAGCAAGCCAGCCAACCAGCTAGCCATTTACTAGCCACACAGTCAGCCAACCAGCCAGTCACTTACTAGCCACACAGCCAGCCAGCCACTTACTAGCCAGTCAGCCGGCCACCTTGACGTGCAGGTAGAGTCGAGGGTGACGGACGGTTCAACCTGTGTCACTGGAGATGGCGGAAATTAATTCTTATTCAAATTCGAACATTTTTTCGGCCAACAAAAATAGGTACAATGTTGCAATGAATATGAAAATACAAGAGCAAAAAGTAGAATTCTAATATACAAAACATACATGGCGTGGAAGTATTAGTTACGTGATGCAAATTTGTGGCTGTGAATGTTTATCCCGACGCGCCTGCACCCCTCCTACCCCTCCGCCCCTCCCCAGTCACCCTCCACGACTCGCATCCCTACGTTGATGGGCAGCAAGCACTGAGGTTTGTGTGAGAGAGAGGGAGAGTGAAAGACAGAAAGGCAGAGATAGATAGATAAATGGTTATATAGATAGATAAACAAAGATAGATAGATAGCTGTGTATATGCCTGTTTATATATAGTATATACACTTCTATACTAACAGTCCACTCTCTCGATATACGTGGCCCTCCCTCACAGCTCACTCAAATAGCCCCTCTTCTTGGCGGTGTTGTCAGCCAGTCTTAACACCCCAGCTCCCGGACTGAGGCTCAGGAAGGACTTGCATTATTTCCTTATGGTAAACACACAAGAAAAAGGACGTGTCTACATTTTTTTCTTCTAGCTGGCAGTATATATCTGGCGGGCTGGTGGCGTCTCACACACCTTGAGGACTATGAGGAAAAATACTCCTTTTTGTCTCAACTTGAAGCGATGAGGCGGTGTGACAAGAATTGTACGAATGTTCTTGGAGGTAAGATCTCTTGTGGACTTGCATATGAGATCCCTGTGACCTTTGTAGAAATGTTGTCGTAGGCTAAGATATCTTGTAGAGTTACATATAAGATTCAGGTGACAGTTTTGACTTTGTTGGTATGTTTTTGTAGATAAGTTCTCGTGTGGACTTCCATAACCTTTCTGAGGTCACGGATATGAAAGCAATCTTAATTTTCCCTCGCCATTCCGTATACAGGGAAGGATATTATGTTCCTACTGTCCATGCTTCCTTACGTACAGTACTTCCTTCCGTTCTTCCTTACGTCCGTCACACCCAAAATTGTTAGTGATTGTTAGTGAGATAAGCAGACAATATTCTGCGTAGAGTAATGCAATGTTGTAGGCCTGTTTTATGTGCAACCTTGAAAAACCTAATTAAATTTTCATTATGAGACAATACAAGTGTTGCAGCAGTGGGGACAAGTGTTGCAGCAGTGGGGGCACACGTGTTGCAGTAGTGGGAGGACACTAGTGTTGCAGCAGTGGAGACACAGTTATACAGTGTTTTATATCATAATTTTCAGTCGTTGGTGGACAAGTGAAATTATTAACCGCGTTACTCGCTTAAAACCCATAGTTATTAAAGTGCAGTAATAATATCATAGCATCAATATCACAAATGTTGCAGCAGTAAGGGCTCAGTCCACCACTCACATCCATTCTTAAAGACCTTAGTTACTGAAGCGCAGTAATCACATTATAACAACGAAGTCGAGTAAATATCACCAAGAGACAGCAACTCTTAACATTATTTTTTTTTAGAAATTCATATAGATTTAATTTACTACTTTAGATATAAGTTTTCTAATTTAGACCCTTAAGTTTCACCCGAAACTCGAAAAATAGTACAGATGGTCTACACAGAGCAGTTTAGGTAATCGCTTGTATGTCCACAGAACACATAAATTGCTTACTGTGATACATTTACGATTGACTGATAAAATATGATAATTTGAATTCCCCGTTTATTACAGTTATTATACACTTTGTATCTTTATTTACAGAGATATGAATTAACCAGCGATTTTAGATACTGCGCAGTTTATAAATAGAGAGTGAGTTTCATTATCCAGGTAGACTGTAACTGCAGCAGGACGGTACTAGGATACAAGGCACACTAGAGGCTCTGTATTTATCATTATTGCGGCTTTGTAAATACATAAAAAACTCCGATTCCTTTACTCATCAACGAAACCGTTTTCTAGGTGTGTTTTTCATGCTGGTTGTGTGCGTGGAGGAGGTGGGTTGACTGCGTGAAGGAGGTGGGTTGACTAAGTGGAGGAGGTGGGTTGACTAAGCTGCGTGAAGGAGGTGGGTTGACTAAGTGGAGGAGGTGGGTTGACTGCGTGGGGGTGGAAAACTTTCAATGACTGACTTTCAAGCTGCTGACATAGTTAAATTGGTTCTTGTACGATGACGGGATTCACTGAACCATTTAGAAAAAAAATCCCTATCAATTAAATATAATTCGTAGTATCGCACCCTCTTAGACTTTAAGAGCATGATCTAACTTATCAAACATGGTATCAAATGTCTCAGTCGGAAAGATGCTGTACTAATTTATGCTGCCGTCCAAGATAAGACACCGCAGCAAACGTGACAAGAAAGAAAGAAAGATACAACCTAGCTACTTAGTCTTCCCAATCATACCCAGCCATCCTGTTCATCAACCCCATGTAGCTATTTCTTCCCAATCCCACCCAACCATCTTATCTAACCATCTCCATCAATCATCCTGTCCCTCGCAAAGTAGATGCAATATTAGACACAATTTGGTAGAGTTATCCACTAAATATTGAGTCGCGATCACAGAAGACAAATACAGTTGTATATTAAAGAAAACGTACATATTTCCTTCTTTAGGGATAACACGCGAAAATTCTCTTCCATAGGGTATCCTCTGAAAGCTCGTGTGTACTTCAGTATAATAAGCTAAAATTAAAGAGGTTAAACAGAGGTACATATTCAAAGTTCTGAAAAAGTTCGCCCTCACATATAATTATAAACACTTTAATATTCGTTAATATTATTATCCATAAATCAAAATAATACCAAAACGAATACTGTATAGTGGAAAGCTCTGAGCTCTGTACCATTGAGGATGATTTTTTTTTTTCCATTTGACCATTGACATTACAATATTATTTCTCTTCAACAACTCGGAACTTTAAGCACGTAACCGGGTCAGTAATAACACCTATCAAAAATTAAACTTAACAAGAATAGTTGGTAAGAATTATGCTTATAAATATTCCAACGTAACTAGACGATAAATGATTTATTTTAGTACAGTAATTGATAATATGCGTCATTAGCAAACCCGTGATTTTTTTTTACAGTAACTAAAATTTATTAAATCTATTTACACATAATTTTAAGAAGATGTAATATTTAAATAGAAAATATCATTATGTTTCTAGGTTTTAGGAAATTTAAACTGAAGTTATATTTTTCTTAGTGTTATGGTTGTGGTCCTTGACGCATTGTTACAACAGTTATGATTGGCTGAAGTGAGGGCGGACGCTGATTGGCTGGTAGTGTCAGTCTCCAACAACAACAAAGATGGACGCGTGTACAGCAGTGGGGAGAGAGATTGATAAAGTTCTCTCAAAATTCACATCATACAGTGACCATGCCTCTAATACAATTTCTTCACTACGTGGTAACATCGAGAGTCTTCAAATAGAGATAAGCCAAGGTGAGTGATAGAGGTGACGTACACACTTATGGCCAACGACGTCAGACTTTGAGTAACAAAGAAATGTTTCTTGTGATGTGTGGAAATTAGTGATTTAAATGTCGTGGTAACGAAGAGTGTTAGGTGAACACAGTACATTACTTCTTAAGGCTATTAAGCTGAAATATAATTCAGGAATCATGTTCACAAAGTTTAGCTCATTGGGGATCACTGATTCCTTCAACATACTGTACTTGCATGTCAAGATGTAATTTATATTTCTTGTTATCATTTGATAAGGTGACGGAAAGTTGGACGAGGAGAAGTAGAAGGTAACGATTTGTTTTATGCCATAATGGGAATTTAATAACCAAAATAGGTTTTTCTTGTTATTCGTGGTGATTTAAGAACATAAGAACATAAGAATGGAGGAAACTGCAGCGGGCCTATTGGCCCACACTGGGCAGTCCCGTTTACACCCAACCCCTATTGCTCATATAAGCATCCAACCTATGTTTGAAGCAATTCAGCGTATTCGAGTTAATGATGATATTTGGTAACTTGTTCCATTCATCCACTACTCTGTTTCCAAACCAGTGTTTACCTATTTCACGCCTAAATCTAAATTTGTCTAATTTAAAAACCATTGTTACGAGTTCGCTCCTGGTTGGATAATTTGAGTACCTTTGTAATGTCCCCTTTGTTTAGCCCTGCCTTCCACTTATACACCTCTATCAGGTCGCCCCTCGCTCTACGTCTCTCAAGGGAGTGCAAATTAAGATGCTTTAACCTGTCTCTATACTCAAGGCTCCTAATGCCCGGGATTAGTCTTGTCATTCTCCTCTGAATTCTTTCCAAGGATTCTATATCCATTTTGTAATACGGTGACCAGAACTGAACTGCGTAATCCAGGTGTGGTCTCACAAGAGCAAGATACAGTTTTAGGATGACCTCGCTAGTCTTGTAACTAACACTCCTTTGTATGAACCCAAGTACTTTATTAGCCTTGTTACGAGCAAAAACACATTGTTTACTTGGCTTAAGGTTCCTACTTATCATTACTCCTAAATCTCTCTCGCAGTCGGATTTCTCTATGGCATCGTTGTTCATCTGGTATCTGGTTTCCCTGTTTACATCTCCTATACTGAGTACTTTACATTTGTCGACGTTGAATTTCATCTGCCATTTTTGAGACCATTCGAAAAATTTGTTTAGATCTTCCTGTAGTTTTGCGGAGTCCTCGTCAGATTTAATAACACGTCCTATTTTAGTGTCATCAGCAAATTTACTTATGTTGCTGTCAATGCCGATATCTATGTCGTTTATGTATATAATAAATAATAATGGTCCAAGTACTGAGCCTTGGGGGAATTCCACTTGTGACGTTGCTCCAATGGGACTTAGTGCCGTTAATGCTCACTCGCTGTTTCCTGTCCTGTAACCACGCCCTAATCCATTTATGGATGTTACCTTTGATGCCATGTGCTTCTACCTTTCTAATTAGTCTTTCGTGGGGGACTCTGTCGAAGGCTTTGCTAAAGTCGAGATATACCACATCACAATTGTGCCCCTCGTCCACCGATTCGAAAACTGATGAAAAGAATGTTAATAGATTAGTTAGGCAAGAACGTCCGCTAGGAAGCCATACTGGGAATCATTGATCAATCGGGTGCTTCTCCAGGTGATTTCGAATAGAGTTTGAAATGATTGCTTCCAGTAATTTGGCTCTACTATTGATGTTAGACTGATTAAGCGGTAGTTAGAGTGAAAGTGGATTCATCCCTTCTTGAAAATCGGTATTACATCTGCCATCCTCCTTGCGGATTCTGGTACTACACCTGTTTTTAAGGACATGTTAAACAACTTTGCTAAGGGCATACTAAGCTCTTCCTTACATTCCTTTAATACTCTGGCAAATATCTCATCGGGAACAGGTGACTTATTAGGCTTTAATTTGTCTATTTGCTTACTAACATCGTTACTAGTCACTACTATCTCACTTAATTTGTTTTCTTCACTATCTCTGAATAGAGTCGGTGCCTCGGGTATCATGTTTAAATTTTCGGTGGTGAAAACTGCTGAAAAATATTTATTCAAATTATTGCTCATTTCTCCATCGTTATCAGTGAGCTCGCCGGTATCTGACCGTATTGGTCCAATCTTTTCTCGTGTTTTAGTTTGATACATTTGGTAGAATCCTTTGGGGTTTGTCTTCGCCTCCCTTGCTATCCTTACTTCATTATTCCTCTTGGCTTTCCTTATCTCGGTTTTAACCCTACTCGCCAATATCTTATAATAATCCTGGAGGTAAATTTCGCCACGCTTTATCCTTCTACCTATAGCCTTCCTTTGGCCACATGTTCTTAAATAATTATTTAACCATTTAGGGTCATTAAGCTGTCTGATCTGAGTTTTTTGTATGGTAAGTGTTCTGCCTTTGTGCATTAAGTAACTCACTATTTAAAATTGTCGTGAACTCGCAACTTCAGATCTCAAGTATCAGGTCGGTGTCATCTGTCAGGTTCACGGCTGCCGCCGACACCCCTCTCTCAGCTGCCTCTTTTAAACTGTCAAAGTTTGCCTTCTGAAATCTACCTTTAGTGTGAATTTCTTTCCTTACGCTCTGCCCTGAAAATCTAACTGAATCACTTTGTGATCGCTGTTTGCAAGTTCGCTCCCTACCTCGACATTGCTAATGAGGTTTTCTGTTCGACAGAACTAAACTAGTATATTATTACCTGCAGGGTTCGGTTATATGTTGACTTAGGAAACAGTCCTGGATCGTCTCGAGAAAATCCTCTGATTCTGAGTTGCCCGTAAGGTCAGTCCAATCTATTTGGCCAAGGTTAAAGTCGCCTACTATACAGACTTTGTTGTGTATGGAAGCCCTGCGCATTTCATCCCAGATAAGTCGCTCATTGACGCTATCAAGATTGGGGGGTCTATATATTACTCATTTGAAAGAATATGAGCTTTATTTTTGTTGTTAATGCAAATTTTGGGAGATATAGCCTCTTTAACACTAGCAACGACAATGATTTCTTCCAAAGTGGGCAGAGCTTTGAAGGTGAGGGAAAATGTGCCATTAAAACACACACACAAAAAAACATCAAATTAACCATTGAAAACTCGACCTAACCTTACTATCATAGAAAAGCCCCACTGGTGTTTAAATTAAAAAAGCCCATACCTTATTTAACTGATGGCAGAGGAAAACGTGATTGTCTTTGTTTTTTGTGTTAGGTTTGATTTTGTTGTTTTTGCGTGTTTTTACCCCACATTTTCTCTCTCCTTCGAAGTCCTGCTCACTTTGTGTGATCAAATTGCATTTTTTTAAGTGAGATTGAAACATAAAAAAGAAAACTCGAACGAGCAACATAATTTTGTTACGAAAATGCAATAGAATTATTTTTTTTGTTTTTCTATATCTCCGCATACACAAATCAGTATAAAGGGCCATGCTTGGTCACTACCGAATAATTACCAAGTACAGTTCAAAACTCTTGGGAGACAAAAATTTCATCTATCAGTGTTTATTTGCAATATGGCCCCCTTGTAACGTAAACACCAAAAAACAGAAGAGAATCACTTACGAAAATATGCCTAAACAAGAAGACTTTTTGCATGGAAGGAAAGGTTAAGCCATTTTTTTTTTACATACCCACTTTGTGTAATTCATTGTCGTATCTCCTTAAATAAGCATTAGCTACAAAAAGAAAAGTCATATTCTTTCAAATCATCATGAAAAACATATTTTGGTTATTGAATTCTCATTATGGCATAAAACGATTCTTTACCAATTAGAATGATAAATTAAGGAATATTTTAATTATGGCACTGTACCTATTTAGTACCATCATTACAACAGTTGGTAGCGATAGAATCTTGAGTGTCTGCTAAATATCAAGGGTAGTACTTGACGAGAGTGGCCAGGCATTAGTACTAACTTGAGGAGTTTTGCCATAGAAAATACAAGTGTACATGCCTCAAGAAACTGACAAAAGTGCAGGAGGAATGCATTTTGTGTAATTAAGTTTTTATGTTTTTCCATCACCGGAGGAACAGCCTCTATCTGCCATGTTCCCTGTCTGAGATCGAGCATGAATTCATTTAATAGATTTTTTTTTTTTTAGATACCAGACTGCTACATTCTATAATTAATCATTCATGAAATGAAGAAGGCCAACCTGCCTAACCTAACCTAAAATACCAGTTTTTTATTTTATTCTTTTAAAATGACTTATGGAGAGTTCTGAGGATCAAAGATTCTGGCTAACGGAGAAATTACTGTATAATTTTTTGTTTACTCTCAACCTCACATCAAAAATACACCATCACATAAATAAACAATTGAAAAACCTTCACAAAACTAATTCATATTTCTTAGTACAGTATTGAATATGTTTATAGGAAATGTAAGTTATAATAATATTTATTTTGCTCCTTCCTTCATTTTTGCCCCACATATTCCCTGTATAAGTGAGACACAGTAAGGTTTTACAACTCATTTGTTCCTTTACTTGCACTAGCTACTTTCTATTTGTTTAGTTATCTGAAGAGATTTTTTTTACAAACTCTTTAGCTTCTTCTTTCCCCACCTTCCTCAACCCCAGTCTTGCTATGGCACAGGGTGACTGGAATCAAGAGACCAACATACTGTACATACATTTCTTCCTATCCTGTCATTTGTACTTTCTCTTTGCCATACCAAATGAAGCTTGTAATCAAAGATATTTTGGTTCCAGTAGGCAATGGTGATATAACAGAAGCTCAGGCAGTTATTTTGAGCCAGGCTCTTGGTCGAGTGAAGGAAGCTGTGACACGCCTGAGTACTGAACACAGAGATCTTCATTCCTCTGTTTCCAAAGTTGGCAAAGCCATTGATAAGGTAAACGCTTAGAATGATGTAATTTTTGTAAATTTTATTTACAATGTAAATAAAATGCTTGGGTTATGTTATAGTAAAACATTTTTCTTTATCAGTTCTGTTGTTTAATGTTAGGTATTGGCTTTTCAGAATTTCACAGCAGACTTTGGGTGTATCAGCAATGATTCGGTATTTAGTGGAGAAAAACAGCAGCTTGTGAATGAAGTAATCTGTCAGCACTTCTTTCGGGAGGGGTTACTGGACATTGCAGAGGAATTCATCAGTGTAAGTATTTTATTGTCCCTCACCACCTTGGGAGGGGAGTCCAGGAGTGAAAGAATTCCATCTGAGTGTGTGTGTACAGTATCTGCCCCACTTGGTGTGTGGATGTCGCACAAGATACTGTACAGGACTGTAATGACAGCAGAGGATTTGTCTGCCTGGAATGGCAACTTTGCCATACATAAAGTATTTGTAAAAAAAAATTACTTCACATAATTCCAAACATTTAATAATGTGTTAAGGTTATCTTAGAAACTTGAGACAGAAAATCAAATCATAAACCTTTTGATATATTAAGAGGTTTATAAATATCTTATTTCATAATAATAAAATAGGTACACCATCACCACGAATAATGTACAACATTAACATGACTTTTGGCAAATTTTATAAGAAAACAATATTATAATGTAGTGCAGGATGTTGCCTTCACATAGCTGTCATGATGATGATTCGTACTTATATGATCATTGTGATATCCAACAGGAAACAGGACTGGAGTTGCAGGAGGAGTCCCGAGAACCTTTTTTCGAACTTAACCGAATCCTTGCAGCCTTAAAGGCACGAGATTTGGGCCCGGCTCTTCAGTGGGCTGAGGAAAATCGAGAAAAGTTAAGGTCACAAGTAAGTAATTCGTTAATTATCCGTATAAGATCAAGTCAGGGAGCAGCTAGGTGATAATTATTTACACTAATTTTATCTTTACTTTTACCTTAGCTTATTGGTGCAGAAATATTTTTTTTTCATTGCAAGCTGGTTATTGTATAGTGTCACGTCTCCTCCACTTCATCTACCATGAATTTTCAACCCTTTATCAACAGATGAGGTTTCTGCCTTCAATGTATAAGTTAAAGATAAACATTTTTTTGTTGTGTGACCACCTGATTGAAGGTTCTTATCATATAGCTATAAGAGCTAAGTTTTTTTTTTTTTTTAGGAAATGTAATCGTATTTTTGAGGAGTTTAATAACTTTTGTTTGACAAGCAGAATAGCAGTTTGGAATTCAAGTTGCACCGGCTTGCATACATCAATTTGATCAAGGAAGGACCACCCTGTGTTCCACAGGCCATTGAATATGCCCGAGTTCACTTCACTCCATTTGTATTTCAACATGAAAAAGGTAATAAAATGACTTAATTCAAAAATAATAAATAAGGTTGTCTTATCTCTGATCCAACAGACTTCCATGCTTATGTGACTAAATTTGAATTTCATCTTGAATTACACTTCCTCAGGTGTTGGAACGAGTTTATAGTCCTGATTGAACCTTTTATTGATAGATTTGAAACACACAGATTCATGTAAACAGGAGTTCACATATTTCCCCACTGTTAAGTACTACTGAATAATTTTGTTTGTTATTTATGTATTACAATACACTGTACTTTAAAAATGCAGCTACTGTTGGTCTTACAATATACACAGTATTTAATATTTCTATTATGCTTTTCAGTAATCCAAAGTCTTATGGGATGTCTCCTATATGTGAAAGGTGGCTTGGAAAATTCCCCATATGCAGACCTTCTAACCCCACATCAGTGGTCAGAAATTTGTGACGTCTTTACACGAGATGCTTGTGCTCTTCTTGGTCTCTCTGTTGACAGTTCTTTGGCTGTGTGGTAAGTGTAAATTTCCTTTACATGTATTTACCTTGTGTGCTAAGTTTTACTTGCAAATTTTCCCATGAGAAATATGAATAAAAAGTAAATAAGATGTACTGAAGACCAGCTCCAGATTTGTACCCATATTAGTGTATACCATACCTCCAACCCTTCTAAATGGTCCGTCACTTTGACTCTAATTTGGTTTTGTTGTACAGTACTTAATATCACCTTCATCCAGGCTTTTGTTTTTTATTGCATTGTGATGCTTTTAGATTCTCTTTGGAATAATTACATTTCATATTGAGAGAAAAGAATGCTTATGTTATCAGAGGCTGATGGGTGGCAGTTGCTGTTAAGAGAGGTAATGAGTGAGGTTGTAAGTGGCAGTCTCAGAACGTGTAGTTCAGCTTCAGTATTCACATGTAAGGAAGTGAAATATTGGTGTGTAATACTGGAAGAAGAGTGCTGTAATAGAATGTGTTTTTAAGAACTGGGTGTGTTCCTTGATTATGAAAAATGCTGATTGAGAATTCAAAAAGTGAAAGTGCAGGTACAGTAAGTCCTCGCTTAACTTCGTGGTTCTGTTCCTGAAAACCGGACTTTAACGGAAACAACATTAACGGAATTAATTTTCCCCATAAGAAATAGATAAAATATGGGAGTTACATTCCTGAGCTTCCCTTTGCCCCATGAAATACATTACATGTACAGAATTTCAATGGCATTCGAGCACGATGTGTCTTTGTTGCACTCAGATATGTACTGCTTCCAGCACCAACCTTAATCTTGTTCGTGTTGGTCCGGATAGTACGCATTGTTGTGGGGGTTAGACTTAGAGCAGCATCTATGTCCACCACAGGTTCCCCTTTTTCAAAACAGTTTAAAACCTCCATTTGCATAGCAAGGCTTATGGTCTTACATTGCTTCTTCACAACACCAGCATCAGTAGCACTGGATGGGCACTTCGAAGCCATTACAAATGGTTACAGTACAGTATTAAGAACAAAGACACTTAAACACACGAACGCTGTGAAAACATGACAAAGACTGGAGTCGCTTGGGGATGCTGTGACGTTTCACTAGTGAGAGGTAGCGCGGCAAGACGAGAGAGGGTGATACGCCGTAAAAAGTAGTCCGTGACTCCGCAAAAACTACCTTATATTGAGTCGTTGGGACATTATCTGAATTATTGGTATCTAAAGAGTGGCGACTTTATAAATAAACAACGTTATCGGGGGCAACGTTAAATGGGGACTTACTGTATTGTACAGTATATGGAATTAGTGCTAGATGAGAAACGGTGGTGTCCTAAGGAATTTTAGTTATCCTCTATATCTTTATTCGGCTCTCTGTTATTACCCTATGCATTATTTCCTATTGAAATACATTGATCGATTTAACATGATTTAATTTTGCACACCAATTCTCGGTTCCACTCTCGTGTTAAATTAGGTGTCTACTGTATTAAATGTGAGCGACAGTTTGATAGATGGTATACTGCATCACTAGACCCTGTATAAATTTATGGATCATTTAAAGACTACTCACCTTAATGTCAACCTAACTTAATCCCTCCGGTAGCACAAGGGTGTTTAATCTTCAGGTGAACCTAATTTATTTTAATATTTTCTCCTCATTAAGTTTCTTTTTTCTATTTCAGTGTTAATGCAGGATGCACAGCTCTGCCAGTTCTTCTGAATATCAAACAGGTTATGCAGCAACGTGCAGTACACAACATGTGGAACACAAAGGAGGAATTACCAGTAAGTTTAACCTCCAAATTAAATTTTTTAAAAATTTTATTAGGTGCCTGTAATTGAGGGAATTCATCCATCTCTCTGTCTTCCTGGTATAGTTTATCTTGTCAGGTCTTTGGCCCCTTAACCAGTGCCTTGGTTTTGTAGACAACTAAGACGAACGTTTTTTTCGTTGTTAAATCTTTTCATTTTGAATGTTTAGTAAATCACCGAGCATTAACACGGTGAGAATACAAAGCAGCAAAATTTTATAATGCAATGCGAGTATTCTGAGAGCTGTGACCATCGGTGATTAATACATTCACTTAGGAATGTGTTTGTCATATTCAGTTAATATATACTGTATATATATATATATATATATATATATATATATATATATATATATATATATATATATATATATATATATATATATATATATATATATATATATATATATATATATATATATATATATATATATATATATATATATATATATATATATATATATATATATATATATATATATATATATATATATATATATATATATATATATATATATATATATATATATATATATATATATATATATATATATATATATATATATATATATATATATATATATATACGGATCAGCTCACCCGGGCAGAGGTCACTGACCCACATCAGGGCCTGGGGGGCGAAAATATTATATTAATAACACTTATAATACAAAATTTAAAATAAAATATTAATAACAATAATAATAATAATAATAACAACAACACTGATGATAATAATAATAAAGAACCATGAAGAAATAAAAAAAAAAAATGAAAAGTGAGAAATGATATAATAATAATAATAATAATAATAATAATAATAATAATTAACGGTTTATTGAAAGAGCTTGGCAGTCAGAAGGCTGAAAATATACAGTTACATATTTGGGGAATGGGTTTCGAATTACAAATAATATACAAGTAACATAAGTGATACAAATATGATATATAATAACTAGATGGGGAAAAGCTCAAACTACAGTGCATTTCAACATAGTGACAGTGCAAGAAGTAGTATTTACTGGGAGTGAATACACTGGTTTATTACAAGTTATTGATAATTTTACAATGGTTGGGACTGGGCTGTTCTTATAGCGATCAGTTCGTGCACGTATGGACTGGATGCGGTTGTGGTGTCGAACAGCAATTCTCGGGCTAGGGATCTCAGGTGGTAGTAGGAGCCGTGTCGAGGATGGTGTAGAAGCTTCTTACCAAATTTGCAGATGAGGTCGTGGTGATGGTCAGTGAGAGTCGAAAGGGTCAGTGTGTTGAGCGCTTCTTGATATGTGGAGTAGGAAAGGGAGAGAATAATTTTGCATGCCCTCTTTTGCACTTTTTCTAGGTGTTTACGTTGTGTGGCATTTAGGGAGGAAGACAAGGTAGGGGAGGCATAGGTGAGCTTGGGAAGTATGAATGTTGTGTAAACACTGAGGAGCTCGGGTGCAGGAACTCCGAGGGACTTGAGTCGGCGTAGGAGGTGGAGACGGAAACTGGAGGATTTGACAACTTCACTGACATGTGGTTTCCAATTTAGTTTGTTGTCTATGGTGACGCCGAGGAGCTTCGTGGAATCTACAACCTGGAGTGTGCTCGGACCTAAAGTAATGGAAGGAGGTGGGACAATGTCGGAGGAGAGGTTGATGTGCATAACCATGGTCTTGGTATGGTTGTTGGTGGCCCAGTTTTGGAGACTGTTCAATAAATCCTGAAGGGCGGTATAGTCGGGAGCAGAATTGTTGACGCTGATCCCAATGGTGGAGTCGTCGACATATTTTCAGCGAGCAGGGGTTTCTCTTAGGGCATCATTGATGAGCATAAGGAAGCAGAGTGGTCCCATCTTGGTGCCTTGGGGGACGCCAGAGGTAAGTGACTGAAAGGTGGAACAGCCCCTCGGAAGCGTACAGCTTGGCGTCGGTCACTGAGGAAGTCTGTAAGCCATGGTATAAGACTTCTCCGAAGCCCGAGGTCAATAGCTTTGTTGATGATTATATTGTGGTCGACTAGGTCGAATGCTTTAGTGAAATCTATGAAGGCGACAGCTACAGACGTTTTTCGTTTCTCGAGATGGCGGTATATGTAATCGAGAAAGCTGACAAGACAGTGAGTGGTGGAGGAAGTTTTCATATTGCCAAATTGCTGAGGGTCTACGACTCCTGCAATATCAGCATAAGCCCAGTTGAACACAAAACTTTCACAGATTAGGCTGGGTATTGGGGTGATTGCATTAGGTCGTAGCTGATTTAAGGATTGTGGGCTGGTTGACTTGGGCACTGGTGATACATAAGAGGTCTTCCAGTCAGCTGGGCATCTGGCTTGACTGAGAGAAGCATTGATGATGGAGCATAGAGGTTTAGCAAGCTCCGGGGAGAACTCCTTGAAGAGTTTCATTGGTAAGGACTTACGACCTACACGACTTATGACCACCCGGACATACGACCGCGAGAGACTTTGTAAATAAATATCTGATTGAATGAATAGTGCAATGCCTTGTATATCTCATTTGTACTAATTGAATATTTTGTGTTCACATAGCTTTTAAAATTGATATTGGTCATATTTTTACAAAAGATTCAAGGTAACTTGTGCTAGATTCTGCTTGTTGTCACATGAGATCATACAGTATGGTATCATACTGATTGATGGTCCTGACACAAGGTTTTGATGGTTCCTTGTTAACAACATTAGCAGTCTTCTCTGCTGCTTCCTTAAAAAGAATTAAACTATGTGGTAGCAAATGTTTTGTGAAATAAATAACAAAGCAAATAAAGTATAAAAGTATATAGAGAATAAATAATAATGTACACTCTAGGACTAAAGTCGTTGACAGCAGCTACACAGAACCTACACTAGTGACCTCTGGCAATGTGTAAAATCATAAGTTAAAACTGATTTGAAATAAATAGAATAAAAAGTTTCATAAGTTTAAAAATTAAAATAAAATAATGTACTACTTTAAAATCACATGCAGTTAGCTACCCCTATTGCAGTGAAAAGATTTTCCTCATTGCGAGAGGTCACTAGTGTAGGTTCCGTGCGGCTATCCACGACTTTGGTCCTAGACTGTACCTCGAGTTTTGCTATCTATTTCACAAAAGATTTGCTACTACAGTACAGTACTTAAATATTCTCTCAGGAAAGCAGCAGAGAAGACTGCTAATGTTTGGTATAATTTGATCAATATTAATTGCAGAAGCTATGTGAACACAACAATAATATTCTATTAATGCAAATAAAGATAATCAGCATATAAAGCTTTTTATTCACCTAGACAATAATTATTTATGAAGTCTTACTTCTTGCAAATGTCTCCATACAGGAGAAGCTGATGGGTGTTGAACATAAACAAACCCAAGATACAGAGTGATGCTGACATACCTAGCTAGGCAACTCTCCTGTTATAAAATGTAATGATTTAATTTATATATTTATGTTTACCACAATATATTCTTTATATTATTATTTAAGAAGACAAACACGTTCACAACTGAGTTTGTGTAAGTGTGTGGAAGTAAATCTAGACATAGCCAAGGAAGGAAATTTAACCAAACCCATGGAAGAAAATGTTCTCTTTTCTGAAATCTCTTGGTTACTGAGATCCAATTTTGAGGTCCTACATCTATACAGCTTCACAATACTGGCTGAATTGTTTTGGGAAGATTCTATATCTTGGCAGGGAAAGGGATGAAGAAACAGCAGATAGTGACTTCATGCTCTTCATCTGCAGGACAAATACTGTATTAAATTTCTGGACCCTTTGCCTAGGTTTACACTTGAAAGCAATGAATTAATAGACATTGAAAAGTTTACATTATGTCCAAATCTTAATAAAAATTAAATAACAAGTGAACTTGCTGCAGTGTTTTAATATATTTTGCTTTCCAGATTGAAATAGACCTGGGCCCGTCCTCTCGCTATCACTCTATATTTGCCTGCCCAATTTTACGTCAGCAGTCAACAGAGAGCAACCCCCCCATGCGTCTGATCTGTGGCCATGTGATCTCCCGAGATGCTCTTAATAAACTCACCACGAGTGCTAAGTGAGCAGTGTTTTGTAATTTGAATGTTCTTTGAAGATTTTATTTTAATTGTATTTTTAATGTATTGAGGTTCTCTTTTGCCTAATTTATATCAAGCATTAAGTCAGATCAATTGCATGGGTTATTTTGCTGTAGAAATTTTATATGCAGTGCATGTTGCTTCCTATCTTCCATTTATAAGCTTGGTTGTTCCTGCCACATATAGTACAGTTTAGCAGCTTATTTTCAAAGGACACACATTCTTAGAGCCATTAGTACACTGCCGTATATATCCAAATGATATTAAGCTTTTTAGTGAGTTTCAAATGTTCTTGAAAAGAATCTGAGATGTTGTGGCAGATGAATACTGTGCTCCGTACATGAAGTAAGTTAGAAAGGAAAATTAGATAAATACACAAGTACAGTTTATCTCTTATAAAATATAATGAAAGATAAAAATTATATGTACTGTATTCAAATGCTGTATCCCCTTTAGGAGAATATCTTTCTTGTTTTGTAATTATTTGTTTATCTTATTGTCTTCTTCCCCCCTTGAGAGGTAATGATGTTTTTTTTTGAGAGCCCATTACTTGTTGAGTCTCGTATCAAATGCTGGTACAAACAGAGGGAGTGTAGGGTGGGGAAAGTTTTCTGGAATCTGCCCAGTGCTTGTTCAATCTCTTCACTTACTGCCCAAAGCTGAGCAGGGTGAGGAATAGTCTCTGTTCCTTGTTTTTCTGAAATTACCAGGATGAAGACCATGGGTACCAGAGGTATAAAATGTGTGTGTGTGTGTGTGAAATCATTATTAGCTTGAATCATATTGAAATTTTAATTCAGTAACATTTATTATACAGGGTATTACCCTGTTCACTTTTGAGTGTTTAGCAAATTATAAAAGTTTTCAAAATGCTATTTCTAAACAAACTGGTTTGATACTTTTTCTGAAATTTGAGAGCTAACAGGTGGTTTGCAGTTCACATATGTTTTTGAAGGGATTTAAAGCTTATTTTTTTCGGCAATTTTTTTTTGTTTTATGGGCATGGTCTCAAAAAGCTAGAGTTTGTTGGTCCCTTTTATTGTTCTCCTTTACTCGATATTTTGATACCTTGAGCATTTACTTTGATTGGTGATTGAGAGGTTGAAGAAGTGTGACCTAACTTAACCTAATCATACCATTTAAGGGTACATGACCTGACTAGTTATGAAAGGATATTAGTTAGTTGTAAACTTTATGCTGAGAATACAAATCTCTCCATAAACCAGATTGAATGTTGTCACTTGTGTAATTTTCTGAATTTCAACAACAGTCACAAATTTAACTACAGTTTGGGATTCTTTGGGTCCCATGTTCTGATAAGATCAAATTGCTCTGTATATTGGAAACTGAAAGTGTAACCTAATTCTCAGTTTGCCAGTAAGTTTGGGGCCAAATAGGGCTTGGCAGGAGCAGCATTGTGCTAGATCCAAGCAACTCGAGTGTGAGGCATAGCCATTTGATATTCTTGTGTAGTTCTCTCTCATGACCAGACAGTTTCCATGGATATCAGTGTCTAGTTTACCAGATATGAGAGAATTTCTAATTAATTCCACTATGGAGACTAAAGGATGTGGAAAATTGGGTACTGTCCTATACTGTACTTCAGTGATTCATGTGTGAGTAGCAATCTAAAATAATCCCTGAATAATTCCAAATCTTACATTTTGTGTCTAGGCCATATCCAAGACTTTCAGTGCCCAACATACCAGATGTAAGAGAACTCCAAATTCATTCTTTTATTTACAAAAATTATTTCCAGCTCATATTGCCTCTTCAAAGCTCAGTTATTAAATGCAAGTGGAATTCTATTGAATTCAACTCAAAATTTAGCATATTTGGGAATATTTTGCTAATCATTATCATGGTAAATACTTTTTGTTTTATCTATTTTCACTGTTATAACATATTTTACCATTAGCAAGCACTTCAATTCTGTAAAATTATCTTTGTCACAGGTTTGAGAATCAGTCACCTTCTGGGGGCACATACCCAGGCCTCATCCTTATATCACCACATAATCCAGAGTTAAAAGAATCTGCTTGATGACATCATATCATAGTTGAACTTTTTAAAATATTGACACGTTTATATTCGACTGTTGACCCCAGTGATACACATAGATACTGTAGTCAGTGATTGGTCAAGTGTCATTAAGTAAATCACTGACTGCTTTTTCACTCTTTTCAGATTGAAGTGTCCATATTGCCCTGTAGAACAAAATCCTGCAGATGCTGTTCAGATCTTCTTTTAATCTTTATCATCTGTTTAAGATAAGAGTTTAAAGTTGAATACTTAGATTTTATCAATGTATTCAATATAGAATATTAATTGCTACAAGACTTGATTTTCTAAAGTAGGTCTTCAGAAAACTCACAAGGTTAATACTGTATATGACAAGTTTGTATTCATTTCACCAACATAGATGTTAGATAGCTTCAGTTTTTGGTAACTGTTTCTCCATATGCAAATAGCTCAGTGTTTTCATAATCTGTTTCTCACAGGTCTTACTATTTAGTGCAATCATCTACTCAGTCAATTTTTTAAAAGCTTGATACATTTTTATATTCAAGATAAAGACTTGGTGAAATATTACATGAGTGTTAAGGAGCTATAGCAAATGTTAGAATGTTGAAAAATAAATGGTTTTCAATGTACAGCTCCTCCCCGACTTACGCTACTCGACTTACGACCACTTGCACTTACGACCTGCCTCAGTCGTACCCAAATTTTGTCATATTACGTATTTTCGAGTCCCAACGTCAGTACACAGAGAAAATTTTCGTTTGTAATTCACTTTAAAAAGGCTGGCAAGCTTAAAAGTGAGAGTTTTGTGGTGCTGAGAAGAAAAAGAGACACCCATTTTAGATTTTCTATGTATTATTTAAGCATTTTCGACTTACGACCTGGACTTGGGTCCCTAACCCCGTCGTAAGTCGGGGAGGAGCTGTATTGTACGGGAGACATTTTGTGCGTCAGTAAAGAAGTAGGCGGAGGACTGGTTATTAAATGCAAATTATTTTGACATTACAATATAATGTGCTTAGCATTATTGGCATAATTGTTTGAAGTGTTAGTGCACTGGGTGAAAGTGTCCATATTCTAACTTGTATATTATTTCTGATTTTACCCACACTCACTAATAGATTGAATACCCATGTTCATAACTTTTGGTGAAGACTGTAGAGAGTATGAATGACATTTCTTGGAGACATTTTACTTGGTATGAATTATGGTTGCATTTGATTTTGTCCTGCAACAGGAAGAAATACTTTAGGTGAAATTGGTTAACATGATATTATTAGTTTGATGTAAAAATTAACAATTCATGAAGCAGGATTCACTGGTGGTAGTATATCTTAATCTTGGTTCATTACAATGTCTCTCAGCTATCTATATTGGGTGACTACAGCCTTTGGAGTATTGTAGAACACAGTACAGTATTTGATTTCATTGATGCAACAAGCCTTCAGTTTGCACAAGGTATTCTACGGGAGACATTTACTCCAGTGTGTGCACAGATAGCTTATTTATTCAGATGTTTATATATTTTTCAAGTAACTTTAAGTTTCCTATATAGAATTATATTACTCAGTTTTAATCCTCTATATGGAAAGGTCTTATATCATTGCTGTTATGTTATACAAAAAAAAATTGAGTTAGGACTTTCTTGTGATAAATCTTAATAACATATGTATACATGTTTTTAGAACTGCATTGTGTTTCATTTAATCAGTCCAATTCAATCTTTTAAGCTGCATTCTTGGTACAGTACCACATTACTGTACTCATGTGTCAACTTTTACAGGGGGGATATATATGTTTGTGTTTATGTATATAGTGTAGTATATATTACTATATAATTATTTATTTCTGTTTTTCTATCTCTCTTCAAAATAAGGTTAACAGTCTTAACAATATTCTTCTCACATTACTGGTGAAGCAAGATTTTTTTTTCCCCAGATCATTGATGTAACTTTAAAACAGATCCTAATAGTGCAAAAAGTGTCATATCAATTGTCTTTCATTGCCATTTACTGGGGTTTCTACCTTCTGTTAACGTCAAACAGCAAAGCATTGTGGATAATTTTTCTATTTACTGCTGACTGTTTTATTTTTTCTGTATATACTTTTATTTTATGTTCTCTTCGTACAGTATCTGGCATTGTTGAGACCAGAGGGTTGACAGATTATTTTGGGTTGTACTGTATACTGGTACTCGATTATAGCTCGAGTTTTTATCATCAATTTTTTTTGCATAAAGTAGGGGGTCAAACTATACATTAACATTATTTTTGAGGGGTAAAAATTCATGCATTTTTGTGTGTGGTATTTATGGTGAACGACAGTAACCCAGTACATGCTCATGGTAGGCTGACCTTACCATAAGCTCCTTTCTCCCGGGTTTACCTACCATGATTCTTTCTTTATATTATTACATGAAGAACAGAACCTCATTAAAAAACACTGATGATGTCGTAAAATCAATGATAACGGCCAACACTGCTCACAACAACAAAGGCAAAGCACTTTACAGTCATAAAAAATATAGCAAAAATCACTTTACGGTCACTAAAACAGAATACGATGTGAACGTTAGTGATGTCCTCTCACTCCAAGGTAAAAAGATAATAAGTAACAACACTAATACTGACCGATAATCATTGAGCTATACGATCACGGGCATGTACGATCATCATGGATCAAAGCTTGGGATTGTAATGCACCGGGCGGCTGTATGCAGGTAGACGTCGGACGATGACCATCTTAAATAAGGGGGTGGTCTTAATACATCACCATCTTTGAAACAAAATATTGTAGATAGAGAGATGGTAAATTGGGGGATACCTGTATATGATACTAGAAAAATTACCTTGTGTATTTATTAAAAATATAAATGAATATAATACTGTAAATGAACTGTGCCTCCGTTTCCTAATGTATTCCTCTGTAAATGTGAGGAATTAATTAAAATAATACAGCACTAATAAATATAAAAAAAGGAAAAATACTGCATTGCCATTTGGCAGTCGTTTCACTAAGGACACACAGAAGACAGGAGCACACACTGTATGAATGATTGTGTGTGCATGTAACAGTAAAATAAAATGAATAAAATTACTTGTATCTACCCAAAAGTACGAGTTGAAAAATAACAATAGCACAGCTTGGCCTGGTGGGGGGATGTAGCTACAGGGACAGTAATTTGGAGTCCACACACACACATACTGTACGTTCACTTCACTCATGTACACATCCATGCTCCTCATTTTTCTTATTTCATAGCCACCTTGCTATCTCCACGGAAATGTACTGTAAAATTTATAGTACTATTTATTTTTTATTAAACTACTTTATACGATTTTTTATTCAAATTTAATTAAATGTAAAATTTGGGTATTGTTTAGCGAAGTAACATGCAACTTGGTTAGGCTTTGGCGAGTGTTATCCACGGCCGTTGAACCTACCCCCTGCAGTTGGCGTGTAAATTTGATATTGGTCATCATTGACATAGTGAATGTTTCAGTTCACAGGGACAAAATGTATATAGTCTGGTAGTGTCATGTGTTGCATCCTCTTGAGGACAGCCATGTTACTATATTAGGACTTTTTTATATTATAGTATTTGTTATATGTTGAATTGCTCTGAATTTAAGTATACAGTATTGTCATACTAATGGTAGAATTTGGGATAATCTACTTTACAGAGCAGACGATGCTGCCTCACATTCAGAAGAACTTTTTTCCTTTGTGATTCTGTGCATGCTTAAACCCAGAAGTCACAAGATGTACAGTAACTGCTTTTCTCAGTCAGGATGTAGGAGGTGAAATGGTTCGTATTCTGTGGAGAAATTGCCTCAGCCTCAGGACAGTCTTCTCAATCGGGATAGTGAGGTTAGTGGCAAAAAAGCCTCTGCTGTGAGTCAGGGTAAAATACTGCAGTTAACACAGTATGGAAAGTTGAGGCATTTGACTTGTTACTTCCCTCACACTTTTATTCAGCTCCTATGTTCTCAGTAGGAGATGCTGTGCTCTTAACTATTCCTCTTATGTATTTTCACGTCAACTAATTTATTGTTCAAATACTATGTTATGCAAGTCTTTATCTATGGCTAATCTTATGAAGCTAATGGACTAAGTGAACAATCTTTTGATTCAGCTGGAAGATTCCCTTAACTGTTTAGTACTTTTTTGTAAGGTTTGAGTCCAATTACGACAGGAGGTAGCAGAATGTGTGCTGCTGGGGTAATTCCTGAGGGGTTTTCCATGGAAATATCGATTTACACGCTCACACTCACTGTTAAGTTTGGACAAGATAATTTTAATGAATTGGAAATTTATGGGTAATGGTAAAGGGATTGGCCATTTAGAAACTCTTGAATGAGTCGTTCTTTGCAGCTTTTACCTTTACTCACTTTTCTTTGTTAGTTTCTTTAATTATGGCAGTGTGCAGATCTGCCCAAAACTGATTTACTCCGAGAGTTGATCATTAGGTGTTTAATGAACACTGACACGAATGAAGATTGTCAGTACCAAATTGCTGTTGTATAAATTGACATGTGGTATTTCTGCATTTCTTTGGTTTTAAACTTTCTGTTATGTCGATTAATGAAAGAATATCTTATAATATTATTACACATTTCATTAAAAATTTAGTTTTTATTAAATATAATAAGTTTATACAGGACAGTACTGTACTGTGATTAAGACATTTATATGGACATCAGATTTGATTGGAAGTTGCTATATACAGTGGCCCTCGGTTAACGAACTCAATCCGTTCCAGAAGGTCGTTCGTTAACCGAAACGTTCGTTAACCGAAACCATTGTTTCAATGGGTTTTTGGGTAATTGGTTCCAGCTCACCGAAAATTTCCTAAATTCAACAAAAATGGTAGAAAGTTCACTTACTTTGAGGTGTGTATGTAGAAGGCTCCTGGATGATGATGATGATGATGGGATTTAGAATGGGGGTGGAGGAGAAGGAAGAAGAGAAGGTATTGGGGTGGAAGAGAAGTCACCCCATGGTGCCATTTCACCCATAAAATTTTAGCTCTCTGGTTTAATTCAAGATTATTTTCTTTAAATCAACGCTGCACTGCATTATATATTGTCAATATATAAAATATATTTCAAAATGACCAATAATTTGCTTGGAAACACAGAAAAAAAGCGTTTAGTTGAAGAGAGTCTCAAGCAAGATGTTACCTCCAGTGAAAACAGAGAGAGACTGACGCCTGTTTGCTGTGTTAAGAGGCTGGATGCCGCCCATTAAACTAGTCACTTTACCTTCAATTTTGTTCAATAATTGTTAAAATGACTAAAAAATTGAATATTAAACTTTTAAAATTATTGAATAGTATAAACTTCTTGATATTTACAAAAATAGTAAGGAATTTAAGCCCTAGAACCGATTAATGTATTGGCGGACTGATACTAAAGCTGGTTGCCCGGTCAGTGCAAGCGAAAACATGTTGAGGTCGGTTCGTAAGAAGTTCGTTAAGCGAATTTTTTTTCGTTAACCGAATTGAAGATCCTTATGGAAGGCAGTTCGTTAATCGAAATTACGTTAACCGAGGTGTTCGTTAAACGAGGGGTCACTGTATCATTTTTGTCCATAACTATACATTCCTATGAAAGAGAATCCCCCCAAACTTCTTAGAATACAGCAAAACTTGTTTTTAATGAAAAATTTTGGTGTACACAATGATATTAAGCCATAAACATAGGAAGTTAAGTAAATGCAGTGCAGTTTAGTAATAATTTTATACTGTACAAAACTCACAGAATTACAACTAATATGGAATCATCCTGCATTTGGAAAGGATTCTGCACCTATTGTTCTGAATTAAGGAAAGGTTACTGTAATCCATAGGCTTATAATAACCACCCATCTGTTCACCTACTGATCATAAAATGAGATATGAGGATAATCCTCATTTGATACATTCACAATACTATACAGTAAGATGGTAAAACTATGAAATGGATCAGTAAAATACACACACTACAGTACCAAATGCTGGTCTACAACTTCTATAATTACTGCACATTCTGTGACTGATACTTTCCCACATTCTATTACTGTTTTGTTCCTTAAATGTGTAACAGTATCTGCATTTTCCTGTTACTTTCTTTCCCAAAACTTATATATTTACTGAGAAATTCTCAAGCACTTTACACTTTATTGTGTTTCACTTGTGTGATAACCAAACCAACAAGTACGTACAGTTCTTTGGGAAATATTATAAGTGTTCCTGCAAGTCTTCAGGCCATGTGGTTCATTGATATGTTTGGCAAAACTTATGTGAGACTAGTCAGCAGATGGATTATGGCATCAAAGGAGAGAGGATCAAATATACAGTACACTATACCGTACTTTTCTTCAGCTAGAACAGTACTGAATATCACAGGTCTTGTATCACTTTAAAGAAATTCACTTCTTCAAAGCCATTACAGGGGGCCCCCAAAATCCGCGGGGGTTAGGTTCTCAAAATGGCCACGAATTGCCAAATCCGCGAATAACATTTGCAGACCGGGGGGGTAAATTTTTACTTGTGTACAAAGGAATGTATATTCCCTTTGTGTGTTTGCCCTTAGGACAATTATAAAATTATTTCTTTTTACCTGTAGTACTGTATGTGTGTGTGTGTGTAGACACACACACACACAAAACACATACAAATAAATAATAATTGGAAAATCCTCTCACAAATAATCAGAAGCAAATTTATTAAAAATGTGAATCTACCCTCAAGTCCGTCCTCTTTTACAGTTCAGTACTTTATTAATAGAGCACAAACTTGAGAGTAGACTCGCATTTTTAATATATTTGCTTCTGATTATTTGTGAGAGGATTTTCCAATTATTATTTATTTGTATGTGTTTTGTGTATGTGTCTACACACACACACATATTTACAATACAGGTAAAGGAAATTACTATCTCTAGAATGAATGGCTCCTTGTCCCAGCCACGGAAATGCCAGCAACTTTAAAACTACCCACAGACATTCTTGGGTACATCCAGGGTGTCATCCGCGAATAACCGAGAATCGCGAAGTAAAAATCCGCGAACTTGGGGAGGGGGCCCTGTATTAATAAATGACAAATGAACAAGCGGATTCAATAATCCTTTGAAAAATATCAACAGTTCAAAATAACAACAGAAGGTACATAATTAGTCACTGGTTTGATACAGTAGTTCCTATAAAAATGTCAGGAGAGTAAAACCTTACTTCTGTACTTTGAACTATACGGGGGAAAAGGTAGGTTGAACTCGCTGAAAATGCAAAGTTATGGAGTAAAAATTTAATATGATTTCCAGAATATCCACACAAGTAAAACAAGTACGTATTGCATCACTGGTTGAACGATCCCAAATGTGTGCACTCTGTGAGGAGAATGAGCTGGTCAGCCAGTGGTACAACAGTCACTTAGTGGAAGTGGAGCAAGTTCAATCACCAATCTCTTCTGAGTTAATTATCTACCCTGATGAATGGACAGTAAAGTATTTTATCACATAAAGTTGTAAATTTAAATAAAGCCAAAATGTAACATGCACAACTACAATACACAAACTGGGCTCTCCCACTCCTCATGTATGATAGGAAGCAGAACTCTTGGGTCATACCTTGTATAAGGTTTAGAAGCATTCGACCAAAGGCTGAATTATTGGGAGGTTGCTTGGAATATTGAACTTGCCATTTGTTTTTTAAGTACCCTGTATCTGAAAATTGAATAAGTGAGGTTTCACTGATCTTCAGAACTGCTTTCAGCAGACATCATGTACCACTAGATTCTTCTGTCCTCTATGGTCTGTAAGTTATATGTCAAGTAATCTGCAAGATAACATTCAGTAGTGCAGCCCCTCAAAGCTTGCCTTATCCAAGGGGTTGATGCATTTCTGAGACAAGGAAATTGTTGTAAATTTTTCCAGTACAAAAGCTGCATAAACAAACACTCTGCAAGTGAACCACAGGTGTGGGACACTTAAGCCACCATGTCATAACCCATTTTTTGTATTTTATATGAAGTTAAGGTTTTCGATGTAAGCAGCATAGAATATATCCCAGTTTTTTGCCTCCCCTGTTCACCAAAAAGTTTAATTGAGGTTGACATCTCTTCCTTAGACCAAAATCAGTGGAATTGGGTTTTCCTGTTCCCGTTTATTTATAGAATGTTACATGTACAGTACCTAAGACACCGACAGCTTTTGGGGATCATTATACAGTACCGTATATCGGCTCCTTTCTGCCTTTACTGGATATGGTTCCCTTCTTAGCAATTGTGTTAACAGTAGTTATGTCCTATGCAGAATGTTTTGCTAACCATGTGTTAGCAAGGGGAAATAGATAGTAATATCTCTTGGTTGGGGTCTCTTTTACCAAAGTATTTTCCTACTTAGTTACTGGGGTATTTTCTTGAATGGATGTCAGAAATAATCACAATGGTTTTTTTTTTAGAATACACGAGTGCCTCTCCGAGATCAATTTATTCCTTTCAGGTTTGGTCACAAACCTCTAACACTTAAGTTTCCTTATAATTTCAAGATATCAATTTGCATGGCTCAACCAGCCTTCATGAATAAGGATCTGAAATCTCACAGGTTAGTGCATTAGGAGCTCTTGTTATCCAAGAGGCACTAGGTTAATGGGTCAATAATGTACCATGATGAACAGTGCAATACCACAGAGTTGCATAGCCTATAACTGAGGTAGTAAAGTTAGTTTCCTTCTGACCTAATAATAAGATATACTGTACATGCCACATTAAAACTTGGAGTACTTGCATCAACCACCTCCCATTTTCTAGCTAGCTTTGGAATTCAAGAGTTAATTAGTGAAGGCCGTCAGCCATAAATGGAGGATACATCATAATATCTCATTTTATGGGTGAGCCCAGAACAAAGCAACTTGGATGTCCCTCTTCCTCGCAATGGGTAGTGTGGAATTCAAATGTAATTAAACAGTTTAATATGTGAAAACCCAGCTGTGACCAAGCTGAAAAAAGGTCAAGTTGAGTGCCTGCTGACTTGTTGCTCATGATTCATTGCTTTCTACTTTAAGTGGTTAACTGAAGGCCCCTTTTGGGATTTCATGAATTAGTTCCAGTCAATGATGAGTCAAGATTAGACCTGGGGTTTCAATCCAGGCTCATGGCATTATTTCATGAGATACTAAGGTTCTGAGCTTAACCATTAAATGGGATTTCAGGATTAATCTATAATTTTTTATCTACTAAATGAAGGGACTTACCAAGTATATCTTCTGTCCATATTAATACATTGGGCTTTGTCCATAAAGCAATAAATCATCAGTCATTGTTGCACTGGGAAGACCTTCAGATTAAGTAAATAAGATTGGTTCTGTCTTTGTTGATATGGTTACTGTAGTTCCTTTCGGGTTTTACGTCGATATTCGTGTGATGGACAACTTTCTTCATCGCTTTCCGAGTTTGTTTGGAATCTCACAAGTCACTGGACAAATAACCCATAAAATAAAGGATCAATTTTGAAACTTCCTTTTTAATTTCATGACTACTGTATCGGGAAGAGTCTCTCCTACCTTGGTAGGCTGCTCTATCAATGGGGGGAAATAGTGGATTTTCCCAACTGGTCTTTTGATAGGAACACTTTTTTAAACATCACCAGATCATGGTCAAGATTCCACCCTCATTAACCACTGATTCACTGTCATATAACTTGAGTACTGATATATTTAGGACAGTGTCTCTGACTCAGAAATAACCCCAGGACAAGGCAGACTGTGTGCTAGTTGAGGGAATTTCTTAGATATCCTGAATCTTCCTCCCTGCCATAAAATAGAATTTCCAAGTTCACTCCTTATTTATCTACTGATAGCTATATACTCATTTTCTTTGGTTAGCCATTTCAGGTTCAAGTATGTAAAGACTTATTCACGGTCTGTAGCTCACCCATTCATATCAAATTAGAAGTTAGGGAACACCCTTCATGACTGCAGGCTACTACATGTGTGGGTTAATAAGCCCAGTATTCACTATAATGACGTCACTTACTGGATCATGGCGGATGGCTGCCTTCACCACCTCTAGTCCAAATACAACTTCCCCAAATGGACAGTAGTACTGTCCTATGGGATTATCCTTTGAACTAATGCAGAAGCATGAATTGTACTTGGCTTGTCGACCACGTGAACCTCCAACAATTCCCTCCCGAGCAGGACCAAGATACTCTCCCCGCCACTCCAAGCCCTCCATCAGCTGGTGGCTGCTAGGTCCAGCCTCTGTCATGTACACTCCACCAACCAGCCGTTCCCCAGCTTCCCCCTTTCTCGCTACATAGGAGAACCTAGACCCCCTGAAGGTGGGGCCAAGAGTTCCTAGACACAGGGCCAGAAAGTGCTGGGCACGGCGCAGGTGTCCCCACAGGCGGATGTGGACTCGGCCAAGAATCCTGTCTCCCACTCCTAGCTGTAGGAACACCTCGGGCTTCTCCGGAGGCACCAGCAGCTGTACCACTGGTAACTGCAACACAATTAGTATATCAGGATAATGGATGTTGCTGGTGTTATTATAGACAGAGCAAAACCTTAAATTTCATTAAAGGTGCTGGCTATCCTTGATCTATCTCATAAATGATATGAAAGATGATTGGAATTTAGAGAATGTCAAAACATTTGGACATTAAAAAATTATACTGTATTGTTTTCTCTCCCTGAAATACTGTTTAAAGGTTTTGTTTTGAATTGGTCTTACTATACTTTGGTTTATTAAACTTAATGTACTGGTTACTTATATAAATGATCTGTATTTTTACAAATCCAACAGTCAGTCAATTTGCCTGTGTGTGTAATCAGCAAAAATTAATTTGGTGCAGGAATTGCTCATTACAGACCCCAAGTACTGTTTGTGACTTTTTTTTAAGGGCATGAATTTCAAAGACCATGGTTACAGGAATTTTTACCACTAATACAGATGTATTAATGGCAACATTATATACTGTACTGTAATGAGTTGCTTAGGCCTGGCACCCCATAAGGGGTAGTGCAGAGACAGCACACATTATACCTACTGTATTGTACTAAGCCTTCAATAAACAAGTACTGTTGTGTGGCCAGCACTACGCTTGACTGTCTTCTATTTCCTAATTGTATAATTAGGTACCCATTCATAGCTGGGAAAATTGAGGGTACCCTGGACATGAAACAACAGCCCTTTGGACAGGAGTTGAATACCATATCCACTCGGCTGTCATACTCCTTTGCTTAGACTAGGTGTGTGAACATACTCCGGGGAAATAAAGTCACAATTAATCTTCTGGGTCTGCTTAATTTGAAATAGAGATTCTGAATTATCAGATGATAGTGTTACCTGAGCCATGAAGTCGTACCAGTTGATTTTGGGCCAATGAGTGCTGCCTCCTGGAGCACATTGATTCAGCATCCACACAGGACACTCAAACTCTGAGTTAACCTCGACCCCATCTCTCTTGTATGGTTCCTGATCATCAACGTTGCTCACATCAGTCAGCTGCCTATTGTCTTGCCTTACATGTGGCCCCTGGCTGTGGTCCTGAGTCGCATCTGGCTCCTGACTTTCCTCCTGACTTGTATCAGATGCAATTTCTTCATTACATTCTGTGTCTGAGTCATGGCCACAAACTTCTGATGGAGTCTCTTGAGACAATGTTTGGAGGTCATCTTTGATATCAAGGTCTGGCGTACTTGTGTGGGATTCTTGCTCACTGTCATCACTCTCGGATTTTGCTTCTGAGGAAGAAACTGTCTTGGCATTTGTAGTCATCCGAGATGAATTAGATACGCCTGCAGTCATCTCAAACTTTCTTAAAAGCTTGTCTAATACACTGCGGTTGATAAGCAAAGATTTCATCTGTTCAGACTCCTGGGTGGATCTCAGGATATCACTAACAGTCTTGGAATGGTGACTGAGAATCTTGCTGTGACTGTAAATTTTTGCCAACTGAAGGGATACTACACGAAATTTTTCTGTCAAGCGTTTCTTTTCCCCTTCAATATATTTTGTAACACGATCTGCTCGTGATTGTATCACTAGTCTCTCTTGTTCAAGAGCAGTCTGTGTTTTAACAACTTGATGTCCATCTGTCATGTGTTGCTCAAAGAGGCACTGTCCACACAGTGGCTCCTGGCACGAGCAACACCACAGCCTCACAGGGTCACCGTGGCTCAGGCAGGCATCCCACGACACCTCTGGATGTGCCTGAGTTCATCAAGTGAAATTAAAACAAAATTGGACAAGAATTTAAATAAAATTAGCTTGTAAAAAACATAATATGATAAAAATTCAGCTTTACTGTCAGTTATAAAGTTAATGTTAAAGTTAATCTTGGAAGATATCAAAGATACAGAGAATATTTTTAGTTTAACCAAAGGATCACAATGGCACTACATATACAAGTAATTCTGAAATAACATTTGGAACAAACAAAAAACAGTACTGTATGTACAGTACAATATATATATATATATATATATATATATATACAGTCAACCCTCGCTTTACGCGGTCCCACATTCCGCGTTTCCAAGTTTACGAGGTACCCTGCCGAAACTGGAATGCTCACATTCCGCGGTGCGTGTACCCCTTTACGCGGAGAGTGGCTGGTGAGCCGCGCCATTTTTGGATCCAAACCTCCCGCCATGTTGTGTAAGCGGCGCGAGCAGGGTGCGCACAAGGTCGCCCAGTCATCAAAACATTACCTAGTTCTTCACCCGCCACCCACCACAGCCGGCCCAAGTCAGTGATAGTGATAATTATAGTGAGGATATGGACTTTGAGAGGTTTGACAAAGAGGCTCTGCAAGCCTTTGTGGTGGATAGTGATACAGGTGAGGGCCAATAATCTGCCCTCTGCCTCGGAACCAACCCCCCATCCCCGTGTGCCCAGCCATCTTTTCTATTAATGTAAGTGTTAATAAACCTAATATTATTGATATTTCTCTTAATTATTAATTGTGTGTGCATACCATCATAAAATTAAGAAGTTATTTTTACTACAACGTAGGTATTGTGTCTGAAAAAGTGGAGTTTGGGGGTCGGCCCGGTCTCTATTTCAATTAATCCCATATGTTATGTTGTTCACTTTATGCGTTTCTCACTTTCCGCGGTACTCTGTGGGTTGAATTAACCGCGTAAAGTGAGGGTTCACTGTATATATATATATATAGTCATCCCCCGATTTTCAGAAATTTGATGCACGGAAATGGTTAATCTATGAACTAAAATTTGGTAAATGGAAAGCAACATTCACTAAACATTTTTCTTACTACAGTAATACATCCTTTTTGCCACTGATTGGTTCATTAACTGCCATCTCACAGCTGACTGATAATGTGTTTTGGCAATTTATACAGTATTTTCACTCGTGCAGTCACACACACACACACACACACACACACACACACTACCTCTCTCTCCAATTGGTTTAATTACTGCAATATTATATTTGTTTATGTTCAGGATAGTTTTAATAAAGTTTCTTGTTGTGTTATTATGCATATTTGTTACATTATAGTCAAAATTTTGGGTAAAGGTTTACTAAAGCGCTAACACCAGAAGTTGTTAGTTGTTTTTCTTTATTTTTTCTATACTTATTGTTCTTATGATTTTAAGTATATTTAAATAAACGACAACTTTTTATAATAATTTTAAGTATCTTTTAGGATTTTTGTATATACTCTATCCCACTTCACAATCCTCCTCCCAGCGGCATTTCTGTTGTTTATCTCGCTGAATCCCTTGTCAAGAGATGTTTCCTAAATGACGGTGAACGCTTCCACGAATTCCTCCCCGCCATTGCTGAAGTATACCGTATCGACCTCAATATTAAGGTAAGTTGTTTTACACAATAATGCATAGAACCTGACTTAACAAACCCCAACCTATTGGGATTATTAGGTCAGGTTCTATTAGGTTTTATGCATTGTTGTTTCCATTTTTGTGTTTAATATCATGCTAAGTGTTTACAAAAAATTTAAACCAAATCGCACATTTCCTTCTGGTGTTAGCGCTTTCGTAAACCTTTACCTAATTTTGTTGTGTAGAAACCTATCCCCACTTATATAATGTGAGTCTAGGGAAAAATTGGGTTCAATACTGTATATGGCAATATTTTATGGAACCTAACTCTTTCAAATATATATATATATATATATATATATATATATATATATATATATATATATATATATATACATACATACATATATACATATATATACACAGGGGGTCCCCAACTTACGAACGGGTTTAAATTTTTAATTTTTAGTACTGTATTTTATTTACCTGATGACTTATTTTTTTACCTTCATTTACTGTATTTTGTCATTCTATTTCTTCTTTTGTCTTAAATTAAGTGATTTTAAATGTATATAAGGACTTAGGCTATGATAGTGGGATTTCAAACATTGTTCTGTGAGTACGGTATGCATATGGCAGGTGTTCCGACTTATGTACAAATCCAATGTAAGAAAATCCTCAGGAACGGAACCCGTTTGTATACCAGGGACCCCCTGATGGAGAGAGGAAGAATTTCTCCTTTAAAGAAACAATAATGGATGCCTACCTTTATAGTCGTGTGTGATGACACCATATTAAGGATGACATAAACCACGGGCAGATCAGCCACGGGCGGACCGGAGTAACTGCTTCTGCAGGTTGGGCAGCTGAACGCTGGGTCTCTGGCCTGCAGGTTAATGAGGCAGGCGCGGCAGAAGGTGTGGCCACATTGAGGAAGTACCACGGGCTCTCTCACTCCACCCTCAAACACCTCCGAACACACCGAACACGTCAGATCATCCATCCCTCTTGCCTCTCCCTCCTCCTCCTCCTGCATGAAAAATTGGTATTTAGGTAATTGTGGTATTGGGGAGGATGCATGATACAGTACATAGATGGACATGTTCTGTCTCTCAGTGAGGTCCTCTCCCTTCATGTTAACTTTTAGTGGGGTGTTGTAATGAGGTGCTGCAAGTGTCTTATGTTTACCTTCACTCTCATGTTGACAAAAGCATGTACAGTATTTTACTTGATGATGATGTGGATTGAATGAATTAAAATGTTAATTTCTAGTCTTCCAAAATTTTGAGGGGATAAGTAAATACTGCACAGGCATACCCTGCATTACACAATCTCTGGTTACTAAATTTCGCCCTTACGGAATTTTGAAACTACGACCATAATTTCGGGTTATGAAAAAAAATAACCTTTATGGAGTTTTGCTAATTTAAAAAAGAAATTAAGAAAACTTTTGTGATTTTTTAACCTAAAATTGTAACAAATTTTTTTAAATTATTTTGTGTGGATTCTCTGTGGTGGCCACAAGGCGGTTGGAAGATCACTCAAATCCCGAGTTGCGAGCAACCACCACAACAATGGCGCTGCTCAGTTAGAATTCTTTCCCCAGCTTGTATTTAGTTCTGCATCTGTGTTTAGGACTTTATTTGGCCGAATAATATTTTGGTTAATTTATTAAGATTTTCTAAAGAAAAAATCGTGATATACAACAAAAAATTGAACAAAAAATTAAAGCGAAATTAAAAAAAAAAATTGTGTGGATTCTGGCTCAGCTCTCCAGGCCCAGCTGTTAGCAGCCGCAACAATAATGGTGCTGCTCGGTTTAAATTCTTAACCCAGTTTGTTGTTTTCAGTTATGTGTCTGTGTTACTGTGCACTATACCCTTATTCAAGATGAGTGGAAAAAGACCACCAAGTTCAAGTGAAAGCAGTGGTGATAAAAGACTCCATAAACGAATTGCTTTGTACATTAAACTTGATGTTTTAAGGGGGTGTAACTCCCAGTAACTTTGATCCCACAACCTCACCCCACCACCTCCTGCAGCACTCAATGTCATTTCTGGTAAGTAAAATTTGAGTGGTTTGTTCATTTATTATCATGTTACAACATGAATGACCAGAGGCAGATCCAGATATCAAAAAGGGGGAATATGGCGGGCCCAGCGAGCCCACCCTGATTTTTTTTTTAATCTGATCAAAATCATGGGCATTTTGAGGCCATCTGCACTTGATAATAAGATATATTAAGTCAATAGTACACCTGTAATTACTTTTAACTACAGTATTACCCCGTTTTACGTGGTTTTTTTTACGCGTTTCCACGTTTACGCGGTACCCTGCCAGACCAGGGATGCTCACTTTACGCGGTGCATGTACTCTTTTACGCGGAGAGCGGCTGGAGGTCATCTCGCGCCACGCCATTTTTGGATTCAAACCTCCTGCCGTCTCTCCCGCCGC
>NW_024733522.1:7500-9262 GCF_018991925.1 Homarus americanus | reverse complement strand
AACTACGCCAGATGCATGAGACGTACTACAACTACGTCAGAATGCATGAGACGCACTACAACTACGCCAGATGCATGAGACACACTACAACTACGTCAGAATGCACGAGACGCACTACAACTACGCCAGATGCATGAGACGTACTACAACTACGTCAGAATGCATGAGACGCAGTAGGCTTATATACAGATAACCTGGAGGAGACCCTAATATATCAATACTAATAACAATAATGTTGTCAGATCATATTACTGATTTTTTCCGATATGTTGGTAGCCCTGATAGCTGCCTGACGTCATCAATTAGTGTTAAAAAGTAGGCACAATATATCCGTGTTCATGAGATATCTTTTAAGTGTACTTGGAAAGGTTCATAATAAACGGTATGTTAACAAAAACTTATAACTTATATATGTTAATGTAAGTTTCTGTCATTTATAGTGGGTTTGGTTACCAGAATATCACTTAATTATAAAAGTAATATATCGTGAATGTCCTTATTAACTGAAATCATTACTTTAATCTGTATATTTTAACTAATACGCGCCTGTATACTTGAAATTATTAATAGTTTCGGAGCAATATTATAGTATTGATATGTCAAAAGTAAATAGTTCGTTCCAAAATTCACGCTCGGGTGTGTGACAATGTTATTACTCAAAGAAAAATTATGTCCACTAGTAAACCTTCAGATACACATAACTGGGTTAAAACATTCATATTTTTCGTAGATAAAGGTTGGCAGATAACATACTGTAATACTAGGAAAGCGTACATTACTGACAAAGTATTCTCATACAGCCACTTATTATCATTCTCGTATATACCCGATAATACTGTGGCAAGATGTAAAAAAAAAAAATTAGCCAAATTAAAACCAATTCCTCTCTCCCCCTCCTCCACACACAAGTGTATGAGGTCACCTCAGTAACAGACGAAGAAACACACCTCAACCACAAGACCATTTTATTCCCCGACGTTTACGTGCATCCCACTCCTCAGGTGAAGCCATAAGTCCTGACCTGAGTGGGTACCTTGATGTACCGAACACCTTGACATAACGTATATATCAAACTACGGGAAGTTTCCATATAACATAAGGTATTTTCTTAAGCACACACCTAGATAAACGAAACTGAAGGAAGGTCAATTATAATACATTTTAACACTAACTCATAACTCTGAGGAGAGGGGCTAAAAATTATAAGCTTTTCGTCCAGTGAAGGTTTTATGTGGAGGGTCGAGGTGGAGAGATGACAGACCACACAGGTCTGATGTAAAGGCTGTCATGTGTGACGAGGTGTACACACACACACACACACACACACACAAATTGAAAAACAAAATTAGCCTTCAAATACCTTTTTAATACACCCTGTAACTCTCTTAATGTAAATAACCGAAATAATGTTATTTATAGGGGAGGTGGTGTGACGTAAGGGGACGTAGGGGAGGGGAGGTCTCTGTGCGCTGGACAGAGGATAGGGGACAGTTGCACCGCCACACTGTTGTGTTAAGTAAGAAATACTCAAGATCTGAATGCTAATACTTACCATTTGGGTGTAGTGTCATTGAGATAAATAACATAACATTATTACAGCCTGTCTGCTATAGTATGTGGACATTAGTCATGCTCTTCATGTCAACTTTGGGATAAACCTGAGCCATGACGAAATGTGCCTAGGAATGAAGAGAAATTGTATTTATGAGTGTTTTTTTTTGTGTACGCTACAAAAATATACTATACAATATTAATAGTGAAA
>NW_024733522.1:0-2500 GCF_018991925.1 Homarus americanus | reverse complement strand
AGGCTGGGACAAAACAAAAAAACGACTGAAACAATACCTGAGATAAATAAGACACGAATTAAACAATGGCTGGGACAACCAAAACCCAAGTGAGGCCGTGGAGGCGGGCCGGGGAGGTAGGTGGTGGTGGTTCAGGTATTATTAAGGTGCGACGTTAATTGTCCCGTGAAGGATGTACGATGAATTACGACTACAGTACCACATCCTCCCCCACGGTGGCCTCCACCGTCACCCTGCAGTCCACCATGCACCTGATGCTGCTGCACCTACAGGATCACTTCCCCCATAGTCCACCATCACCACCTGCTGCCACTGCACCTACAGGATCAACTCCCCCACAGTCCACTACCACCACATGCTGCTGCTGCTGTTGTTGCTGCTGCGTCTGCTGCTGCACCTACAGGATCAACTCCCCCACAGTCCACCATCACCACCTGCTGCCACTGCACCAACAAGATCACCTCACCCACAGTCCACTACCACCACCTACTGCTGCTGCACATACAAGATCACCTTCCCCACAGTCCACCATCACCACCTGCTGCTGCTGCACCTACAGCTTCAACTCCCCCCACAGTCCACCACCGCCACCACCTACTGCTGCTCCTGCTGCACCTACAGGATCAACTACCCCACAGCCCACCACCACCCCCTGCTGCTGTTGCTGCACCTACAGGATCACCTCCCCGACACTCCACCATCACCACCAGCTGCCACTGCACCTACAGGATCACCTCCCCCACACTCCACCACCACCACCTGCTGCTTCTGCACTTACAGGATCGACTCCCCCACACTCCACCATCACCCCTGCAACCACTGCACCTACAGAATCACCTCCCCCACAGTCCACCATCACCACAACCTGTTGCCACTGCACCTACAGGATCACCTCCCCCTCAGTCCACCATCACCACCTGCTGCCACTACACTTACAGGATCAACTCCCCCACAGTCCACTATCACCACCTGCTGCTGCTGCACCTACAGGATCACCTCCCCCACAGGCCACCATCACCACCTACCGCCACTGCACCTGCAGGATCAACTCTCCCACAGTCCACTACCACCTACTGCTGCTGTTGTTGCTGCTGCACCTAGGACATCAATTCCCCCCACAGTCCACCACCACTCTGCTGCTGCAGCTACAGGATCAACTCCCCCAAAGTCCACTACCACCACCTGCTGCTGTTGTTGCTGTTGCTGCTGCACCTAGGGCATGAACTCCCCCACAGTCCACCACCACTCTGCAGCTGCACCTACAGGATCAACTACCCCACAATCCACCACCACCTGCTGCTGCACCTACAAGATCACCTCCCCCACAGTCCACCACCACCTGCTGTTGCTCCTGCACCTACAGGATCAACTACCCCACAGTCCACCATCACCACCTGTTGCTGCTGCACCTACAGGATCACCTCCCCCACAGTCCATCACCACCTGGTGCTGCTGCACCTACAGGATCAACTCCCCCACAGTATACCACCACCAACTGCAGCTGCTGCTGCACCTACAGGATAAACTCCCCCACGTTCCACCACCACCTGCTGCTGTTGCTGCTGCACCTACAGAATCAACTGCCCCACAATCCACTACCACCACCTGCTGCTGCTGCTTATGTTGTTGTTGTTGCTGCTGGTGGTGCAGCTGCTGCACCTACAGGATCAACTCCACCACAGTCCACCACCACCACCTACTGTTGCTGCTGCTGCACCTACAGGATCAACTCCCCCACAGTACACTACCACCACCTGCTGCTGCTCTTGTTGTTGTTGCTGCTGCAGCACTTACAGGATCAACTGCCCCACAGTCCACCATCACCACCTGCTGCCATTGCAAATACAGGATCAACTCACCCACAGTCCACTACCACCACCTACTGCTGCTGCACATACAAGATCACCTCCCCCACAGTCAACCACCACCACCTGTTGCTGATGCTGCACCTACAGGATCAACTCCCCCCACAGGCCACCACCACCACCTGCTTCTGCACCTACAGGATCAACTCTCCCACAGGCCGCCGCCGCCACCACCTGCTGCTGCTGCTGCTGCTGCTGCTGCTGCTGCTGCTGCTGCTGTTGTTGCTACTGCTGCTGCACCTACAGGATCAACTCCCCCAAAGTCCACTACCACCACCTGCTGCTGTTGCTGCACCTACAGGATCAACTCCCCCACAGTCCACTACCATCACCTGCTGCTGCTGCATCTACAGGATCAACTACCCCACAGTCCACTACCACCACCTGCTACTGCTGCTTATGTTGTTGTTGCTTTCAGCTGCTGCACCTACAGGATCAACTCCACCACAGTCCACCACAGTCCACCACCACCTGCTGCTGCTCCACCTACAGGATCAATTCCCCCCAATCCACCACCACCACCTGCTGTTGCTGCTGCACCTACAGGATCAACTCCCCCACAGTTCACCATCACCACCTGCTGCTGATGCTGCACCTACAGGATCAACTCACCCACAGTACACTACCACCACCTG
>NW_024733521.1:0-16415 GCF_018991925.1 Homarus americanus | reverse complement strand
GAAACGCTACACTACAGTATATGTATGTTGTGTTATCAAGTAAGAGAAACAATTGAGACCCTCCAATTGTGGGTAAATGAGGCAAAAAGTCAGATCAGCAACTTGGGACTTGGTCACAATATTCGTGATGCCATATGGCAGCAGGGTCTACCATTAGACAACACATTATGCTTCCAATATCTTCCCAGGCGGTAGTACCTCCCTGTTTGACAGCTGCCTACTACACTCTATATCTACTGCTCTCCTCGTATCTACTTGTCTTCTATCTGCCTCAATTATTCAGTCATCCTATTCCATTATCTCCATAATTTCAAACATCAACACAATCTCTGCTTTACTTATTCAGACATTTATCTCTCTACCAAATGATCTTTTAATGTTACAGTCCTCACTCTGTCTTCTCTTGATCTTCCTCATCCGAACTTCAAGATAATTATTTCCAAGTTAGTTTGTGTCTTGTCATTCTATTATTGTAACCTCGTGTTTCACACCTCAACATCAGACGCTGTATTAATCCTTCCACTATGTCCGCCCCGTTTGGTGTAATGTCATACAGATCCTGAGCTTTTACTAGACACAGCTCCAGTAACTTTAATATTTTTTCTCTGCATATGGCCCACTTTCCCCCGACAACAAACAACAGTTCATTCTTATACAGATGATTCAGCCCTTCTAACTGCCTCAGTCACTCAAAATAAAGTTTTCAGTGGTAGACAACAGACATCATCTCTTCCGGAGGATCTCGCTTGGATAGTTTAGTCACTAGTGGGATCAATCCACCGTTGTTTCCATCAACGCAACTAAACTAAAGTACATTTCAACATTGATTTTGGCATATCCATCAGGCCCAATTTTATGTCTTATTCAACCGGTAAACAGTTGGCAAGCGTTTACGTGAAACAGATGCTCACCGAGATTAATTACTGCTGTCATATGTGGGCAGGATGTGGTGTCGTGGCACTTTGTCACCACTGCTTGGTGCAGAGCAGAGGAGAGCAATCAAATTAATCCACAATTATAACCTTACCCTAACACTTCCGGTACTACAGTGACATCTCCCTATTCTCTCTAGTCTATACAGTATATATTTCCAAAGTCGCTGTGTTGACGAACTACCGTCGATAGTGCCAGCATCTTGCACCATCTATCGGCATTTACCGTATCTCTCAATATCCGATATTCATATCCCGGAACAGCACTTCTTTGAACTCTCCATTTCACAATGTTTTTCCTATGTCACAGCTTCCTGGAGTTTAAAACATCTTGTTGCAAATGTATCTTCACTCTTTGGTGATGGGTCGCCTTGAAAACGATGCCTGTGTAATCTCTCCCTACACTTTCTATTTGATATTGACAGTACATATCCTGGAAGTAAACCGAATATAATCGCTATCAAACTTTTCCAACCTGGACCTCTCGAACGGACTTCACATCCTGAATCTCTATCATATACTAACTGTAACTTGCAGCAGAGTAGTGATGTAACAAACTATTGAATAATCCTTCTATCAGTTTTATGTTATTTGCTCTACTTCCAGAACAAACTTGCTCAACCACGACAGTTTCAGAGCCCTTCTCCCTGTGTGTAGTACTATAATACATTATGTACAAAGAGGAAACCTCAAATACATTTCCGTTCTTTATACCTCAACTGCCCACACCACCACTACCATTTCCTCCACCCACACCCTTGTATTCAGATCACCAGCACCGATAAAGTATTACCTCTCTCGCTGAACAACACATTTCAGCTCGATTAATCAAAGAGCTTGTTTTTGTGTTTTGTTTCATATTTTTCGTTCAAACTTACCCAACAGTTATTCTGGTCTCGATTTAGTCTATCTTCAACCTATTCCATAATGATCGTAAGCAAATTGATTCATATATTATCACATGTCTCCCTATCTGACCAAAACATTGAAGGTTGTTCTATCCCTCTTCTCTTGTCTATACCTAATAACAGCATCTCTCTCTCTCAGTATTTCTACCTCTCTACTCCCATGTACTGTACACTACACTATCTTTCACCCTCTTATTCCGTCCAGCAAATTCTTCTCACTCACTGCCACCGTCCTGTATTGTAATGGTCGCCGTATACCATTGTAACCGATATTGCAGGAGCGTCTCTCATATTAGTCCCGAATTGCTTCTACATAGTCGATAACCTAATTTATCTAAATATAAAACATTTTGACAAAGAAGAGTTATCTTATTAGGAAAATAAACTCATATCTTCATGAGTAACATTCTCAATAAAAACACATCGGTAAACTTGCACCCAAACGAGGTACTAAATCAGTGAGTGGCGGCGAGTGTGTCCTCACTAGATGTGGTGTTGAGAATATCAACCTGGGATGATAAAGATTTGTTGGTATTTAAATTTACAGAAAACGAAAGAAAAGATTGATAATATATGTATATTCAGGAAAAATAGTAATAAGTGAATCAACTATATACTGATCAAAAAATGATGACGTGCTCTAAATTCTATTATCAGTTGATAGCAACACGATAGCCAACCCACAAATAAAATGTAAATTACATACGACATAAAATTTTGGATATTCATGAAACAATTTACATGACGTCAAAAGAGTTCTTTAAATTTTTTGTTGGACTGTAAAATGTATTTTGTAATTTGGCTTCAATTTCATAGTGGATATATTTTTGTCTCTTCTGCTTAACAATATTTCCTTGTTGCTTTCCATTTCAACTTATAATTTAATTATCTAGAAGATTCTTTAGACATTTTCAGAGCTGACTCACACAAGCAGTAAGATGAAAAAAGTCTGAAAAAACTTTATTACAGCTTAATTTTGTTCCTAATAGTTCTCTCAGAAAGATTTTGCCTCTTTGTTGTGTTATGTGTCGCCTCTTCTTACTCTCTCAAGTATTAACTGATCCATCATGTGTGAAGCATCTTGATGGGTCTTCGACACGTGGCGATTTACACGAGTAATATTTGCCTACACATTAAATTCTGTTCCGAGAGCAAAAAAAAAAAAAAAAATTTTTCGTATTAGTATCATTTTGTATATTATTAAAACATAAATCTATTTATACAAAAGATATGTAAATTAATTGAAAAATTATATCACTAATACTGAAGCAGTAGACGATTCGACTAAAAACTCGCCCAGTGATATTCAGCTGTTGTAATAATTATGTTAAGCTGATAGAGAAGAGCTGATTCTAAAATATTCTAAAATATACCTTGATCCAGAGTTTAGTTTTACCTAACAGCCTCGACAACATAATCCAGAGACGTCCTCCCCCTTAGCACAAGTTGACGACCCCTTTGTTAACAACATTATCTGGTCTTTTATTTATGACATTCATTACTAAGATATTATACATAACATTACATAGAAAATACATCCACTTCCTGTAATACCTCATTGAGCTGATAATTATGAGGTGAATTACTACTTTTTATTCTCAAATATCAAAACTCAGAGCTGCATTAATAAAGTATATAACACATACCATTATACGAGTAAGGAACATCACCCAAGGGTAAAGATTGTAAAAAGCAACAACACATTAGACCCGCAGTTGTGTATCATCAATTACCAGGGGTGGTGGGGTAAAACTCTGCGGTTACCACACGCCAGGTTTCACTACATTCCCCCCCCTTTTTTTTAAATATATATTTTTTACCTGTTACAATACTTCCCGAATACACACGCCGTTGGTCTTTATATAACAACAAGAAAAATCTGAAATGTCGAGTATAAAAGCTCCTAGGATCAGTACAGTATCTCAGTAGGCAGGTATGTATATGATTACCTTTACATGCATGTTTTTATTCACGTATCCGTACCGTATGTATAAAGTTCTCTATGTATTAATAAATTTCATCAAAGTATGTCAAAAACCAACGAGTATGTTCCAATAAATTTATGTATATTCGTGATGTAAGAGTTTCATGGGTGACCGGGATGTCACTCTCTAAGAATTGTAATATTTATTTTTTGGCACTTGAGGGATGTCCACCGTTATCTAGGCAAATATTTTCATCATAGTTTCTTATACATGTAAATAGAAAGGTATAATATTTGACCTTATCTGCCAGCCTTACAATAGCCTCGTTATGTCACCCCTTTCAGGTGCACCAGAGCTCCTTATACCACTCCATGGTGATCAATTAGTGTGCGTGTGTACTTGATCTTTATCTTTAATTTCACTACTTTTAAACTTTTTACCTAACCTAACCTAACCTAACCATTGGGTACTTTTCATATGGCTTAACTATTACCAAAGAAAATTATTGATGGTGATCTCGGCCAATATTATGATGGGACGAAATCACTAAAATGGGCTGAGGTCACCACTGGATGTGGGCCGAGGTTACCACTGAATGTGGGCCGAGGTTACCACTAGATGTGACCCGAGGTTATCACTGGATATGGGCCGAGGTCACCACTGGATGTGGGCCGAGGTTACCACTGGATGTGGGCCGAGGTTACCACTAGATGTGACCCGAGGTTATCACTGGATATGGGCCGAGGTCACCACTGGATGTGGGCCGAGGTTACCACTAGATGTGGGCCGAGGTTACTACTGGATGTGACCCGAGGTTATCACTGGATGTGGGCCGAGGTCACCACTGGATGCGGGCCGAGGTTACCACTAGATGTGACCCGAGGTTATCACTGGATGTGGGCCGAGGTCACCACTGGATGTGGGCCGAGGTTACCACTAGATGTGACCCGAGGTTATCACTGGATGTGGGCCGAGGTCACCACTGGATGCGGGCCGAGGTTACTTGGCCGAATTTACCATAGGCCGACGTCACTGGCACCCGAGATTGTGCTGCTGTCATCAACACAAGAAAACGCCTCAACTCTTGTGTATATGTAAACACTGATATTATGATCTGATTTATAATTAAACCTGAAATGTTGGATTCTGTAAGTTAAAAGAGATTTGTTAAAGTATTATTTTGGGGGGAAATTTAACTTAAACAAAGAGACATCGGAAAATTTGTTCAGACTTGTACCCAGAACCAGCAGAACCTGATGGTCAGTCCCCCCGTAAGGTCACGGTGTCTCTGTTATATAAAGTTTGTAAGGTGCTTATATATTACAGCTTCACTTCTCTTAATATACAGTATTGGTTAATGTGTAAAAGCTATTTTATAATGAATAATTCACTCCTCTTGTATATCTTTGTCACTTATTTATTCTTATACTAATACAATAAGCAGAACAATGAAGAATATATTTACTTTATCAATAAAATGATTCCATTATAACCATACAGTAATTTAATAAGTCGGTGAATGAGGAAGTGAAATACTCTCTCAGAATTGTATCAACTTTATTAAGAAGAAGTATTTAGTAATTGTTTTATAACGCGTGGCATCTCCAAGACCATCTATGTTTTCAATCCGTCGACCCTCTAGAAAATACTTTGTGGTTCCCCAGTTGAGAAGCTCTGGTAGAGAAGTAGAGTGATAGTGTAGACACCGACACAGGCTATAAACCAGTTTAAAATAATTCAGATGGGAAGTGTACATGATGAGACTAACTTCGCGATTACTAATACATACTTAAAAAAATCATTATGGAGAGGAACTATCCGGTACACGCAGTGAGTTTCATTTTGACTGATGTGTATGTGGGCGAACCTCCCATCACCTATAAGGCCATCAGTGACGGACACACCTGGTCTGGGCTACTAATCAAAACAGCTTCTAATTTCCATGGTTAAGGATGCCTGATATTATTTCCCATTTGAAATATACTTAAATTTGGATTAATTCAGGTCATCGGACTTAAGTGACTTTATCTTGTTAAATTATTACCATTAGCTACAACAACACGGAATGTACTGAGCATCAGGCGAGCTTCTATAGGTTTTTAACCTTATTATGCCCTCGTTAACTAGTGGGTGGAGTAAACCCGTACCCATAATAAAACACCAGTTTGATAAAGGAATAATGACCGTGTAGAGATAAATCTGTATTGTGGAGTAATCGCTTAATAGATGCTGTTTCACGTGATATTTTACTTAGACTAAAATTATCACTACCATGAAACATCTGTACGTGTTACCAAGATTAATATACAAAGAAAAGTTCTATTAGAATATATCAAATATAATCCTCAAATTGTTTTCTATATGTTTTAATGTAACCTAAAACTAAAGGGCTCATCAGGAAATACTAAATAACGTATAAGTATTTTTTCTTTACAAAAGCAAAAATTGAATCCCTATTTGAAAACAGATATCTTAGACTGACAAGGTGACAGTTGGTTGCCTCTATTCCGGACTTTGAATGTTTACATTTATTTGATCCTAAAGGAATAGAAAAAGTAAATTTACTTAAAATATGAGAGTAAAATTTTTTTACCTAATCGTTATCAATTTTCTATTATATGTAACCCCAAAAAAGAGTATTTTTATTACCTGACTGTGGCTATAGCTCTAGTGTGTTTACTTATGTGTTACCAGAGAATTAGGCTAAGGTCTGGGTGACTCCTCATACTTTACTTGAGCAAGAAATCTATTTTTTTCCTGAGATCGAGATTTTTAAAAGTTGAGATCAAGATCCTTCGCACTTTTAACATTTATGAATCATCTAAGGACTTGCCCGCCCAGGTAGCACTTGAGTGGCTAAACTTCAAATGGGATATTCTTTTGGTCGTGTTTATACAACTATGACTATTTTCAAGTTAATGGATGGCTGGAGGTTTAGTGTTATTAAAAAAAAAATAGCGGAAATATTTACCAACTAGTATGGGTATATACTGTACGTACTAACTACCAACGGATTTACATTACCATGATTATAAATTAAAATTCCGGACCAAACAGACGTACAACTTGTGATACCCAGACCCACTGAGACCACCACCATGCACTCCTCTCAAACCCAGACCTCTTAAAAGATATCTACCGCCTGAATATTAAAATATTTGTGAAACCTTATTTTGATCCCATTGAAAATTATTATGACATATACTCATAAGTTCCTAAGAATTACCAAATACCAATAATTAACTGTGCGACCATTACGACATGTCTATTTCAATCAATCAATCAAACATGTCGGTACAGTGATTTCAATGGCAACTATTAATTTACTAATCATTGTACTGAATTACGTAAGATTAGTAAGAATAAATGTTTTTTTGTCCTAAGGCTCAACAAATGGTAACGTCAATATAGCACCATCATTAAAATACAATATAGTTCTTTATTCTAACTCTCACTCACTGTCCTACACAGAATGTTTCTCTAAAGCATACATGTTAATTGTAATTACTGTTATTACACTCTAAACTAATTGATAATAACAATAACTCCAGGTGTTACACATTACTGCTGTCTAACTAAATCTGATTCGTGGAGAAACGTAAGCTGTTCTGGGTGTGGGTTAAAACTCTGCCTCTCTCCCCGGGGGTGTTGTAGAGTCCTGAGAGTGAGTTTCACTGCCTCCCTCCCTTATAGCTCTCCCTGCAGGTGCTGGGCGGCCGGCGGCATGTGTGTGGTCTGGTCGCCCGAATAGCCGCACTGAGACTAACTGCTAGAGTTTGGGCAAGTTGTGAGGTTAACGGAGAATAACATGGGCTTCCTATTCTGGTGCCAGCGAGGATACATTACATACCTGGGTTATGAAGTTATGGTGTAGTAGGGAGAGGAGGACTCCTGCCTGGTGAGGATATAAGCTAGGGAGAAGAGGTAGGTAGCCCGGGAAAAGGTATCGATGTGGATGCTATAAGTTGTGGGCACCAGGGTTGTGCGCCAGTGTTCGTTTGGAAACTTTTGCGATACTTTTAATTTAATTATACTCCTTGGCAGAAAGGGTTTAATTATAATTTATCATTGAAACTAATTGAATTGAAAACTATGAGATTTGAAGTGATGAAGAATAATAGATGGTTAGATTTTAATGTCTGTAACTGCGGAAACCGACGTTCTTTTGTTTGAACACGTCAGCTGACACAGTGGAGGGTCGGACAGGGTGGAAAATCACAACGGACAGGAGAGTTAGAGCCACAGTATGTGTAAGGCAGCAGGGAAGGAGGTCTTATTTTTTTTTTTAATTTCTGAAAGCTTAAGTTTTATGATGTGCTGTACCTACTTCATGGTGTAAAGCACTAATGCCTCAAACATAGTTAACTACATAATACACAAAGTTACAAATATGTACCTTACTCTTGCCATAAGAAAATAATAAATGCACCAGCGGATTTTTTATATTAAAAGTGTACTCATCTACACAAATTAATAATAACTTGGCGCTAATACTATCCCAGGCAAATATATAGAAAAATAACGTGTTTACAGAAGCTTTCACAATTTATGTAGATGACGCAATGTACTTATTTGGCAAAAGGAATGATCAAGAATAAGGAAATAAAATATCTGATCGTATGGAAACAAACTTCAGCTTTACAGTAAAAACAAAATACATTCCAGGAACAGTGATCCATTAAACTCAACACTAGTACATGGGGTTAAACACATATAACACACACACTCCATCTAGAGGCATGTAAGTGCACTGATCTACTCAATGGGTTTCAAACAAATGATTACGGTAAACTTGGTGTCCATTCAAATAAGTTTACTAGACTGTTTACTGTGTACAAATTACACTTTTAATGGCCATATGATTTAGGGTCGCTGGTGACTCGTAGCCGTCCAGGATCAACATATAAATACATTTGTTGATACAGTGTGTGGATCAAAGTCTATCATACAGTGAGTCTTAGTGAAGGCTCTTACTGGATGATGTTATTGCCCGAATGTATAGAGTAACACTACATAATCTCATGTGTTCAAATATACATGAGTGCACATGCGTAAATACATACAGGAACATTACAGTCACAGTCACACACACATACCTCCCTCTCTTGCGTCTTGACAAGTTCAAAAGTTCTTCAGTACATAAACTTCTACTTCGCTAAGCCTGTGAAATTTGATAATAACTTCCCTGATCAGAAGTATTTATACGCCTCTCGTAGAAAAAAAGTGCCCGATTAATGTTACACCAGTACCCCACAAGTGATATATTCTGAAACTTATTCCTCGTCGCTAGAAACTTTCACAGGGACAAACTTAAAGGAGTTTGGCGATACATTTCAGGTCAGAAACTTTTATACGTTATTGTTAGACGAAGTTAGGAGACGAAAATGAGTGTAGGATGATGTACAAATAAATGAATATCTTCATACAAAATGTAACCTGACCTGACCAAACCTAACCTAACCTATTTAAAGTATAAATTAAACATCATATGGCAGTAAGCAAGGGCTGAAAAGAAATATACAAAATCTTACAATATACGAATTAATATTAAGTTGTAATAATAAAACCAAAAAGTTTTCTCTATTTGACAAAATCGATTGATGATTTGTAAAAGCTTAAACTAAACAGGGATAATTGCCTAATATCGATAACTTCTATGTATTATTTTAAGCTTCTGACTGGCCATCGGCGATCATGTACGTCATTATATTAGGTATTAATGAATTGTGAAATAGAAAAGTTAAACTAACTTAACCTAACATTAACAAATATTAACTAATTGTTGTCATTTTTTTTCGTTTTACATACAGGATAATCATCATGGGTGATATGATATTATGATGTATTCTGAAAAAAATGTAAAAGACGTAAGTTTCGGAGAAAAATAATTAAATCTAAAGTTACTCAAAACAACAGTAAAGATTTAAACTATACAGATGAGAGGAAAACAAATACCAGTAATAAGTACAAGTAATAAATAACTAAATAAACCCTGGAACTAAATATATATATATATATATATATATATATATATATATATATATAGGTATATATATATATATGTATTTATATATTTTGAAATTCTTTGTCTTTTATACTATAGACTAACTGCAGTATATACTTATAACATTTACTCAAGTAATATTAATGGTTGCCCCTCGTGTACGAGGATGGGCCGGCCCAAGGCGTGAATTTGTTTAACGTGTAGAATCTATAGTCAACACAACTACCACACCCTAAGTTAACGAGTTGCATGACCTAGTGTCAAGGAATAATCCGAGAAGACCGGACAACTCGCCAACTGCACTGGCTAACCATTATCCCGATCACAATCCACTAATCGATTAACATCCAGGTCGCTAATTACTGCTGGGTCGACAGAGACAAATGACGTAAAAAAAAAAAAAACAGTCCTACCCTGCTTGGGAATCGAACTCGGGTCGACTCGCATTAAAAGCCGAGCATGCTGACCATTACACCACGTATCACCAAAATAATTTTTTGTTTTTTTTCTTGCTGGTCAAGCCCCGACCAGAGGTTAGCTAGACCCCCGGACAACTCTTTCGGAGATTGACCAGCACGTGGTATTTGTATTATTATCTTGACCTAATTATATGTTACAAAGTCACTTGTGTGTTTTTCAGTGTTGTTTTTAATAATATTTACTTATTGTAATTTAATGTCAACAAATAATTGACTAAAATAATATGAAAACAAACAAATATAAACGGAATATATACTATATGTTACACTAAATATGCATAATTGATGATTAGTGATAAATTCTAGGTATTTCTCTTTTTGGGAAACTTTTCACCGGCCATAAACGATCCTGTAGATCATAAATGTACAAATAAATGAATACCTTCATACGAAATGTAACCTGACCTGACCAAACCTAACCTAACCTATTTAAAGTATAAATTAAACATCATATGGCAGTAAGCAAGGGCTGAAAAGAAATATACAAAATCTTACAATATACGAATTAATATTAAGTTGTAGTAGAAAAACCAAAAAGTTATCTCTATTTGACAAAAACGATTGATGATTTGTAAAAGCTTAAACTAAACAGGGATAATTGCCTAATATCGATAACTTCTATGTATTATTTTAAGCTTCTAACTGGCCATCGGCGATCATGTACTTCATCATATTAGATATTAATGAATTGTGAAATAGAAAAGTTAAACTAACTTAACCTAACATTAACAAATATTAACTAAGTGTTATTTTTTTTTTACCTGCCAGAGGGTTGTGGGACCAGAGTGTGTTACCTGCCAGAGGGGTGTGGGACCAGAGTGTGTTACCTGCCAGAGGGCTGTGGGACCAGAGTGTGTTACCTGCCAGAGGGTTGTGGGACCAGAGTGTGTTACCTGCCAGAGGGTTGTGGGACCAGAGTGTGTTACCTGCCAGAGGGTTGTGGCACCAGAGTGTGTTACCTGCCAGAGCGTTGTGGGCCCAGAGTGTGTTACCTACCAGAGGATTGTGGGACCAGAGTGTGTTACCTACCATAGGGGTGCGGGCCCAGAGTGTGTTACCTGCCAGAGCGTTGTGGGCCCAGAGTGCGCTACCTGCCAGAGGGTTGTGGGACCAGAGTGTGTTACCTACCAGAGGGGTGCGGGACCAGAGTGTGTTACCTGCCAGAGGGTTGTGGTACCAGAGTGTGTTACCTACCAGAGGGGTGCGGGACCAGAGTGTGTTACCTGCCAGAGGGTTGTGGTACCAGAGTGTGTTACCTACCAGAGGGGTGCGGGACCAGAGTGTGTTACCTGCCAGAGGGTTGTGGGACCAGTGTGTGTTAACTGCCAGAGGTTATGGGACAGAGGTGTGTTACCTACCGGGGGATGCAGGACAGAGAAGTGTTTACCTGCCAGAGGTTGTGGGACCAGAAGTGTGTTACGTGCCAAAGGTTGTGGGATCAGAAGTGTGTTACCTACCAGAGGTGCGGGCCCAGGTGTGTGTTACCTGCCAGAGCGTTGTGGGACCAGAAGTGCGCTACCTGCCAGAGGGTTGTGGGACGTGTGCACCTACCAGAGGGTACGGGCCAAGTGTGTTACCTGCCAGAGGGTTGGGACCAGTGTGCTACGTGCCAGGGTTGTGGGACCGAAGTGTGTTACACACCATGGGGGTGCAGGACGAGTGTGCCTGCAGGGGGTTGTGTGGGACCAGAGTGTGCTACCTGCCAGAGGGTTGTGGTACCAGAGTGTGTTACCTACCAGAGGGGTGCGGGACCAGAGTGTGTTACCTGCCAGAGGGTTGTGGGACCAGAGTGTGTTACCTGCCAGAGGGGTGAGTGAGGCGGTGTAGGTTGGAAGTGAGGCAGGAACACGAGTCTTGACCCTTAGCAAAATGAAGTGGGGAGATCATTAACCAACACGTCATCATTAGCCAGCACGTCACCATTAACTCGTCACGATTAACCAAGGCGTTGCCATTAACTAACACGTCACCATTAACTAACAGGTCAACATAAACCAACACGTCACCATTAACCAACACCTCACCATTAACCAGCACTTTACTCTTATGCTACACGTCACCATTAACCTACGAGTCAACATTAACCTACACGTCACCATTAACCAACGCGTCACCAAACACAGCAATAGGTGTGTGTCGTCCGCTGTAACATTATTTAAAGATTTATTTCGTTTTGTAATGAGGAACAAATATAACAGACTCATCAGCTTCCTAATGGGACGACATAAAGGTGGTCAGGTATACTTCAGCCGGAGACAAATATGAGCTTAGGTTAGGTTAGGTTAGGTTGAATTATTTCATGATAGTTTTGTTGGGTCGATTTCTTAGGTTATGTTGGGTTGGCATAAGTAGTTTAGGTTATATTAGGTTAGGTTAAGTATCTCATTGATAATTAGGTTAGGTTGAAATTACATACTGATAGTTAGCAAAACAAAATTAATGTGTGTACAGTACGTGTATGATACTCAAGGCTCCTGACAGGACAGTGTGTGCAAACCACAGCTTAATGTACAATACTACATAGAACTCATGAAAGTTCGCATCTGAACTGCAGCCTTACTTACTGAAGCTGTTTCAGAGAGTAGTGAGGGAGGCGCCATACTCTAGGTTCTTGAGATAACTTGATATACACGGTTCAGTAATCAATAGGCTGTTGAAAATCCCTTATTTTAAATTATTGTATCTTATGTCAAATTATTGTCAGTGAAACAGTAAGCTATCGTTGCTCATAACTTATGAGCAACGATATGTTATGAGTCATAACATAACGCGTTCAAATATTCAATTGATGTATACAATCGTACCAAAGGAGAGGAAAATATTTTATTTTTTACTTGTACCTAGTCTAAGGAATGTCATTGTTTATATTACAAAAACTGAAAGATGAGAATTTGTTCATTAGTTCATATAATACAAGTTCCAAATTTTATCCATATATATTGAGAAATATCCCATGTACTAATAAAACAAGTCATGATGCTATACACTGTAGAGCCGGGCATATTTATGACCCCTACAGGTAATTCATCATATCAGACTGCTGTACTATTAAGGTGTCAGGTGCCATTAACAACTAAGAGTGACAACAGACAATAAAAGGTGGCTTATTATTATAATACAAAGTAGTTATTTTTATGTGTCTTAATGCAACGTCATCCTTAAGGGAAGTGAATCCTGAAGCGTAGCAGTAGTTAATTTTCTTTCAATTATGAAATTATGATCAATCTGTAAGTGGTATAGATGGTAACAAGTGAGCCTGGGCCCGGCTGCTGGCACGAGGAACAACATTAATGGCCATTAAAAATTTAGATTGTTTACGTCGAAATACTTTTACTTACGAAACACTGCTAGCATGTATTGGCAAGGGCAGCCCGGAACCGTCAGGAACTCCGCCGATTGGATCCCATAGGCCACCCTTCTTCGCCAATCTCCTTAGGTGCTGAAGCAACTGAGGGTCTTCAGGACTCCGCCGAGAGGGCCAGAACAGCCGTCCTCACGCCCCCAAGGAGTGATGCTAGCGAAGGTCCCGCTGGACCCCCGAGTAAGGTTGAGACTTTTCCTCTATTTCTCTTTAAGACAGAGAGGCAACACTGACTAGTGACGCTAAGAGTATCTACTGTCATATCTTGATATATTATTACTTATTTTATAGTGGCGTCCACAACACACCGAGACTTTGGTGTTTGTTTCTGTGAGTTAAGGAGATACAGTGAGTCAACCTGAGACGTTAGTCAGCTGGTGCACAAGTTTTGAATTACGATCACAAGTACTCATATTTCATTATTTCTATTATCCTCGCTGGGTGGGAGATATAAACTAATGTTACAGTTATATAGTCCTAAGTAACTTATATAAAGTATATAGGCATATAGTCCCCAGTAATTCATGTAATGTTATAAGGCTTGTAGTTCCTAGTAACTTATTGCCGGATGCTTCCTCATTATGGTATAAGTAATATTAACATTAATTACCACTGGTTAGAGGTGTGGTGTAGATGTTTCATAGTTTAATATTTATAAACAGGCAGCTAATGAGGTGATAATCTTCACAGCCAGGAGGAGTGGTACTGACAGCCCGACGGTGTGTTCAGTGTATCAGAGGACTGTATCTGTTAACATATAGCATGAGACTTGGCCTGCTGCTGTACTGTGGCCCTGACAAGATCATGTAGTGCGGGACATCACCAGATACTCCTGCGTTGGCCTCAGACATATTCCCAAATTGATGCTGTGTCCTTTTACTGGTGGGTAGTGGACATGTTACTGCTCCAGTAGACATAAATTATAATTTATTTATTTCACGTTAGTGGGAGTAGTAAAAGTTACATTATATTCAGAGTAAAAGGAGGTATGACCTGAACGACTGGTGATAAGTATTCAAGGGTCTTATGCTGTGTTGGTGTGTGAGTTGCTACTGAGTGAGCCGCTGTCCACAAGGACCTCTACCCACACTACGCTCGACCTGTGGATGGGCCAGTAATTATGGTTACTCACTATACTATCACCATCGACCTGTACCAGCCACTTGTAATACCCAAAGCTCACTAGTAACGTCCATTATATCGTATATTAAATGTTCATCTCTTTATTTGTACGCCATTCCATGCTAGATTATACGAACCTGGCATGCTATCGCCGCGATACGAACAGTAGGCAGGATACAGTCGCCATAGGCATGATAGGTAAGGTAGAATGTAAACCAGCTTATTCATGCTACCCGTCGTCACCTCCTCCAACATTCATCCGGCGCATATAGAGCGACGACATCCACTCCTACGTGTCATCCATCAGTCCAAGTAAAATAATGATTACCACATCCATAGTGGATTATATAGCACACACACACACATAATAATGGAAGCCCCTCGAAATCGAGGATGGCCGGCCCAAGGGCCTCCTAGGCGTGAATTTGTTAAAGTGTAGAAGCTGTCGCCAACACAACAACCTCACCCTAAGTTAACGAGCTGCATGACCCAGTGTCAAGGAATAGTCCGAGAAGACTGGACAGCTCGCCAACTGCACTGGCTAACCATTACCCCAGAACACGATCCGCAAATCGATTAACATCCAGAGTACCAATTACTGCTGGGTAGACAGAGGCAAATGGCATAAAGAAACTTGCCCATAGTTTCACCCTGCCGAGGATCGAACTCGGGTAGGATGCTGACCATTTCACCACAGGTCACACACACACACACACACACACACACACAAGACCCACGTCAATAACTCACCATTTATTACGTGGAGGATCCCTCAGGAGGCTCCTACAGTGTGTTGCCACTTTATCATCCACCAACTTACACACTATCATACTGCTCCTGGAAGACACTGAATACACCGTCGGGCTTTCAGCACAACTCCTCCTGGCCGTGAAGATCATCACTTCATTATGCTACTGTATATAAATATGAAACATCTACGTCACACTTCTTATTGACTTTTTGCCTCATTTTTACACAATTGCAGGTCACAATTGTTTCTTTTACCTTGACAACACAACATACATATAATGTTTCTCTCTTTTATTATTATTATTATTATTATTATTATTATTATTATTATTATTATTATTATTATTATTATTATTATTATTATTATTATTATTATATTTTCGCCCCCCAGGTCCTGATGTGGGTCATTGACCTGTGACCTGACTAATCTCGTAAAAAAAGCAAAAATGTGAAGAATATGTCAATAAGTTACTGGGGACTGTATACCGATAACATTACATGAGTTACTGGTGCCTATAATTATAACTATAACATTAGTTTATATCTCCCACCCAGCGAGGATAATAGAAATAATGAAATATGAGTACTTGTGAGCGTAATTCAAAACTTGTGCACCAGCTGACTAACGTCTCAGGTTGACTCACTGTATCTCCTTAACTCACAGAAACAAACACCAAAGTCTCGGTGTGTTGTGGACGCCACTTTAAAATAAGTAATAATATATCAAGATATGACAGTAGATACTCTTAGCGTCACTAGCCAGTGTTGCCTCTCTGTCTTAAAGAGAAATAGAGGAAAAGTCTCAACCTTACTCGGGGGTCCAGCGGGACCTTCGCTAGCATCACTCGTTGGGGGCGTGAGGACGGCTGTTCTGGCCCTCTCGGCGGAGTCCTGAAGACCCTCAGTTGCCTCAGCACCTAAGGAGATTGGCGAA
>NW_024733520.1:0-7500 GCF_018991925.1 Homarus americanus | reverse complement strand
CAGTACGTCAAGCTCTTCGGATGAAGAAGAGGAGGAGGAGCAATGCGACGAAAGGCGGCGGAGAAGAAATCCTGCACTTCGGTTCTTCGACATGGAGGCCAAAGAGGATAATAATGAATTCTGTCTTCCTCGTCAGCACCTCCCTCCCCTCCCTGGCACACCCCCCTCCCGAACTTGTTTTGGTCGCAACTACCAAATGAGACACGTTCTAGATGTCGCAATTCGTATTGAAAAAGAATATAATGAGAAAAGGGTTTTGAAAAGAAAAGCTCTAAATAAGGCCAAAAGGATTCATTGCTGAATCTTTGTATGTGTTTATTTATAAATAAAAATCTGAATTGGCGTTACCTATCTTCTTTACCCTGTAGAATATGCTTCTTTTTAATTATTTATATTGTTTTGCTGTAAATGTGTAGTAAAACTTATTTTTACTTATGTGAATTTGATATGATTGTTTACTTCATACAAATTGCCCAGTTCATGAAATCGTCGGGTTTTTTAGCGGCGGTAAAGCCAGGCCACCCTCCCTGCAGCCCATTGGCTCAAACCTAATGTTCGATTAATATTGATATATCGCAAATAATTCCATATATATGTTAAGAATACCCAGCTTTAGCTCACTATAATGCTAAATTTAACGTCTGTAAAGATATAACTGTTTGGAAGCATTATCTACCAAGATATTATTGAAATTATTAATAATTTTTATTATAATTTTTGCTATTATAAATATAAACTTGAGATGGACATAACAATTTTCTCGATCATGTTTGATTTTGTTTGTGTCTAACGTGCACATTCTTTATTACGTTGTACCTCCTAAATCTTAACTTTAAATATATGTGTGAGTCCGACACAGGTACTGTACATAATTGTTTAAAATTTGTTATCCTCTGAAATGCAGAATAAGAATTTGGCTTTAATTTTGACTCTATATAACCATTTTTGTTATATCTCAGTATCATTATTTGTATACGAGAGTCAGTGAGAGATTTGTCACTTGACAGCAAAGAGTGAGATACAGTACAGTGTTTACATTACCTGCTGGATGTGAACAAGTCTTTGTTTACGTTATCGTCGGGGGGTGTGGAGGAATTGTCGTTTCAGTTTCTTAAGTGGTGTAGAGTGACCTGTGATCTGTGTGTTTTGGGTGAGAATGCTAAAAACTGTTCGCTGGGGTGTATTTTTCGGGGCGGGGATGTATCTCTAGATGGTCTGTGGATGTATAACGGGGGCGTGATTTCTGGCGTCCGTGGATGTATATCGTGGGCGTGATTTCAGGCGTCCGTGAATGTATATCGTGGGCGTAGATATACCTGGATATTACCCGCATGGACGACAGTAGACTGCCAAAGCAGGCAACTGAAAAGGTATAAGGATAGCCTTAAGACAAACCTGAAAAAGTGCCAAATCGACCCCCTCACCTGGGAGTCGATTACTCCACACTGTAATGCTTGGAGGAGCACCTTACGAGAAGGTGTCAATACTTTCGAGTTAGCCCGACTGCAAACCGAGACAGACAAGCGCCAACGCCGGAAAGGCACGCTAGATGCAGCCCTTCACATGTGCAACGAATGTGAACGACGCTGCCGGTTCCGTATCGGCCTCTTTAGCCACCTCAAAACTTACCAGTGAATGTGACATCCCTAATAACTCATAACATTGTAGCGTTGCTGGATGATCGTCATACTCGATTCCGAGTGACAGCAAAGTAGTAGTAAGTGTGTGTGTGTGTGTGTGTGTGTGTGTGTGTGTGTGTGTGTGTGTGTGGAGAGAGAGGAAAGATGCAATAAATTTTACTCATACTGTCCAGGATTTCTTCGTTAGTGTCAGTTTAAGAGAGCGGAGAGAGAACCTCTAATTTCTGGGTATTTTCGGAATAGTTTTTTTACTCTGTTGGCGCTAAAGTGGAGTGGCAGTGTTTATATCACAAATACTTGGAGGCGAAATTGTTGTTGGCGATTTTGTTAGTTGAGGAAAAACAAGTCGTGTCCACTGGTTGATTTTGAAACCCTGTCACGAGTTACTGAAACCTTATCGCTTAGTTCTGTTGCCCATTCAGCTCTCTCTCTCTCTCTCTCTCTCACACACACACACACACACACACACACACACTCCACCTGACCTGAGGTATAACAGTGAAAGTTGTATCTAACAGGAATTTCCATCATCGAGTGAATCCCCGGCGAGTTGAAACAATTGTTATTCAAATGTATTGTTCAGCCAAAATAAAACCCGTTGAACATGATTGGCTTCCCCCCGAACGACCTTTCAGTTAACAGAATATACCATGAACCACAACACACACACACACACACACACTTTATTTTTACATGGTTTTGAGTTTTTATGCAATTTTCACATTGATCCGAACGAATAAACTGTAAATATTGCTCACTGATGCAACTAATATGTGTTAAAGTATTATATCCTGTTTTTATAATAATGCTTACATGACTTTATTACTATCACTCGTGTTAGTAAGGGACCTATTTATTCTTTTCTTGAATATAATGCTTTTTGTGGTCAGTGTTTACTTGGTTAATGGGTGTAGCATTATATGGGGTGGATGATAGGTCGTTTTCGTGGGCCTTTTCCTTCCTTACCTCCTTCCTTCCCCCCCTTTTCCTTCTTTCCCTCCCCTTTCCCTCCCTCCCCCTACCTGTGGCTGATCAGTACAGGTGCCCAAACAAAGAGGTTCTCAACGAAGTAACAAACACACACTCACTTATTTTTCTCTTCTGTCTCTTTCTAATCATAATTAATTCACTGTCAGTCCATCTTGTAGGGATTAATTACCTGAAACATTGTACAGTTATAAATCTTAGCCCAGACCACCTGTGTTATGAGCCCAGAAATGGTGGTTATGTAGTTAATGTTTTGTCCGTCTGCCGTGTAATTACCTCAACATTGGAGGAACCAGAATGCAAAATTTATACATGTGTCTGTTTCTTGATAATTCAGTGTCTGTTGTACTACGTGTCAGAGGTCAAGGTCACAGACAAATTTGACCTAAGCTGTTGCGTCACCAAGGATGTTATTACCACACTCAATCAGTCACAGGCAATGTTGAGTGAGTGACATGAGACATCTTCAGTGACCTCCTGTTTCTGTTGTGTTGATGTACTGTACTACTGTTCCATGAGACATCTTCAGTGACCTCCTGTTTCTGTTGTGTTGATGTACTGTACTACTGTTCCTAGCTCTTGTGGTCAATGTAAATATAACTCGTGTGAGACTATGTACCACCCAGGTACCATGATGATAAAGTGTTGATCATCTCCCAGGTACCACCACACCACCACCACCCACCTCACCACCCACCACCACCACCCACACACCACCACCACACCACCACCTCACCACCACCACACCACCACCACACCACCACCTCACCACCTCACCACCACCACACCACCACCACACCACCACCTCACCACCACCACAGTTAACGAGGGAGGTATGAGACACACTTGACTCTCCTGTGTTATGTATATACGCTCCTGGGTCGTGTTTCAGGCACCTTACGTCTGGAGCTCAGCTGTCTTAAAACCAAACCTAACCTAACCTAACCTAACCTAACCTATCTTCACCTAACCTAACCTAACCTAACCTAACCTAACCTAACCTAACCTAACCTAACCTAACCTAACCTAACTTAACCTAACCTAACCTAACCTAACCTAACCTAACCTAACCTATCTTAACCTAACCTAATCTAACGTCACTGTTATATTTATTCAACCGATGTTACTGAATTTATTTGTCCCTCACAGCGATCCTTTAGAAAATGTCGTTGATCCTTGAAGTAAAAATAATTAATAGTCGTTGTAATAAAGCAGTCAATGGAATAAGATGGATCACTATAGATTATGTTGGTCGCTGTAGCAAGGTAATCACCCTCACTCACCTGTCGGAGTCCCGTAGAATTTAGGTTATATATAATTGCCAATGTTTGAGTGAGGTGATTCTCTCGAGGTCCATTGGTGAGTATCGTAAAACAAAAAAAAATATTGCCCATTTGAATCCACTGTTTATTGTCATTCCTTACTTGTGTTTATTAGGAAGGCTCAGCTCTTTATTTAACGATATAATTGACCTGTTCTACGATAGTCAACAATGAGACAGACACAGACACACGATTTAAACCTTATTGTAGATGTTAGGATGTGATGTTAATTCTGCTGGTCGACCTCTTCCCGCTCCCTCCTGTCCTCCTCTTGATGCAACACGCAATACTGTTTACCTTTTGTGTGTAGGTTGACCATCTTGTCGTGTCAATATACATTCACCACCTAATGTTGCTCCCACTGAGGTATGCCTGCCTCCATTGTCTGAACTTGGTGAACATTGTATACCATCTCGACTTACAGGTTGTTGAACATAAAGGAGAGACTGGTGTTGGTATCAGGTGGAATACTAAGACAAAAACGTGTATGACCTTTGAACTTTGTGTGTGTGTGTGTGTGTGTGTGTGTGTGTGTGTGTGTGTGTGTGTGTGTGTGTGTGTGTGTGTGTGTGTGTGTGTGTGTGTGTGTGTGTGTGTGTGTGTGTGTGTGTGTGTGTGTGTGTGTTAAATAAAATCACATATGGCGGCTTGATCTGATGGCAGAATTTTCTCTCTCTCTCTCTCTCTCTCTCTCTCTCTCTCTCTCTCTCTCTCTCAGATAGACACTTGGCGGGCACTATTCAAGGGTCCATCTCCGGACGTATAGTAATTACTTATACATCTTGTGAGTTTATTTTGGTGTTGGTGTAGAGATGATGGAGATATGTGGAGGGAGGGATGTGAAGGTGTGAGGGAAGAACGTGAGGTGGGGAGGGAGAGAAGCCGGAGGTGTGAGGTGACGTGTTGAGAGAACTTGTGGTAAGAATATTGTGAAATTATGTACACATTACACTCATGTATGTCTAAGTTAGATATAAATTGATGGACTAAAACTTTGGTCATTTTCCGAGTCATAATTCTTTCCCTCATACTATCATGTTAGTTTATTATCATGTTAAGTGTTAAATCATGTTAGAATACCCATCATATTAGCCTAGAACCATCATGTTAGCCTGTCATCACATTAGCCAACCATCATCATGTTAACCTACCATCATCATGTTAACCTACCATCATGTTAACCTACCACCATGTTAACCTACCACCATGTTAACCTACCATCATGTTAACCTACCATCATGTTAACCTACCATCATGTTAACCTACCATCATGTTAACCTACCATCATGTTAACCTACTACCATGTTAACCTACCACCATGTTAACCTACCACCATGTTAACCTACCACCATGTTAACCTACCACCATGTTAACCTACCACCATGTTAACCTACCATCGTAACCTACCATATTAACTTCTACCATATTAACCTACCACCATATTTAACCTACCACCATATTAACCTACCACCATATTAACCTACCACCATAGTAACCTACCACCATGCCCTAACCTCTCATCATACTAACTATACCATCTTGCTATACCATCATGTTAACCTACCATCTATTAACCTACCATGTTAACCTACCACCGTAATCTAACCTACCATCTATGTGGCCCTACCATCATGTTAGCCTGTCATCACATTAGCCAACCATCATCATGTTAACCTACCATCATCATGTTAACCTACCATCATGTTAACCTACCACCATGTTAACCTACCACCATGTTAACCTACCATCATGTTAACCTACCATCATGTTAACCTACCATCATGTTAACCTACCATCATGTTAACCTACCATCATGTTAACCTACTACCATGTTAACCTACCACCATGTTAACCTACCACCATGTTAACCTACCACCATGTTAACCTACCACCATGTTAACCTACCACCATGTTAACCTACCATCATGTTAACCTACCACCATGTTAACCTACCATCATGTTAACCTACCATCATGTTAACCCACCACCATGTTAACCTACCATCATGTTAACCTACCATCATGTTAACGTCAACCACATCTGCACCATTATGCTCTTTATCTCAAACTTACAATGGCTGGGAGATTCAGGAACCTTAGTTGGCGATGGTCAAGAGTACAGGCAGAGGGGAGTACTTTGTTGTCTAGTGAAGGAGGATCACCCAAGACCTTCCCCAAGATCCTGAAGGCTCCTCCCAGCTCCTGATGGTGGTGCTGGATGGGGAAAGGGGGTTTATACGACCTTCTGGCTTCCTCTTTATAGTTCCGGGTTGTCTGAGTTAACATGGAAGTAATGATATGCGTTTGTGTGTTTGGAGTTAATGAGATTCTTGTGGGTATTTTTAAGTATAAAATGTGAGTTAGGAGTTTGTTATGGGGAGTTTTCTACACCTGTGGATGTTTTAAGTGTCGTGTTAAAAATAAGTTGTTAGTATTGGCTGTGGGTGATGGTGGACTTAGTTATGGTCTTCCTTGGGTACGGAAGCCTGGGGGAAGGGGAAGGGGAAGGGGAGGGGGAGGGGAGGGGAGGGGAGGGGAGGGTTAGGGGGAACCATTGAAAAGACCCCGAGATGAGATACGTTTTGTTTATTTATTTATTTATTATTATTATTATTATTATTATTATTATTATTATTATTATTATTATTATTATTATTATTATTATTATTATTATTATTATTATTATTGTTATTATTATTATGATATTTTGGGATCCTTTAGTCGAGACAAATTCAATATTTTTTCCCCAAGTTTATAAGGAATGTAGTGTTGAAACGGCAGCTGTACATACCAGTGTTGTATTGGCTGGTACCCCGTTCACCCCCGCACTATTCCCCAGTCACCCATACCGCTCCCGCCCCCACCCTACCACCCATACTGCCCCCGCCACCCCTGCTGTGTTCACGGTGTCAGGAGCAGAGGAGAGGGGCATCTTTTTTTTTGTCTACTGTTCTTGTATCATATCGAATGCATTTTTTTACAGCATATATACACCCGCTTTAGATATCAAAAGAGGCATATATAGTGTTATTCTCATTCGTCTGTATATTTATACTTACGGGTCATGTTTGTCTCGTGTTCCTTATGGCAATGAATGTTAGAGTATTTCCTGAGTATTGTTTGTGTAGTTCTGTACTTAGAGGTTGACTTATTCACATCTGGGTTAGCACAGCAGTGTGAGGCAATGTGTCTGGCCTCACACTTATGCTTACATCTGCGTGAGGGTCAATCATTCAAGCACTTAGCTACTGAATGCAAAGAAGTGAATACAACTTTAAGAAAGGAGAGAGTTTAGGAGCCAGAGAAGGTGTGTGTGTGTGTGTGTGTCCCAACAAGTAACAAGTTGTTTGGTGTCAGTAAGTGTATGAGACCAACAGTCAACTCTCGCTGCTCACTACTACAATATATCCCTCTTCACCAAACTTTCTTTTTCCTCAATATCAAAATAAACTCGGTGGCTAAGTTTTCAATTTTCGGTGTGAAGATTTCTTAATTCGTGTTGTCAGACTGTTAAACCTTCACCAGGGGTCGTGACACACTATTTTGGGAGTG
>NW_024733519.1:0-16131 GCF_018991925.1 Homarus americanus | reverse complement strand
AATGTTGAGGTATTATTATACTACAGTACAGTACAGTACAGAGGTAGTAACAATAGCGCTAGTTACGCTAGTTAGGCCGCACCTCGATTATGCGGTTCAGTTCTGGTGCCCCTATTATAGAATGGATATAAATTCACTAGAGTCGGTGCAGCGAAGAATGACAAAAATGATTCCGGGATTTAGAAACCTTCCATATTAGGATAGGTTAAAGAAACTTAACTTGCATTCCCTAGAAAGACGAAGAGTGCGGGGAGATATGATAGAAGTATTTAAGTTGGTGAAAGGAATCAATAAAGGGGATATAGATAAAGTTCTTATAATATCCGAGCAGGATAGGACTCGGAGCAACGGATTCAAGTTGGATAAGTTTAGGTTTAGGAGGGAGATAGGAAGGAACTGGTTCACAAATAGGGTGGTGGACGAGTGGAACAAGCTTAGCAACTTTGTAGTAAGTGCGGGAACTCTGGAAAGTTTCAAAAGAAGGCTGGATAGATTCATGGATGATAGAGAGTGGTAGTAACTCTCGACAGGAGCTGCCATGCACAGGCCAACCGGCCTATTGCAGACTCCTTATTTTCTTATGTTCTTATGTTCTTATATACTCACTGGTGTTAACATCAGCTACAGGGGTCAGTAACTTCACCCGCATGTCAAGATGGCCCGTGTCTTGCTGCTTTACAGTACGAAGTACAGTACAGTAATTACAGAGGTAGTAACAATAATATACTCACTGGTGTTAGCATCAGCTACGGCGTCAAGTAACTTCACTTATGTCCGAATTGGCCGTGTCTTGCTGCTACAGTACAGTGCAGTACAGTACAGTACAGAGGTAGTAACAATAATATCGCTGGTGTTAATGGCGTCAAGTAACTACTTATAGTAGGGTGAGAAGTGTCTTGCTGCTACAGTACAGTGCAGTACAGAGGTAGTAACAATAATATACTCACTGGTGTTAACATCAGCGTCAAGTAACTTCACCCTTATATCAAGGTGGCCGTGTCTTGCTGCTACAGTACAGTACAGTACAGAGGTAGTAACAATAATATACTCACTGGTGTTAACATCAGCGTCAAGTAACTTCACCGTTATGTCAAGGTGGCCGTGTCTTGCTGCTACAGTACAGTACAGTACAGAGGTAGTAACAATAATATACTCACTGGTGTTAACATCAGCGTCAAGTAACTTCACCCTTATGTCAAGGTGGCCGTGTCTTGCTGCTACAGTACAGTACAGTACAGTACAGTACAGAGGTAGTAACAATAATATACTCACTGGTGTTAACATCAGCGTCAAGTAACTTCTCCGTTATGTCAAGGTGGCCGTGTCTTGCTGCTACAGTACAGTACAGTACAGTACAGAGGTAGTAACAATAATATACTCACTGGTGTTAACATCAGCGTCAAGTAACTTCTCCGTTACGTCAAGGTGGCCGTGTCTTGCTGCTACAGTACAGTACAGTACAGTACAGTACAGAGGTAGTAACAATAATATACTCACTGGTGTTAACATCAGCTACAGCGTCAAGTAACTTCACCCTTATGTCAAGGTGGCCGTGTCTTGCTGCTACAGTACAGTACAGTACAGTACAGTACAGAGGTAGTAACAATAATATACTCACTGGTGTTAACATCAGCTACAGGGTCAAGTAACTTCACCCATATGTCAAGGTGGCCGTGTCTTGCTGCTACAGTACAGTACAGTACAGTACAGAGGTAGTAACAATAATATACTCACTGGTGTTAACATCAGCGTCAAGTAACTTCACCCATATGTCAAGGTGGCCGTGTCTTGCTGCTACAGTACAGTACAGTACAGTACAGTACAGAGGTAATGGCTATTAATATACTCACTGGTGTTAACATCAGCGTCAAGTAACTTCACCCTTATGTCCGTTGGCCGTGTCTTGCTACGGTACAGTGCAGTACAGTACAGTACAGAGGTATTAACAATAATATACTCACTGGTGTTAACATCAGGGTCAAGTAACTTCACCCTTATGTCAAGGTGGCCGTGTCTTGCTGCTACAGTACAGTACAGTACAGAGGTAGTAACAATAATATACTCACTGGTGTTAACATCAGCGTCAAGTAACTTCTCCGTTATGTCAAGGTGGCCGTGTCTTGCTGATACAGTACAGTACAGTACAGAGGTAGTAACAATAATATACTCACTGGTGTTAACATCAGCGTCAAGTAACTTCTCCGTTATGTCAAGGTGGCCGTGTCTTGCTGCTACAGTACAGTACAGTACAGAGGTAGTAACAATACAAAATACTCACTGGTGTTAACATCAGCGTCAAAGTAACTTCACCCTTATGTCAGGTGGCCGTGTCTTGCTGCTACAGTACAGTACAGTACAGTACAGTACAGAGTAGTAACAATAAAATACTCACTGGTGTTAACATCAGCGTCAAGTAACTTCTCCGTTACGTCAAGGTGGCCGTGTCTTGCTGCTACAGTACAGTACAGTACAGTAAAGAGGAAGTAACAATAATATACTCATTTGTAATAACATCAGCACCAGCGTCAAGTAACTTCTCCGTTATGTCAAGGTGGCCGTGTCTTGCTGCTACAGTACAGTACAGTACAGTACAGTACAGTACCGTACAGTACAGAGGTAGTAACAATAATATACTCACTGGTGTTATCATCAGTACCAGCGTCAAGTAACTTCTTCGTTATGTCAAGGTGGCCGTGTCTTGCTGCTACAGTACAGTACAGTACAGTACAGTACAGTACCGTACAGTACAGAGGTAGTAACAATAATATACTCACTGGTGTTAACATCAGCACCAGCATCAAGTAACTTCTCCGTTATGTCAAGGTGGCCGTGTCTTGCTGCTACAGTACAGTACGGTACAGTACAGTACAGTACAGTACAGTACAGTACAGAGGTAGTAACAATAATATACTCCCTGGTGTTATCATCAGTACCAGCGTCAAGTAACTTCTCCGTTATGTCAAGATGGTTGTGTCTTGCTGCTGCAGTACAGTACAGTACAGTACAGTACAGTACAGAGGTAGTAACAATAATATACTCACTGGTGTTATCATCAGCACCAGCGTCAAGTAACTTCTCCGTTATGTCAAGGTGGCCGTGTCTTGCTGCTACTCTTAATGGTGTCCCACATGCTGCAACACCACAGTTATTATGGTCACTACTTGTATCTCCCCACTAGTGTCCATGACTCCTTGTGGAGTAGTGTATATTGTCTTATCTGTCTATCCTTTTATAGACAGACAGACAGACAGACAGACAGAGATAGATAGATAGATAGATAGATAGATAGATAGATAGATAGTGAAATGGACAGACAGACAGACAGACAGAGATAGATAGATAGATAGATAGATAGACAGATAGTGAAATGGACAGACAGACAGACAGACAGAGATAGATAGATAGATAGATAGATAGACAGATAGTGAAATGGACAGACAGACAGACAGACAGAGATAGATAGATAGATAGATAGTGAAATGGAGAGACAGACAGACAGATTGATTGAGTGATTGATTGATTGACAGACAGGCAGACATATTTACAGACATATTTACTAATATATTTAACAAATTTGTGGTCAATTTGTTGAATAAATTTCCCAAATCATAAATCAACTTGTAACTAATAACTGGTAGAAAAGTTTATTGATTTTAAACAAATATTATCTTTTACCAGAGGGACGAAAACAACACAAAAGTTACCACCATAACTTACCATATGTGCCGTCAGCCTTAACACCTTCTTGTAGTAATGCTTCCACCTTGTCCAGATGACCTCCTCTTACTGCCCACACCAGGGCCAGATCTGACCAACACCAACTATTACTGGTGGCTCTCACTATAACACACACACACACACATACATACACACACACATACATACATACATACATACATACATACATACATACATACATACATACATACATACATACATACATACATACATACACAACCACACACACACACACACGTGTATATATTTGTATTACACTAAATAGGGATACCTACTGATTAGCGATAAGTTCTATATATTTCTGTTTTTTGGAATCTTCTGGATGGCCATAAGGGATCATATATATCATATAAAAGCATATAAATGATTAACTTCATACAAAACCTAACCTAACCTGACCTGACCAGACCTGACCTAACCTGACCTGACCTGACCTAACCTGACCTGACCTGACCTGACCTAACCTGACCTAACCTGACCTAACCTAAACTGACCTAACCTAACCTAACCTAACCTAACCTAACCTGACCTGACCTGACCTGACCTAACCTAACCTGACCTGACCTGACCTGACCTGACCTAACCAAACCTAACCTTGTGCAGTGTTGACTGAGGTGCCGCTCTCTAGGAGGAGGTTCACCACCTTCTCGTGGCTGTAATGTATTGCCCAGTACAGAGCCTCGCCTTCAAACAGAGAAAGATCAGTGGTAATATTTGATTAACACATAGATAGATTTTGTAGATTAAACATACATTAATTATTTCAAACATGAACACGCTTTCGGAGGACGCATTTAATATATACTTATTGTTACCACAATAAGACATACTAATTACGCATCAGTAATATTTCAATGTTATTCTGATCTCTTTAAATGTTAGTTTTTGCATAATGTAATATTACTGATAAGTAATTAGTCTTAGTTTGTCTTATTGTGGGTAAAACAATCTCACAACAGGGGCGAATCCAGGATTATCAAAAGGGGGTCCAAGAGGTTGTGGGTGGGGGACAATGGTGAGGACAGCATCCCAACCCAGCTGGGGCGGGGGGGGGGGACGCTGTAAGACCCCAGATAATTGTTTAAAAGTGACCAATATTATGGTCATTTTGAGGCCATGTTATATTCGGAGATAATCTGAGGTCAATAGTTATTACTTTTTACTATATAAAAACGCCTGAGTACAATACTGTATTAAAGAAAAACTATTATAATTTGGTGATGAAACGGGAGGTCGGGCAGTGATTATAGTAGTACCTGGGGTGTGGTAATAAAAACATACTTAGGTCTGTTAGGACGTGCTTGATAATACCCATCTTTGGGATGACATAACTCACTGCTACAATCTTTATCCCTCAATAGGTATTTGACCAAAATGTGGGCTAATAATACCCAATATTTAGGCCAAGTTCACCACAAATTGGTATACATTACTGACCCGTTATAAAGTGCTTCCCGCACAGTGTTCTGGGCTACAACATAACCATAGCTTTCTTCTTTCACTTATTAATTTGTTGCCTTCCTCTCTCCGAGTTGATATCTTGGGTATTTGATAAAGGGAAAGGCTGGAGTGCTTACTGCATTTATTTCCACAAGCCAGAATGTGTGGCATCGCTACAGCAGCCACCAAGCCACTAAAAGTTAATAAAATTAGCCCACGTCCGTAACATTTCACTTGTTTACAATCTCATGTGCTCTCAGGTTCGCGCGCTTACCCATAATGCCCCTTAATAGTGACGTCACAGTTTGATGATTATTGTAAATCCTCTGTTCAGTCAGTCAGTCAGTCTATCTAAGTCGGTCAGTTATTTAAGTCAGTAAATATAAGTCGGTCAGTTATTTCATTCAATAAATTTAAGTCAGTCAGTTATTTAATTCAGTCAGTTATTTAAGTCAGTCAGTAACTTAAGTCAGCCAGATATTTAAGTCAGTCAGTCTATCGAAGTCGGTCAGTTCTTTAAGTCAGTCAGTTATTTAAGTCAGTTAATCTAAGCCAGTCAGGTATTTAAGTCAGTCAGTTATTTAAATAATTAATCTAAGCCAGTCAGTTATTTAAGTCAGTCAATCCAAGTCAGTCAGTTATTTAAGTCAGTCAGTTATTTAAGTCAGTCTATTTAAGTCAGTCAGTTATTTAAGTCAGTCAGTTATTTAAGTCAGTCTATTTAAGTCAGTCAGTTATTTCAGTCAGTCAGTTATTTAAGTCAGTCACTCTATCTAAGTCAGTCAGTTATGTAAGTCAGTCAGATATTTAAGCCAGTTAATCTAAGCCAGTCAGGTATTTAAGTCAGTCAATCCAAGTCAGTCAATTATTTAAGTCTTTCAGTTATTTAAGTCAGTCTATTTAAGTCAATCAGTCTATTTAAGTCAGTCAGTCTATTTAAGTCAGTGAGTCCATTTAAGTCAGTCAGTTATTTAAGTCAGTCAGTTATTTAAGTCAGTCAGATATTTAAGTCAGTCAGTTACATAAGTCAATCAGTTATTTAAGTCAGTCAGTCTAAGTAAGTCAGTTATTTAAGTCAGCCAGTTATTTAAGTCAGTCATTCTAGCTAAGTAAGTCAGTTATTTAAGTCAGTTATTTTTGACAGTTATTTAAGTCAGTTATTTTTGACAGTTATTTAAGTCAGTCATTTATTTAATTCAATCAGTTCTTTAAGTCAGCCAGTTATTTAAGTGAGTCAGTTATTTAAGTTAGTCACTTATTTAAGTCGGTCAGTTATTTAAGTCAGTCAGTTATTTAAGTCAGTCAGTGAGTCAGTTTATTAAGTTAATAAATGTTATTAAATGATCTTGGTGTTTAAACGCTGCCGAGTGTTAAGATGGCCGGTGTTAACGATATACCACGAACTAGATGGTTAGTTTTAGACATGTACCACGACCATAATAACTAAGGGTGTTTTACTTCACGTCAAGAGCCTTACTAACTCATTCTAACCTAAAGTGACTTAATATATTTACCCTTTGGTTAGTATGATTTGGTTTAGTTGTTGACTTATGAAATAAGTTATATTCGGTGGTTCCGACGTTCGTGGTATTTATTACCCAATCATAGATAATTATTAATTATCTAAATTATTAATTAGTAGACGACATAACCTTTTTTAAAAGTATTTTTAGACAATTACCTATTTCCCAAACATTATGACAGTTTATTATACAATGTATATTGATGTTTTTAAATACTTAATGTCGGCTCAAGATGTCCGGGTTTATGTTAATAATTTACCCCATATATCACTTGAGTAACTTTACAAGTAATTTACTCATTGTCATATATGTATTTATTCATCTATAACTTTAACTATGTTTTTATCCTCTATGTATTTAAGTTTATTAATTTATAATTAATTATAAAATATAAGAGTGATCAATGTTTTAACGGAAATATTATTCAACACTTTTATTACGTCATCTACGCCACTGATCATGTAAATAAAAAAATTAATTAAATAAAACAGGATAATCTTAAAAATAAACGAATAAGAAATGAAGTTAAATATAAAATAATAAAAATAGTTTATTATAGGTGTGTTTCCCCTGACATGGTGCAGCCAGCAGAGTTGCCAACTTAGCGACTTTGTAGCTAGATCTAGAGCTTTTTGTTTTTTTCTAGCGACATTTTAGAGCGATTTGCGACTTGTCGCAAATCTAGAGATATCCACAGAAATCTAGCGACTTTCTGGATACTTTTGGACTGTCCATGAAAACTCAGTTTTCCTAATTTCGAGCCATAATATATAGCAACGGGGTTACAGGGACAATAAATAATAAGAAAAGTTTAATACATTTGAACGGGTCGTGGTACAGAAGGAGGGACACGTCTATTTCCTGATCACTTCATGTCAGCCCGTCCATGGCTAATGTTGCCGTGTCGTCATTTATTTGTCTGTTACCTTCGCCTTTGTAGCACCTGGGTAACTTACCTCTTTGTCAGATATGCAATATGAATTTCATTAATACGCTAAATTTTAAAGAATATTAGCAAAACATCTTATAGAATTAATTCTATCAAGCCTGCGTGGTTCCAAACTTGTCATACGCGTCCACCATGGGTGACCCATAGACTCCATACAGTTGCCTCGACACTGTTCACCCGCTTTGCCAAAAACCATCAAGGAAAGTTTCCGCTTGTTTGCATGCTGTTTATTAATTTGAACCCTTCATAGTCCCAATAGAAAATGGGTAAGCCACAGTATTCGCAGCGACTTAGGAAGGAATGGCTCAGAGATGACAGATACAAAAATTGGCTTCTGGAGGTGCCAGGAGATAATAAAAAAGGATTTTGTAAATTTTGCAAGTGTACTTTGTCTGCTAAGTTGTGCGACATTGAAAAACACAAAAACACTAAAAAACACAAGAAAGCAGAAGAGCCGTTTAGTGCAGACAGACAGACAATTTTACCATTCAAGAAACTTGGTGAAGCAAAAAAAGTGGAGGGAACTCTGGCCATGTTTGTAGCTGAAAATTGTTCTATTCGTGTGGTAGAACACTTAAGTGAAGTGTGTAAAGTATGTTTTAGTGACAGCAAGGCAGGCAGTGAACTCAAGTTAAAAAGATCAAAGTGTTCTGGGATAATATGCAATATTCTTGCGCCACATTTCACAGAAAATCTGAAAAATGATATTTTTACATAATGCATTTTATTTATACTCCGTCCATTATAGTCGGCATTATGAAAATATTATTTGCATCAAATTACTGAAGGGGGGGAATAATAGCTAGCGACTTTCCATGGAAGATTTAGCGACATTTAGCTACTTTTAGGTACCAGCCTAGCGACATTTGAAAATCCGAGTTGGCAACCCTGGCAGCCAGTCACTCAGTCAGTCGCCCACCAGCCTCGGGTGTGAGTGTGTCGTCCTCCGTCAATAAACATCGTTACACGTATATTTGTGAATTATTTTTAATAAGTTAATAATGCAGTTTTCCGAAAACACATTTAAAGTGTTACATCGTTGATATAAAGCCGTTAAATATTTGAGATAAGTCATAATAAAGGTTATATATAACAATGCTTAGGTGTTTTAATGCCAGCTGACCAACTGGGCGGGGCCAAGTAAATATGTTGCCAACTATGATTTTCACCAATTTTCCCCTAAAATATTGTTTATTATATACCCCAACTGTACCTACACCAAGCTCCCTCAATACAATATACCAAACATATTACTGAAATAACATTATTGTTTTAAGTGACTACCTCACTGGGTGTGAGTGTCTAGCGCCACGAGCTTCATGTGTGTGCTTGATCCAGCTCCTAACTCTAAACATAACTAACGTATTTCCTCCATCAGTTATAATAAAGATACATAATTATGTGTATAAATAGAGTAATAAAATAACAACAAAAATATTGATTATATTAGACTCGAGGATAAAGAAACAAACGTAATAAATAAAGACAATATGTATGATAACTTATTATTAAAGTTTATTAATATCCCGCGGTGTAGTTTATTGTTATTTATATTACAAATAACTAGAAGGACACTTACCATCGTTAACGTCAGCACCATTATCTATCAGGGCCTTTACTACCTCCAGGTGACCGCCCCGTGCTGCCGCCTCTAGTGCCCCGCCTGTAATGAGGACGGGGTGAGTGTTAGCGACTTGAACAGGGGTGAAAGCGAAAGGGGTGAGTATGGGTGTTACTGAGTTTGTCACTGTGGGTGAGTTTATCACTATGGGTAAGTGTATGGGTGAGTGTTGCTAACTTAGTCACTATGGGTGAGTGTTACTAACTTTGTCACGATGGGTGAGTGTATGTGTGAGTGTTACTGTGTTTGTCACTATGGGTGAGTGTATGGGTGAGTGTTACTGAGTTTGTCACTATGGGTGAGTGCATGTTTGAGTGTATGGGTGAGTGTTAGCACTTACCCATAGTGACAAACTCACTAATACTCACACAAAAACTAACCCATTCACTCACCCATAACTACAAACACAGTAACACTCACACATACACTCACCCATACACTCACCCATAGCTACAAACATAGTAACACTCACACATACACTCACCCATACACTCACCCATAGTGACAAACTCACTAACAGTCACCCATACACTCACTCATAGTGACCAACTCACTAACACTCACCCATGCACTCACCCAAAGTTACAAACTCGCTAACACTCACCCATACACTCACTCATACACTCACCCATAGTGACAAACTCGCTAACACTTACTCATACACTCACCCATAGTGACAAACTCTCTAACACTCACACATACACTCACTCATACACTCACCCATAGTGACAAACTCGCTAACACTCACACATACACTCACCCATAGTGACAAACTCGCTAACACTCACCCATACACTCACCCATAGTTACAAACTCGCTAACACTCACCCATGCACTCACCCATAGTGACAAACTCGCTAACACTCACCCATAGTTACAAACTCGCTAACACTCACCCATACACTCACCCATAGTTACAAACTCGCTAACATTCACCCATACACTCACCCATAGTTACAAACTCGCTAACACTCACACATACACTCACCCATAGTGACAAACTCGTTAACACTCACCCATACACTAACCCATAGTGACAAACTCGCTAACACTCACCCATACATTCACCCACAGTGACAAACTCAGTAACACTCACCCATACACTTACCCAGAGTGACAAACTCACTAACACTCACCCATACACTTACCCATAGTGACAAACTCAGTAACACTCACCCATACACGTACCCATAGTGACAAACTCACTAACACTCACCCATACACTCACCCATAGTGACAAACTTAGTAACACTCACCCATACACTCACCCACAGTGACAAACTCACTAACACTCACCCATACACTTACCCATAGTGACAAACTCAGTAACACTCACCCATACACGTACCCATAGTGACAAACTCACTAACACTCACCCATACACTCACCCATAGTGACAAACTCACTAACCCTCACCCATACACTCACCCATAGTTACAAACTCGCTAACACTCACCCATACACTCACCCATAGTGAGAAACTCACTAATACTCACACAAAAACTCACCCATAGCTACAAACATAGTAACACTCACACATACACTCACCCATACACTCACCCATAGTTACAAACACACTAACACTCACCCATAATGACAAACTTACTATAACTCACCCATTCACTTACCCATAGTGACAAACTCGCTAACACTCACCCATACACTCACCTATAGTTACAAACTCGCTAACACTCACCCATACACTCACCCATAGTGAGAAACTCACTAATACTCACCCATACACTCACCCATAGTTACAAACTCGCTAACACTCACCCATACACTCACCCATAGTGAGAAACTCACTAATACTCACACAAAAACTCACCCATAACTACAAACACAGTAACACTCACACATACACTCACCCATACACTCACCCATAGTTACAAACTCGCTAACACTCACCCATACACTCACCCATAGTTACAAACTCGCTAACACTCACACAAAAACTCACCCATGCACTCACCCATAGTTACAAACTCGCTAACACTCACCCATACACTCACCCATAGTTACAAACTCGCTAACACTCACCCATGCACTCACCCATAGTTACAAACTCGCTAACACTCGCCCATACACTCACCCATAGTTACAAACTCACTAATACTCACACAAAAACTCACCCATACACTCACCCATAGTTACAAACTCGCTAACACTCACCCAAACACTCACCCATAGTTACAAACTCACTAATACTCACACAAAAACTCACCCATACACTCACCCATAGTTACAAACTCACTAATACTCACACAAAAACTCACCCATACACTCACCCATAGTTACAAATTTGTTAACACTCACCCATACACTCACACATACACTCACCCATAGTTACAAACGCACTAACACTCACCCATACACTCACCCATAGTTACAAACTCACTAACACTCACCCATACACTCACCCATAGTTACAAACTCACTAATACTCACACAAAAACTCACCCATATACTCACCCATAGTTACAAACTCACTAATACTCACACAAAAACTCACCCATACACTCACCCATAGTTACAAATTTGCTAACACTCACCCATACACTCACACATACACTCACCCATAGTTACAAACGCACTAACACTCACCCATACACTCACCCATTCACTCACCCATTGTGACAAACTCACTAACACTCACCCATACACTCACCCCATACACTTACCCATTGTTACAAACTCGCTAACACTCACCCATACACTTAGCCATAGTTACAAATTTGCTAACACTCACCCATACACTCACCCATAGATACAAACGCACTAACACTCACCCATACACTCACCCATTCAATCACCCATAGTGACAAACTCATTAATACTCACACAAAAACTAACCCATTCACTCACCCATTCAATCACCCATTGTGACAAACCCACTAACACTCACCCATACACTCACCCCATACACTTACCCATTGTTACAAACTCACTAACACTCACCCATTCACTCACCCATAGTGACAAACTCACTAACACTCACACATTTATCCTGTGAGGAAAATGAGGAAAAAATTCCCCTCACTTGCATCCCAATCTGGCCCAGTTCAAAGCTTTCTCTCCCTACTCTCTCCCTCTCTCTCTAGTTCTATCTCCCTTTCATCCTTCCTCCCTTACGCTAATTCCATCTTTATTTATTGTTTTCATTCTTTTCCCATTCATCATCATCATCATTTCTCTCTCGATCTCTTTCTGTCTGTCTGTCTGTCTATCTGTCTATCTGTCTGTCTGCCTGTCTGTATCGTCTCTTACTCTCTCTCTCTCTTTTCTCTCTCTCCCTTAAACTAAACCCTTTCCCCTACCTATATCAACGACACACACACACACACACACACACACACACACACACACTCAATATAAATACCAACTTTGCATGTCAGTCTGCCACGTAAATTTGCAATTACTTACCATGCAACGTGATAGAGGCCTGCTACTGCTACTTTGTTCCTTAATTTATGTAGTTTTGATGTTACTTTATGTAGTTTTAAGTAACTTTGTGGTTTTTATGTAAGTTTATGTAGTATTATGTAGCTAGAGGCCTATGTGGTTTTTAGTTTATGTAGTGTTATGTAACTTTATGGAGTTATTATGTTACTTTATGTAGTGTTACGTAGTTTGTGTAAAATTAAGTAACTTTCTGATACTTCAAGTTATTTAAGTAGCTGTATATAACCGTAAGTAACGTTAAGTAGCTTTATGCAATATATTTATCTATATTTTACTAAACAGAAATTCATATCTCAGAAAATACATAATATATATACGTATTATTCAATGTATACCAAGGAGTGTACAGTATGTATAACCCGTGTATGTTAGGTATACTTTGGAGGGAGTGACGGTAACTTATGAGTGACAGTAACTTATGAGTGACGGTCGTAACTTACCTCTTATGGGTGAGTACAAGAAAATATTAAAGTGTATTTTTACGTATCTTTCTATCTGTCTGTCTGTCTCTTTGTCTGTCTGTCTGTCTGTTTCTTCTGTTTTTCGTCTATTTATCTCTCTATCTTCTTATTCCTTTTCCTTCTTCCGCTTCTCCCATTTCATCCTCTCTCTCTCTCTCTCTCTCTCTTTATTAATACTTTTACCAACCCATCTCATTCTTTCAATGTCTTCTACCTCCTCTTTCTTCTCCCCCACTCCCCCACCTTTCCTCCCCCACCATCACCACCTCCCACCATCATTCCCTCCCTCATTCCCTCCCTCTCTCCCTCACTCACCAACACCACACAGTTGCCAGGTGTCGCCATAAACACAAAGAGTATTACCCTCCCTATGTCTTTTCAATACAAGGGATCACCCATCACAACTGAGCTGAGTTGTGGGGTGTGTGGGTGTGTGGGGTGTGGGGTGTGGGGAGTAAACACAGGTGACGTAAGAAGGGAGAATATATACACAAGTTTATACCCAAAGAAGGTGTAGTTTCGTTTATGGGGGAGATGTGTGTGTGTGTGTGTGTGTGTAGGGTACGTTTCTGGGGGAATGGGGACAGTTTATGGGGGTATGAGTCCTGTTTCTGGGGGTGTAGGTTCCTCTCTGGGGTGAAGGGTAGTGGCCCTCCATCAAATAAGTCTACGGTATCATTCAGCCACTTTTCAATACACAATAATACCTGTACCACCATTTGTATTCGTACCTGCAATTGTATCCGTATCTACACCTGTACCTGTGCCCCCATACTCCCAGAGATGACACCCCCACCCCCAGAGATGCCCCCCAGAGACGACACCCCCCACCCCCAGAGATGCCCCCAGAGACGACACCCCCACCCCCAGAGATGCCCCCAGAGACGACCCACACCTCAAATATGCCCCTCACAGCCTCTAGAGATACACCCCCACTCCCCAGATGACAATTCCAATTCTCAGAGACACACTCTAACTCCCAGAGATGCCGCCCCCAGAGAAAAAGACGGTGCCGTGGTGTGAGTTGTGTGATATCCATTACCCCACTTTCTCTTTCTCCATATCAGTTTGAGAGCTCACCCCCGGAGTTTGAACCGGAGGGGGGAGGGGGGAGAGGAGGAGGAAGGGGAGCAGGAGGAGGCAGGAGGGTGAGAGATGGGAGGTAATAGGAGAAGGAGGTAAAAGAAGGAAGAGAGATGATGGTGATGATAGTTATGGTGGTAGTGGTGGAGATGATGGTAGTGGTGGTGGTAGCGGTGGTGATGATGGTGGTGGTAGTGGTGGTGATGATGGTGGTGGTAGTGGTGGTGATGAGAGACGATTATTGTTGGAGCAGTAAGCCAATCACACCTGGGCCGGATGGTGTGAGATTACAGGAGATAAACATGTTCTTGTGGGGAAAGGAGTGGGGAGGAAGGGAAGTGGGTGGGGGAGATGGGGAGAGAGGTTGGAGGAAAGAGGGAGAGGAAGGATGTGGAAAATGGACGGAAGGGGAGAAGATGAGAGGGAGTTGTAGAGAGAGAGAGATAAAGAAAGAGAAAAAGTCCTTGAAAGAGAGAGAGAGAGAGAGAGAGAGAGAGAGAGAGCCTCCTCTGTAAACATCACCTTTGAAGGCCGACTCACTTGGCCCTCTTAGGAAAACGTTAACTTGTTTTAATAGTTGTAGGAACTGGAGATGGCTTACTGTTCTCTCTCTCTCTCTCTCTCTTCTCTCTCTCTCCTCTCTCTATCCGTCCGTTCCCCTCTTTACCTCACTCTCTTCTCTCCCCTTCCCTCCTCCCTCTCTTTCCTCCATTTCCCCTTTCCTCTCTCTTTCTCTCCACCCCTGTTCTCCCTTCTTCTTTCACTGCTTTTCCTCCCCTTTCTCTCTCTGCTTCCTATTCCTCCTCCTAACCCCTTCTCTCTTCCTTCTTTTACCTCCTTCTCCTATTACCTCCCATCTTTCACCCTCCTGCCTCCTCCTGCTCCCCTTCCTCCTCCTCTCCCCCCTCCCCCCTCCGGTTCAAACTCCGGGGGTGAGCTCTCAAACTGATATGGAGAAAGAGAAAGTGGGGTAATGGATATCACACAACTCACACCACGGCACCGTCTTTTTCTCTGGGGGGCGGCATCTCTGGGGTTGGGGGTGTCGTCTCTGGGGGTGGGGGTGTCGTTTCTGGGGTGGGGGTGTCATCTCTGGGGCTGTGGGGGCATATTTGAGGGTGTGGGGTCGTCTCTGGGGGGTGGTGTGTTGCCCTGGGGGGCATCTCTTGGGGGGTGGGGGTGTCGTCTCTGGGGGGCATCTCTGGGGGTGGGGGTGTCATCTCTGGGGGCACAGGTACAGGTGTAGATACGGATACAATTGCAGGTACGAATACAAATGGTGGTACAGGTATTATTGTGTATTGAAAAGTGGCTGAATGATACCGTAGACTTACTTGATGGAGGGCCACTACCCTTCACCCCAGAGAGGAACCTACACCCCCAGAAACAGGCCTCATACCCCCATAAACTGTCCCCATTCCCCCAGAAACGTACCCTACACACACACACACACACACACACACATCTCCCCCATAAACGAAACTACACCTTCTTTGGGTATAAACTTGTGTATATATTCTCCCTTCTTACGTCACCTGTGTTTACTCCCCACACCCCACACCCCACACACCCACACACCCCACAACTCAGCTCAGTTGTGATGGGTGATCCCTTGTATTGAAAAGACATAGGGAGGGTAATACTCTTTGTGTTTATGGCGACACCTGGCAACTGTGTGGTGTTGGTGAGTGAGGGAGAGAGGGAGGGAATGAGGGAGGGAATGTTGGTGGGAGGTGGTGTTGGTGGGGGAGGAAAGGTGGGGGAGTGGGGGAGAAGAAAGAGGAGGTAGAAGACATTGAAAGAATGAGATGGGTTGGTAAAAGTATTAATAAAGAGAGAGAGAGAGAGAGAGAG
>NW_024733518.1:0-14397 GCF_018991925.1 Homarus americanus | reverse complement strand
GTCCCAGAGTGCTTTACAGTGCCTCTGGTGATGTAGAGTACACGTTTTTCTCACCTGTGCTCTGTAGAGGTGTTCTCTAGAGGAAGAAGAGAAAGAGAAGAGAAGAGAAAGAAACTTAGACATTTAAAGAGAAGCAAGTTAGTGGTCGATCATTTTTAAGGAGAGAGACAAGAAAAATGTTTAATCTCAATTTTGTTTTAAATAAGTTGCCAGTTAAATTGAGAAAACGAGAGATAGAGAGAGAGAGACTATGTTTAACGTCATGACTAAATCTCCTACTTTTGATAATAATAATAATAATAATAATAATATATAATAATAATAATAATAATAATAATATATAATGTATTAATAATAATAATAATATTTATATATTAATAATAATAATAATAATAATAATAATAATAATAATAATAATATTTATAATAATAATAATAATAATATATAATAATAATACGTGACGTAAAAATATTAAAGTTTATCCTTTAAGCAGGTCGGTGAAAAGGTCTGCGGTATTTACCTACATTTCATTTATATGCATTTATTTCTCTCTCTCTCTCTCTCTCTCTCTCTCTCTCTCTCTCTCTCTCTCTCTCTCTCTCTCTCTCTCCACAACCCTTAGCTTCGCCTCATTGAAAAACTAGAACCACAGAATATAAAAATTACTTACTGGATTATGAACAACGTAATAAAAATAATATATATTTATTTTACCACAGAGAATTTAATTAAGATAAGAATATTTTATTTATTGCATTAACGAAGAAAATAAAGAAAATGGGAAAAATATTACCTCGAATGAAATAAAAGATGAAAGGAAGAAAAGAGTAAAAAAAGAAAAAGAACAGAAAAAATACAGAGGATAAAACATGGACGAAGTGTGAAAAAGATTTTAAGCTCTGGGTCATGTATTTTACTCCTGTTATGGTGTCCGGCTCTCACTTTTTACCCCAGGATGTAGAAAATGTGATAATATGAACGGGTGTTGTGTCCTGGGATGTGTATTCACTTTTTTACCCCAGGATGTAGAAAATGTGATAATCTGAACGGTGTTGTGTGTCCTAGGATGTGTATAGACCATTTTTCAGGATGTAGAAAATATGATAATATGAACGGTGTTGTGTGTCCTAGGATGTGTATAGACCATTTTACCCAGGATGTAGAAAATGTGATAATCTGAACGGTGTTGTGTGTCCTAGGATATGAATAGACCATTATTTTACCCCAGGATGTAGAAAATATGATAATCTGAACGGTGTTGTGTGTCTAGGATATGCATAGACCATTTTAGGATGTAGAAAATGTGATAATCTGAACGGTGTTGTGTGTCCTAGGATGTGTATAGTCATTTTTACCCCAGGATGTAGAAAATGTGATAATTTGAACAGTGTTGTGTGTCCTAGGATGTGTATAGACCATTTTACCCCAGGATGAAAAATATGATAATATGAACGGTTGTTGTGTATCCTAGGATATGCATAGACCATTTTACCCAGGATGTAGAAAATATGATAATCTGAACGGTGTTGTGTGTCCTAGGATATGTATAGACCATTTTTACCCAGGATGTAGAAAATATGATAATCTGAACGGTGTTGTGTGTCTAGGATATGTATGGACCATTTTACCCCAGGATGTAGAAAATATGATAATCTGAACGGTGTTGTGTGTCCTAGGATATGTATAGACCATTTTTACCCCAGGATGTAGAAAGTGTGATAATATGAACGGTGTTGTGTGTCCTAGGATATGTATAGACCATTTTTTCAGGATGTAGAAAATGTGATAATCTGAACGGTGTTGTGTGTCCTAGGATGTGTATAGACCATTTTTACCCAGGATGTAGAAAGTGTGATAATATGAACGGTGTTGTGTGTCTAGGATATGTAGACCATTTTTTACCCCAGGATGTAGAAAGTGTGATAATATGAACGGTGTTGTGTGTCCTAGGATATGTATAGACCATTTTTACCCCAGGATGTAGAAAATGTGATAATCTGAACGGTGTTGTGTGTCTAGGATGTGTATAGACCATTTTTACCCCAGGATGTAGAAAATATGATAATATGAACGGTGTTGTGTGTCCTAGGATGTGTATAGACCATTTTTACCCCAGGATGTAGAAAATGTGATAAATCTGAACGGTGTTGTGTGTCCTAGGATATGAATAGACCATTATTTTACAGGATGTAGAAAATATGATAATCTGAACGGTGTTGTGTGTCCTAGGATATGTATTAGACCATTTTACCCCAGGATGTAGAAAATGTGATAATCTGAACGGTGTTGTGTGTCCTAGGATGATGATAGACCATTATTTTACCCCAGGATGTAGAAAATATGATAATCTGAACGGTGTTGTGTGTCCTAGGATATGCATAGACCATTTTACCCAGGATGTAGAAAATGTGATAATCTGAACGGTGTTGTGTGTCCTAGGATGTGTATAGACCATTTTACCCCAGGATGTAGAAAATGTGATAATTTGAACGGTGTTGTGTGTCTAGGATGTGTATAGACCATTTTTACCCAGGATGTAGAAAATATGATAATATGAACGGTGTTGTGTGTCCTAGGATATGCATAGACCATTTTACCCCAGGATGTAGAAAATATGATAATCTGAACGGTGTTGTGTGTCCTAGGATATGTATAGACCATTTTTTAGGATGTAGAAAATATGATAATCTGAACGGTGTTGTGTGTCTAGGATATGTATAGACCATTTTTTACCCCAGGATGTAGAAAATATATGATAATCTGAACGGTGTTGTGTGTCCTAGGATATGTATAGACCATTTTTACCCCAGGATGTAGAAAGTGTGATAATATGAACGGTGTTGTGTGTCTAGGATATGTAGACCATTTTTCAGGATGTAGAAAATGTGATAATCTGAACGGTGTTGTGTGTCCTAGGATGTGTATAGACCATTTTTACAGGATGTAGAAAGTGTGATAATATGAACGGTGTTGTGTGTCCTAGGATATGTATAGACCATTTTACCCCAGGATGTAGAAAGTGTGATAATATGAACGGTGTTGTGTGTCCTGGGATGTGTATTCACTTTTTTCAGGATGTAGAAAATGTGATAATCTGGAACGGTGTTGTGTGTCCTAGGATGTGTATAGACCATTTTTACCCCAGGATGTAGAAAATATGATAATATGAACGGTGTTGTGTGTCTAGGATGTGTATAGACCATTTTTGCAGGATGTAGAAAATGTGATAATCTGAACAGTGTTGTGTGTCTAGGATATGAATAGACCATTATTTTACCCCAGGATGTAGAAAATATGATGATAATCTGAACGGTGTGTGTGTCCTAGGATATGCATAGACCATTTTTACCCCAGGATGTAGAAAATGTGATAATCTGAACGGTGTTGTGTGTCCTAGGATGTGTATAGACCATTTTTACCCCAGGATGTAGAAAATGTGATAATTTGAACGGTGTTGTGTGTCCTAGGATGTGTATAGACCATTTTTACCCCAGGATGTAGAAAATATGATAATATGAACGGTGTTGTGTGTGCTAGGATATGCATAGACCATTTTTACCCCAGGATGTAGAAAATATGATAATCTGAACGGTGTTGTGTGTCTAGGATATGTATAGACCATTTTACCCAGGATGTAGAAAATATGATAATCTGAACGGTGTTGTGTGTCTAGGATATGTATAGACCATTTTTACCCAGGATGTAGAAAATGATAATCTGAACGGTGTTGTGTGTCTAGGATATGTATAGACCATTTTTACCCAGGATGTAGAAAGTGTGATAAATGAACGGTGTTGTGTCTAGGATATGTATAGACCATTTTTTACCCCAGGATGTAGAAAATGTGATAATCTGAACGGTGTTGTGTGTCCTAGGATGTGTATAGACCATTTTTACCCCAGGATGTAGAAAGTGTGATAATATGAACGGTGTTGTGTGTCCTAGGATATGTATAGACCATTTTACCCCAGGATGTAGAAAGTGTGATAATATGAACGGTGTTGTGTGTCTAGGATATGTATAGACCATTTTTACAGGATGTAGAAAATGTGATAATCTGAACGGTGTTGTGTGTCTAGGATGTGTATAGACCATTTTTACCCCAGGATGTAGAAAATGTGATAATCTGAACGGTGTTGTGTGTCCTAGGATATGTAGACCATTTTTACAGGATGTAGAAAATATGATAATCTGAACGGTGTTGTGTGTCCTAGGATGTATAGACCATTTTTCAGGATGTGAAAATATGATAATCTGAACGATTGTTGTGTGTCTAGGATATGTAGACCATTTTTACCCCAGGATGTAGAAAATGTGATAATCTGAACGGTGTTGTGTGTCTAGGATATGCATAGACCATTTTACCCCAGGATGTAGAAAATATGATAATCTGAACGGTGTTGTGTGTCCTAGGATATGTATAGACCATTTTTTACCCCAGGATGTAGTGTGTCCTGGGTTGTGAATACACAGTTTGTTTACGCTCTGTGCCCTTCTGTCACAAGGGGCTAAGCCAGGGAAGGGGAGCCGTAGTTTTTACTCTCAACACTAAAGAAGAAATTGTGTGTATATGGAAGTTTATATTGACAGGTTCAGGGGTAAAGGGAAGTATGTATGAATTGTGTTATTAGTAGTATAGATGAATATTTTTTATACTTATTACTTATACACAAGCGTTAGGTTAGGTTAGGTTAGGTTAGGTTAGGTTAAGCTTTATATGAAACTAATATATTCATTTATATATGTTAGAGAGAGAGAGAGAGAGAGAGAGAGAGAGAGAGAGAGAGAGCATACAGTAGGAAGTGCTTTATAGACAGGGGGTGTGGCACTACTTGTGGGGGTGTGGCACTAGAGGGAGTGGCACTACAGGATGGAGGGGGTGTGGCACTAAGGCAATCAATAGGTTCACTACTTTCTGCTAACTGCTTGTGTACCTCTAATGAGTTACCTACTTAATGAATACACCTGTGGAGGGGGAGAGAGTGAGGATAGGAGGGTGGGGAGTGGGGAGGAGGGAGGAGGGAGTGAGGGAACAGGGGTAGATGAGTGAGAGAGGGATAGGGTAGAAGGGTGAGAGGGAATAGGGCGAGGTTGAGTGGGAGGAGATGGGTGAAAAAAGCTGAGGACTGGGATTGAAGAATTGAGAGAGTGAAAATATAACAAAGGAGATGTATGAGAGAGAGAGAGAGAGAGAGAGAGAGAGAGAGAGAGAGAGAGAGAGAGAGAGAGAGAGAGAGAGAGAGAGAGAGGAACGGAAGAATAAGAGGAGAAGAAGTGTAAAAGCGAGGAGAGGTTAAAAAGAAGAAGTGAGGATTAGAGCAGAAGAGAACATAAAAGGGTGAGAATGAGAGGTAGAGAAACATGAGAGGAATGAGTGGGGAGAGGGGTGAAAGGGGATAGAGTGGGAAGGGAAAATAATGGTTTCCTATTCCTGGAACAATTGTACACCTGTTTTTCTCTCTCTCTCTCTCTCTCTCTCTCTCTCTCTCTCTCTCTCTCTCTCTCTCTCTCTCTCTCTCTCTCTCTTTCTCTCTCTCTCTCTCTCACCTGCTAATGAGGTTTAACTATTACAGAATACAGGTGAGGAAGGTTGGGGGTGGGGAGGTGGGGAGGTGGGGAGGGGGAGGGTGAGGTTGGGGGGGTGGAGGAGGATGTGAGAGGCTGTTTGGGGTTGGGGAGATTAGGTAGGTGGGGGGAGTTAGTGGACGGTGGGAGGTAGGAAGATAGAGTTGATGGGAGATTAAGATAGATGAGGAGGGAGGAGGAAGTGAGAGAATGAAGAGGAATGAGGAGGAGGGGAAGAGACAGGAGGAGGAGGGGATGAGAAGGTAGTGGAGAGTGGGCGAAGGAGAGGGAGGGTGGAAGGAGAAAGAAAGAGAGAACTAGAAGAAAAAGATAAGAAAAAAATGGAGCAAAAAGAATACGAGGAAGGAGAGAGGGGTGGGAGGGAGAGAGGGATGGGGGAGAGGGATGGGGAGAGAGAGGGATGGGGGTGGAGGGAGAAGGGAAGTGAGTGAAGGGGTGGATAATGACGTTGCATTCTGAGAACAATATTGATTACCTCTGTGTACAGGTGTTGGGAGTATGTTCATGGACCCTACACCACTAACTACCACCTACACCACAACTACCACCACCCTACACCACTAACAACAACTACCACCTACACCACTAACAACAACTACCACCACCTACACCACTAACCACAACTACCACCACCTACCACTAACACAACTACACCACCTACACCACTAACTACAACTACGACCACCCTACACCACTAACAACATCTACCACCACCTACACCACTAACAACAACTACCACCACCTACACCACTAACCACAACTACCACCACCTACACCACTAACCACAACTACCACCACCTACACCACCGCTACAACTACCACCACCTACACAACTAACAACAACTACCACCACCTACACAACTAACAACAACACCACCACCTACACCACTAACAACAACTACCACACCCCCCTGCACCCACTAGCAACAACTACCACCTACACCACCTAACAACAACTACCACCACCCTACACCGCAGCATAACTACCGCCACCTGCACCACTAACAACAACTACCACCACCCTGCACACTAACAACAACTACCACCACCCTACACCACTAACAACAACTACCACCACCTACACCACCTAACAACAGCTACCACCACCCTACACCACTAACAACATCTACCACCACCCCTACACCACTAACAACAACTACCACCACCTACACCACCAACAACAACTTCCACCACCTACACCACTAACAACAACACCACCTACACCACTAACAACAACTGCCACCACCCTGCACCACTAACAACAACTACCACCACCTACACCACCTTCACCACCACCACCCAACAGCAACTACCACCACCTGCACCACTAGCAACAACTACCACCACCTACCACTAACAACAACTACCACCTACACAAACAACAACTACCACCACTGACACTAACAACCACCACATATAGATCAAACTATGCACATATTAACCTATTAAATATATACTGTATATGTATAATATATCTCATCCTTATACATATCGTAATTTTACTTCATATATGTATAAAGATTAAGTTACTGCTTTTATACATACCTGTTATATGTATAGTCAAATGTATATGATAAGTTATATGTAGAATTACGGTCAATGGTTACATATGTATGATATATGTAGTAAGTTGTTGATATATGTAGAAGGTTGTTTATATATGTGTATTTGATATGTAGTGTATATGTGTGTGTGTGTGTGTGTGTGTGTGTGTGTGTGTGTGTGTGTGTGTGTGTGTGTGTTTTGTGTATGTGTGTGTGTGTGTATATGTGTGTTGTGTGTGTGTGTGTGTGTGTGTGTGTGTGTGTGTGTGTGTGTGTGTGTGTGTGTATGTGTGTGTATGTGTCCAATCGATCTCTACATCTACCTGTTCTGTATAAAATGTTGAAGCAGCCTCCAGCCAACCCAAACATTCACCCGACTTTACCTGGACACTAAATACAATTCTACAACATTTCAGATGCACCTCAGCGTCACTTGGTAAAGCTCAGAGGCGGAGGAATCTCTCACTCCTCAGGGCCCGGGGGACGAAGGGAAGGGAGAGCATTTTGGGGTCGATTTACGGAGACAGTTTATCGTGTGTCTGTTTCTGTGTTTAGTATTGATATTGTTATTATTATTATTGTTATTATTATTTAATCTTCATCATCATCATCATCATCATCATTCTTGTTATAGGGTTATTATTATTATCATCATTAATATCACCACTCACCTTCATTATCCCTACCATGTTAATCCTTACCTGTCTAATTAGTGATACACCTTTAATAATAACGACACCTTAAGATATAATGGTTTTGTTAAGCCCAGGTCTCGATGTGGGTCAGTCACCTGTGCCTGGGTGAGCTAATCCCCGTAAAACCAAAACACAAACACCTTCTCTTATGTAGTATAGTTGTGATCAAAATCCATGTACAATATTAACACTGGATTATTTTGTTTATTGTTGTTTGCGTTTGTTTGGTGACGTAGTTTGTTTATGTTATTGATGCTGACGTCATGTATAGTGAAGGCAGCGTTGGTCAGGTGGAAATAATTTACCTGTATGAGCCGACAGGTAGAGATGCCAGGTGTATAGGGAGTGTTGACCACCTCTCTCTCTCTCTCTCTCTCTCTCTCTCTCTCTCTATTCTTCATCATCATCATCTATCAGTTCTAAGTTATCATTATTTCCCTCTTCTCATCTTTTATCTCTCTGTCTCTTCTCTCATCTCCCAATCATCACCCTCTCTCAGGTCTAGATTATCACCACTTCCTTCCCTTTTATCGTCTCATCTCTCTTATCTCCCAATCATCGCTATCTCTCAGGTCCCTCCTCTTATCTGTTATCTCTGTCCCCGTCTGCCATCTGCCGAGCGCCGCCCACCTGCCAGAGGAGGGCATCTCACGCCACCTGTTGCCCGCTGGAGTAGCAGAGGCCATGTGTATCTCACGTTCTCTGGCCTGTTTCAATAGAAGTCTCTCACTCTCTCATCCCCACCCTTCTCTCCTCCTCACCTCTCCTCAACCCCACTCCTCCTCACCCATTCTCCTCAAACCCACGCCTCCTCACCTCTCCTCAACCCTCCTCCTCACCCATTCTCCTCAACCCACGCCTCCTCACCCCTCTCCTCAACCCACTCCTCCTCACCCCTCTCATCAACCCACTCCTCCTCACCCCTCTCCTCAACCCTCCTCCTCACCCCTCTCCTCAACCCACTCCTCCTCACCTCTCCTCAACCCACTCCTCCTCTCTCTCTCTCTCTCCTCTCCTCTTTCCTCTTAAGTCTCATTGGCCTTTATTCTTTCTACTTTCATCTTGTTTATGTGTACCGTCTTAAGCCCTAGTGTGTGTGCTGCAGAAGATCGCTAACCCAAAACCAAACCTAAACCTAACCTAAACCAAGCCTAAACCTAACTTAAACCAAACCTAAACCTAACCTAAACCTAACCTAAACCTAACCTAAACCTAACCTAAACCTAACCTAAACCAAACTTAAACCTAACCTAAACCTAACCTCCAATGAAACAATCCTTTCTCCTCACCTCTCCACACATTTCTCCTCCCTCTTCTCTTATCTCCCTCTTTCTTCTCCTCTCTCTTTATCACATTTTACTCCCCATTATTATTCTGTGTGGCGTGTTTACTGAGTTCGTTGTTTTGTTATCAGTGACACTCTCTCTCTCTCTCTCTCTCTCTCTCTCTCTCTCTCTCTTCTCTCTCTCTCTCTCTCTCTCTCTCTCTCTCTCTCTCTCTTTCTCTTCTTTTCCTCTTATTCCTCCTATTCCTTCCTTTCTCTCCTTCTATCTATATTATCCCTTCCTCCCATTCCCTCTTGTTATCATATTTTTCCTCTCCTTCATCTCGTTTATTATCTTCATTCCCTCTTCCTTCATTCGCCCCACCTCCTTCCTGTTATTGTATTCTCTTTGTTCTTCATCTATTTTCCTCTGTCTTTATTCCTACTTTATTCATCATTCTCTTGGTTACTAATCTATCTCTCTCTCTCTCTCTCTCTCTCTCTCTCTCCTCTCTCTCTCACTCTCTCTCTCTCTCTCTCTCTCTACCTTGTTTACTGATCTCAACACACTGTTTTCGCCGACAATACCTCCTTTAAAACCTCCCTTCCTCCCTCTCTCCTCCCCTCCCTCTCCCTCCCTCCCTCCTCCCTCCCTCCCTCTCTCCCTCCCTCCCTCCTCCCTCCCTCTCTCCCTCCCTCCCTCCCTCTCTCCCTCCTCCTCCTCTCCTCCCTCCTCCCTCCCTCCTCCTCTCTCCTCCTCTCTCCTCTCTCCCTCTCTCCCTCCTCCCTCCCTCCTCCTCTCTCCTCCTCTCCTCCTCTCTCCCTCCCTCTCTCCCTCCCTCCCTCCCCCCTCCCTCCTCTCTCTCCCTCCCCTCTCCCTCTCCCTCTCCTCCTCCTTCCTCCCTCCCCTCCCCTCTCTCTCTCCCTCCCTTTCTCTCTCCCTCTCTCCCTCCCTTCCCTCCTTCCTCTCTCTCTCCCTCTTCCTCTCTCTCTCCCTTCCTCTCTCCCTCCCTCCCTCCCTCCCCTCCCCTCCCCTCCCTCCCCTCTCTCTCCCTCCCCTCCCTTCTCCCTCCTCCCTCTCTCCCTCCCCTCCTCCCTCTCCCTCCCTCCCTCCCCCTCCCTCCCCTCCTCCTCTCTCCCTCCCTCCCCCTTCCTCCTCCCCTCTCTCCCTCCCTTCTTCTCCCCCCCTCCCCTCCCTCCCTCCCTTAGCCCTCACCTCCCTTCTCCTTCCTTTATTCACACTTTACCTTGTTGCAGAATTCGTCGTAACAACATCACGTCAGCAACAATAACCCGAGATGCAAGCTGCTACAATTCCTACTTGAGGCTCTCACCTGTTCTCCTTCTTCCTCTTCCTCCTCACTTCCTTCCTCTTCTTCCTCCCCTCGTCCCTCCTCCTCCTCCTCTTCCCCATGCCTATTTCAAGCATCTCACTCCCATCAGGCCTCTCCCTCACCCCGTTGCTTCTCTTCTTTTCCTTAACTCCTCCCTCTCTCCCCTCCTCTCCCTCTCTCTCTTCCTCTCTTCCTCCTCTCCCTCCTCCCCTCCTCCTCCTCCACATCCCATTTTCCATCCTACAGTAGGCCCCTTCCCCTAACCTGGCCTCTTTTCCCCTCCTTCCTGCCTCTCCCCCTCCCATCCGTTCCCCTCTGCCCTCCCACCCACCCCTCCCTACCCCTCCATCTTTATCCCCTAGCCTTAGACAACCATCTCTCCTCACTGTGTTACCTTGGCCCTCACCCAGCTTCTTAAAACCCTCATTTGCCTCCAGGCTAGTCACCCTCCCCCTTCTCCCAGTCTCACCCCTCCGCCTCCTCCACGCCTCCCTTCACGTCTCCTCCACGCCTCCTCCTCCGCCTCCCCCCTCCACGCTCCCCCTCCACCTCCTTCACGCCCTCCGCCTCCCCCTCCACGCTCCCTCCCTCCTCCCTCCCCTCCCTTGTCCCCCCTCCACGCTCCCCTCCACGCTCCTTACCTCCCTGGTTTGTTTGTGTTTTTTATTACCTAACAGGTCCTCCTTCTCCCTCCTTCTCTCTCCTCCCTCCCTGCCTCCATCCCTACTCTCCCCTCGCCTCCCCTCCCCTCTCTTCCTTTCATCCCCCTCCTCCCCTTCCTCTGGTTCTACCGCTTAACCACCAAGTATTTCCTTTCCTCTCTTCCTCTGATCTTCCTCATCACTCTTCTCTTCCCCCCATCCCTTTCTCTGTTCATCCTCCACCACCTCCTCTCTCCCTTTCTCTCCCTCCTCTGTTTTTACTCCTTCCCTTCCCCACTGCCTGTAACACCCACCTTGGACGTAGTATGTGATCTGTGCCGGGCTGGCGACCACGCCTCTTGCTGCAGAGAACCCCGCCCTTGACCCAGCAGCACCGGCTCACACCCAGGACCCCGCCTTCCAACCGCAACCACCCACCCAGGCAGGCAGGCAGACAACACCCTCACTGTCCTCTTTGCCTGCCATTTGCTGCTGCTCTTTTTCTCTTTTTCACATTTATCTCTCTCTTTCAAGTTCACTTTATCTCTCTTTTTCTCTCTCAGCCCTTCTCTCTCTCTCTCAAACCGCTCAGCTTCTCCCTTCTCTCTCTCCTTTATTTATATATCTCATGTGTTTGGCCTCGTCTCATCCTTTAATAGACATCATTCCCTCTCGCGTTATCTTGGTCCTTAATGTGCAAGCATTAAATAAGATATGGTGTGGTTTTTATAAATGTTTTCTCTCTCTCTCTCTCTCTCTCTCTCTCTCTCTCTCTCTTCTCTCTCTCTCTCTCTCTCTCTGTCTTTTGTTTTGTTTTTATTTTTGTTTCATTCGTTTTTTCTCTTTTACTCTTTCTCTTCTTCTTCTTTTTATGTTTTGTTTTGTTGTTTTTTCTTTGTTTTTTAATTCACTTTTTTTTGCGTCGTGTGTCTCATTTTGTTTCTCTCTCCTTATCTCTCCCTGTTTCTCTCATCTTTCCTCACTCCCTCTCTCTCACTCTCTCACTCTCTCACTCTCTCTTTGTCTAGTAAGTGAGATATCCAGATTTAATATGCACTAGCTTTCCTCTTCCTGCGCACCTACTTCCACCTCAGGCAAAGCAACCCCATCGTCCTCCTGATATGTGGGATTTTCCTCTTTCACTCAATTTCTGGAACCGGGCAGATCCAGAAACTGAACCCGAGCACGAATCCAGCTTCGACCCGAAAACAGATCTGGGGCCAGGTTCAGTTCGGTTACGACCTGGTACCTGTTCAGTTTCGAGTTCGAGCCTGGTTTCAGATCCGGCTTCAGGGTCCGGTATGTGAGAAGGATTAATGGAGACAGTATAACCCGGCCTGTTCAGTACGCATAACAGCCAGACCAGGGAGGGCATAACACGTGTGACATGCTGAGTACTGTCTGTCTGTCTATCTGTCTATCTGTCTGTCTATCTGTCTATCTATCTGTCTGTCTGTCTGTCTGTGACTCATTCGTCATTTCTAACTCACTTTTCTCATTTTTCTTTCTTCTTTCTTCTTTTTTCTCTTTGTGTTTCCTTCTTTATCTATTCTTCCTTGCAGTCTCTCTCTCTTTTTCTTTCTTTATACACTGAATTTCCTCACACACACACACACACACACACACACACACACACACACACACACACACACACACACACACACACACACACACAGAGTGTGTAATAAACAGTGTTTACCTGAATTCAAGTGTAAACAGGTAGGAAACAATTGCTCTTATGCCCACAAATTAACCCGAGCACAAAACTAAACGTACAGGGACAGATGCACACACACACACACACACACACACACACACACACACACACACGGCTCCAGAGCCCCAGTGTGAGTACATATTGGAAGAGACAATTGTATATAAACACACAAATACACATTTATATACATGGTAATGCAGTATACATACTTACATACATACATACATACATACATACATACATACATACATACATACATACATACATACATACCTACATACATGCATACATACATACATACATACATACCTACATACCTACATACATACATACATACATACATACATACATACATATTCATATACATACATACATACTACATACATTGCATACATACATACATACATACATACATACTACATACCTACATACATACATACATACATACATACCTACATATACATACATACATACATACATACATACATACATACATACTTACATACATGCAAATTCACCTTCACTCAGACAGACAAAGAGATAAATATAGTTTAGTTGGTTTGTGGAGTTGGTTAATGTGTCAGTTTGGTAGTTAGATCACATTGTTCTGGGACTTTGCATATTATTTTACGTTTTTTGTTGAGGAATAGGAAATAAAATTAAGCATCGGGGGGGGGGGGGGGGGAGAGTTTAACTGTACCTCAAAGCACCTTCATTATCTCATTAGTTAAAACTATACATACAGGTGTTCTTGACTCTCGGTAATAAGACGATGAACAGGTGAATGATTGATATAGGAGAAATGTTATGACGTTCTTCTTCTTTATTAAGGAGAACATAATTTGTTGACTGTTATTATTATGTTTAGTTTATTTATTTATGATTTATATAATAAAATAATAAGGGTAATAAATAAAATTAATACAAAAAATATATAAATCATTAAACCTTTCATGTGTTTTTTTTTCTTCTTAATTAATAAAAACAATAAAATCATAAATATATATGGTAAAATACACAGATTTATTTTTAGAAACTATTTACATTATTCAGACGAGGACTTCAGCTTAACTCCGGCTGCTGAAACATGAACCAGGAGGCTTTGAAACACCATTTAATTCTTTCGGTTCTATAAATAAACCTTTTGGTGATTGGTGTCATAAATTGTGCTACAAATGTATGAAAATAGTCCTCATAAGCATAAAATTATCCATATTAGGTAAAAGAAAATTGATGTTTTTGACAATTATGATACTATAAGTCTTGGTTAGGTTTGGTTTGGTGGTATATTACGTGGTAAGGCCATCAAATTAAGTTAAGGCCATCATTAGGTAGGGCCATTAAGTAAGTAATAAGTGGTAGGTTAAGTACGTAAGTGAGCCCAAAGTAAGTGAGGCCGTGGTTTGGTGGTAGGTAAGCAAGTTTGGTGAGAATACCGTATTAGGTGGGGTAGGTGGGGTACGTGGTGGGGTGGGGTGCTTATATAATTCATGTCATATAATTACCTATACACCCATGTCTCGCGTCTCTCCCCGTCATCCTCATCAAAATCCACTGCATAAATCGGTGCCGTCAAACAGTTTCCAGACCCAGTGGCGAAATGTCCTTAACTTCTA
>NW_024733517.1:0-41045 GCF_018991925.1 Homarus americanus | reverse complement strand
TGATCAGGGGGCTTGTTATACTCGATCAGGGGACTTTGTTATACTCGACCAGGGGACTTTGTTATACTCGACCAGGGTGCCTTTGTTATGCTCGATCAGGGACTTTGTTATATCGATCAGGGAACTTTGTTACTCTCGATCAGGGACTTTGTTATACTCGATCAGGGACTTTGTTATATGCAACCAGGACTTTGTTTCTCTCGATCGGGACTTTGTTATACTCGACCAGGGACGTTATATCGACCCAGGCCTTGCCGATCAGAAAGTATACTCAGCCAAGGGACTTTGTTTACTCGACCAGGGTGCCTTTGTTATGCTCGATCAGGGGACGTTTTTATACTCGACCTGGGGCCTTTGTTATGCTCGACCAGGGACTTTGTTATACTTGATAGAGGACTTTGTTATACTTAATCAGGGACTTTGTTATACTCGACATGGGGACTTTGTCTTTCGATCAGGGACTTTGTTATACTCGACCAGGGACTTTGTTATACTCGGCCAGGTGCTTTTGTTATACTCGATCAGGGCCTTTGTTATACTCATTCAGGGACTTTTGTTATATCGATCAGGTGACTTTGTTATATTCGTTCATGGGACTTTGTCATACTCGATCAGGGCTTTGTTATACTCGACCAGGTGCCTTTGATATGCTCGATCAGGGACTTTGTTATACTCGTTCAAGGGACTGTTGTTCTCAATCAGGGGACTTTGTTTTCTCTATCAGGGGCTTTGTTATACTCGATCAGGACTTTGTTATACTCGACCAGGGGACTTTGTTTTACTGATCAGAGACTTGTTTTACTCGACCAGGGACTTTGTTGCTCGACGAGCCTTTTTGTTATACTCGATAAGGGACTGTTATACTCGATCATGGGACTTTGTTATACTCGATCAGGGACTTTGTTATACTCGACCAGGGACTATATTTCTGTTGACATGGGGACTTTGGTATACTCGACCAGGGACTTTGTTATGCTCGACCAGGGGCTGTTGTTATGCTCGATTCGGGGCTTTGTTATACTTGATCAGGGACTTTGTTATATACTCGATTAGGGGCGCTGTTACCTCGATTAGGGGACTTTGTATCTCGATCACGGGACTTTGTTATACTCGATGAGGGACTTTGTTTTACTCGACCATGGGACTTTGTTTACTCGATCAGAGTACTGTTATACTCAATCAGGGACTTTGTTTTCTCGATGAGGGGCTTTGTTATTCTCGATCGGGGACTTTGTTATACTCGACCAGGACTTTGTTCTCTAGATCATGGGACTTTGTTATACTCAACCAGGGACTTTGTTATGCTCGACCAAGGGACTTTGTTATGCTCGATCCGGTTTTGTTATACTCGATGAGGGGCCTTTGTTATACTCGATCAAGGACTTTGGCATACTCGATCAGGTGAATTTGGTATACTTTTGAGGACTTTGTTATACTCAATCTGGGGACTTTGTTTCTCTCGAGCAGGGGCTTTGTTATATTTGATCAGGGGACTTTGTTATACTCAATCAGGGACTTTACGAGCAAGGGGCTTTGTTATATTCGATCAGAGGACTTTGTTATACTCGATGGGGGCTTTGTTATACTCCATCATGGGACTTTGTTATAGTCGTCCAGGGGACTTTGTTATACTCGATCGGGGACGTTTTATACTTGACCAAGGGCCTTTGTTTATACTCGACCAGGGACTTTGCTATCTCGATCAGAGGACTTTGTTATACTCAATCAGGGGACTTTTGTTATACTCGACCGGACTTTGTTTTACTCGATCAGGTGACTTTGTTATACTCGACCAGGGACTGTTATACTCGGTCAGGTGCCTTTGTTATACTCGATCGGGGCCTTTGTTATACTCATTCAGGGGACTTTGTTACTCGATCAGGTGACTTTGTTATATTCGTTCATGGGTCTTTGTTATACTCGATCGGGGACTTTGTTATACTCGATCAGGGACTTTGTTATACTCGATCAGGGACTTTGTTATATGCAACCAGGGACATTGTTTCTCTCGATTAGGGACTTTGTTATACTCGACCAGGAATTGTTATGCTCGACCAGGGGACTTTGTAATGCTCGATCCAGGGCTTTGTTATACTCGATCAGGGGACTTTGTTATACTCGATCAGGGGCCTTTGTTATACTCGATCGGATTTTGTTATACTCGATCAGGGACTTTGTTATACTCGATCAGGGGACTTTGTTTTACTCGACCAGGGACTTTGTTTTACTCGATCAGAGTACTTTGTTATACTCAATCAAGGGACTTTGTTTTTCTCGATGAGGGGCCTTGTTATACTCGATTAGGGCCTTTTGTTATACTTGGACAAGGGACTTTGGTTTTACCTGATCAGGTGACTTGTTTCTTCTGGGATCAGGGACTTGTTATACTCTGCCTTCGACTTTGGTTTTTACCTGATCAGGGGACTTTGGTATATTCGACCAGGGGAATTTCTTATGCTCGACGAGGGGCATTTTTTTATTCGCTCAGTGGACTTTGTTATACTCAATGAGAGGTCTTTGTTATACTCGATTAGGGGCCTTTTTTATACTTGACCAGGGGACTTTGTTTTACTCGATCAGGGGACTTTATTATACTCAATCAGAGGACTTTGTTACACTCGATCAGGGGACTTTCTTATACTCGATGAGGGGACTTTGTTATACTCGATCAGGGGGCTTTGTTATACTCGATCAGGGGACTTTGTTATACTCGATCAGAGGTCTTTGTTATACTCGATCAGGGGACTTGTTATACTCGACCAGGGGACATTGTTATGCTCGACCAGGGTGCCTTTGTTATGCTCGATCATGGGAATTTGTTATACTCGATGAGGGGTCTTTGTTATACTCAATCTGGGGACTTTTTATATATGATCAGGGGGCTTTGTTATACTCGATCAAGGGGGCTTTGTTATACTCGATCAGGGGACTTTGTTATACTCAATCAGGGGCCTTCGTTATACTCGATAAGGGGACTTTGTTATACTCGACCAGGGTCTTTGTTATGCTAGTGACAGGGGGGAAGGAGGTTCAGAGGATTGGATAAAGGGGGGTAGGCAAAATGCCCTGAGGGTGTAACAATCACAGTCAAGACGAGGCAGAGGGAGGGCGGGAGCAGGTCCGGGCAAGCAAAGGGCCAACGCGGGTGCTCTGGTTGTCGTCTTAGCATAGGCAGTGTTGGCAAAACGGAGGAAGAACCGCCCCGCCACGGCGGCGGCGCAAGCCGAGAAGCGCAGGTGGACGGACGCACAGGCCACACACGAACAAATTAACAGAGAAGGTGAAAACATGGAAATTTTGCTAGTCGTAGGGTTGTTTGGAGAAAGATGAAGGTAAAGTCTTTGAGCCATGTCAAAGAGGAACAGAGCGAGTTGGAGGAAGGGTTTTGAATCTTTGAGCTTGAAATGTCAAAGTATTCATAGTAAGGAAGGATGAGCGTATCGTAGGAGACTTTTTAGTAATAGCAGCAGACAGATTTGAGCTTTTTTGTCAAATTATGAACGGAGACGAGAATGAGATATAGGCTGAATGGTTTCAGTCTTGAGTTAGGTCGATTTTATTGAGAATTTGATGTCACAGACGTTGGGTATGTTTTAATTTGTTTCTGAGAGTTGTGGGTCTTTCAGCTATGTCAGAGAGAAATGGAGAGAGTTGGAGGAAGAGTTTTGAATCTTTGAGCTTGAAATGTCAAAGTATTCGTAGTAAGGAAGGATGAGTGTATCGTAGGAGAGTTATTTAGTAATAGCAGGGGACAGATTTGAGCTTTGTCAAATTGTGAACGGAGATGAGAGTGAGATATAGGTTGTTTGGTTTCAGTCTTGAGTTAGGTCGATATTGTTGACAGTGGCTGGTATAGAGGTTGGGTATGTTTGATTTGGTTTTGGAGAGTTGTAGTGTTATGAGAGGCTTTGTCTGGCGGAGATTGGTTGTGGGAGGGGGGAGTTTGTGTTTGGGGATTGGCGGGGGTGGCGGTTGTATGTTGATTTGAGGTGAATTAGAATTGCTTAAGGGGGGGTTGTTGTGTGAGTGTGTATGTGTTTGCGTGGAAATGTAGTAAGGGGAGAGGGGGAGGGTTAGGATAATTGTTATAAGGTCAGGTATGGTTCGGTTGTCGGGAGGAGGGGGGAGGAGAGGTGAGGAGAGGGGAGGCGAGGAGAGGAGAGGGGGGCTTTGGAGGTTGTTGGGCTAATTTATAGTATGGAAGGATTTCTTAGGGTGATATGATTTGTGTTGCTAATGAATAGTTGTATTGAGTCATAAGTTTTTTTTTTTTTTTTTAGAAGGTCGAAGGGGCTTGTTAGAAAGGTCGGGTATATTAAGTTTTTTCGGGGAGGATTGAAGGTGTTGATTAGTATCATTGATAGTCAGTGAGTTTTTTTTTTTTTTTTTTTTTTTTTAGGAGGGATTGTGAGTAAGGTTGGGTGGTTTAAGTTTTTTTGGGAGGATTGAAGGTGTTGATTAGTGATTGGATAGTGAGTTAGGGTCTTTGTTATACTCGACCCGGGTGCCTTTATTATGCTCGATCAGTTGACTTTGTTATACTCGATCAGGGGACTTTGTTATACTCAATGAGGGGACTTTGTTTTTCTCGATCAGGGGGCTTTGTTATACTCGATCATTGGACTTTGTTATACTCGACCAGGGGACTTTGTTTTACTCGATCAGGAGACTTTGTTATACTCGACCAGGGGACTTAGTTATGCTCGACCAGGAGCCTTTTTGTTATTCTCGGTCAGGGGACTTTGTTATACTCGATAAGGGGACTTTGTTATATTCGATCAGGGGACTTTGTTATATGCAACCAGGGGACTTTGTTTCTCTCGATTAGGGGACATTGTTATACTCGACCAGGGGACTTTGTTATGCTCGACCAGGGGCCTTTGTTAAGCTCGATCCGGGGCTTTGTTATACTCGATCAGGGGACTTTGTTATACTCGATCAAGGGCCTTTGTTATACTCGATCAGGGGACTTTGTTATACTCAATCATGGGACTTTGTTATACTCGATCAGGGGACTTTGTTTTACTCGACCAGGGGACTTTGTTTTACTCGATCAGAGTACTTTGTTATACTCAATCAGGGGACTTTGTTTTTCTCGATGAGGGGGCTTTGTTATACTCGATCAGGGGACTTTGTTATACTCGACCAGGGGACTTTGTTTCTCTCGATCAGGGGACTTTGTTATACTCGACCAGGGGACTTTGTTTTACTCGATTAGGGGACTTTGGTATACTCGACCAGGGGACTTTGTTATGCTCGACCAGGGGCCTTTTTTTTATTCGCTCAGGGGACTTTGTTATACTCAATCAGAGGTCTTTGTTATACTCGATTAGGGGCCTTTGTTATACTTGACTAGGGGACTTTGTTTTACTCGATCAGGTGACTTTGTTTCTCTCGATCAGGGGAATTTGTTATACTCGCCTTTGGACTTTGTTTTACTCGATCAGGGGACTTTGGTATACTCGACCAGGGGACTTTCTTATGCTCGAAGAGGGGCCTTTTTTTATTCGCTCAGGGGACTTTGTTATACTCAATGAGAGGTCTTTGTTATACTCGATTAGGGGCCTTTGTTATACTTGACCAGGGGACTTTGTTTTACTCGATCAGGGGACTTTATTATACTCGATCAGGGGACTTTGTTACACTCGATCAGGGAACTTTCTTATACTCGATCAGGGGACTTTGTTATACTCGATCAGGGGGCTTTGTTATACTCGTTCAGGGGACTTTGTTATACTCGATCAGAGGTCTTTGTTATACTCGATGAGGGGACTTTGTTAAACTCAATCTGGGGACTTTTTATACTCAGCCAGGGACTTTGTATGCTTGACCAGATTGCCTTTGTTGTATCACCAATCAGGAATTTGTTATACTCGATGAGGGACTTTATTATACCTCAATCTAGGGACTTGCATATTTGATAGAGGCTTTGTTATATAACGATCAAGGGCTTTGTTACTCTTCAATCAGGGGACTTTCTTATATACTCGATCAGGGGCGTTCGTTGCTCTCGATCAGGGGACTTTGTTATACTCGACGAGGACTTTTGTTATACTCGACCAGGGTTGCTTGTTATATGCTCGATCAGGGGACTTTGTTATACTCGATCAGGGACTTTGTTATATCGACCAGGGGACTTTATTTATACTCGACCAGGGCCTTAGTTATACTCCAGGCCGGGCTTTATTATACTCGATCAGGGATTTTGTTATACTCGATCAGGGACTGTTATATACTGGATCAGGGGCTTTCGAACTATACTCGATCAGGACTTTGTTATACTTTCGATCAGAGGTCGTTGTTATTACTTTCGATCAGGACTTTGTTATACTCGACCGGGGACTTTGTTATATGCTCGACCAGGGTGCGCTGTTATGCTCGATCATGGGAATTTGTTATACTCGATGAGGGGACTTTGTTATACCAATCTGGGGACTTTTTATATTTGATGAGGGCTTTGTTATATGATCAAAAGGGCTTTGTTATACTCGATCAGGGGACTTTGTTATACTCGATCAGGGCGTTCGTTATACTCGATCAGGGACTTTGTTATACTCGACCAGGGGGACTTTGTTATACTCGACCAGAATTACTTTGTTATATCGATCAGGGACTTTGTTATACTCGATCAGGGGACTTTGTTATACTCGATCAGGGGACTTTTGTTATACTCGATCAGGGGACTTTATATGCAACCAGGGGACTTTGTTTCTCTCGATCAGGGGACTTTATTATACTCGACCAGGGACTTCGTTATATGCTCGACCAGGGCCTTAGTTATGCTCGATCAGGGCTTTGTTATACTCGATCAGGGATTTTTATTGCCTACTCGATCAGGGGACTGTTGCCACTGGATCAGGGCTTTCGATTATACTCGATCGAGGACTTTATGTCTCGATCAGAAAGTCGTTGTTATGCTCGATCGATTGCTCTCGACATGGGGGACTTTGTTATATATCGACCAAGGGTGCCTTTGTTATGCTCGATCATGAGGAATTTGTTATACTCGATGAGACTTTATTATACTCAATCAGGGACTTTTTATAATATTTGATCAGGGGCTTTGTTATACTCGATCAAGAGCTTTATGACCAGGGACTTTTGTTATACTCGACCAGGAATTTGCTTTGTTATGCTCGATCAGGGACTTTGTTATACTCGATCAGAATTTATTATACAATCGGGGACTTTGTTTTTCTCGATCAGGGCTTTTAAACTCGATCATTGGACTTTGCTATATCGACAGGGAACTTTGTTTAGTTAAACTCAATCAGGGGACTTTTTCTCGATGAGGGCTTTGGTATACTCGATCGAGACTTTGTTATACTCGACCAGGGACTTTGTTATACTCGACCAGGTTGCCTTTGTTATGCTCGATCAGGACTTTGTTATACTCGATCAGGGGACTTTGTTATACTCGATCATGGGACTTTGTTATGCTCGACCAGGGCCCGTTTTTTATTCGCTCAGGGACTTTGTTATTCTCAATAGAGGTCTTTGTTATACTCGATTAGGGGCCTTTGTTATACATGAGCAGGGGACTTTGTTTACTCGATCAGGACTTTTTATACTCGATCAGGGACTTGTTACCTCGAATCAGGGTTTCTTATACTCGATCAGGGGACTTTGTTATACTCGATCAGGGGCTTTTTATACTCGATCAGGGACTTTGTTATACTCGATCAGAGGTCTTTGTTATACTCGATCAGGGACTTTGTTATACTCGACCAAGGGACTTTGTTATGCTCGACCAGGGTGCCTTTGTTATGCTCGATCATGGGAATTTGTTATACTCGATGCGGGGACTTTGTTTATACTCAATCTGGGGACTTTTATATTTTTTGTTATACTCAATCAGGGACTTTGTTATACTCGGACAAGAACTTTGTTTTACCTCGACCAGGGGACTTTGTTTTACCTCGATCAGAGTACTTTGTTATACTCAACCAGGGACTTTGTTTTCTCGATGAGGGGCTTTGTTATACTCGATCAGGGACTTTGTTATACTCGACCAGGGACTTTGTTTCTCTCGATCAGGGGACTTTGTTATACTCGACCAGGGGACTTTGTTATACTCGACCAGGGTGCCTTTGTTATGCTCGATCAGGGGACTTTGTTATACTCGATCAGGGACTTTGTTATACTCGATCAGGGGACTTTTATATGCCTCGACCAGGGGCCGTTTTTTATTCGCTCAGGGGACTTTGTTATTCTCAATCAGAGGTCTGTTATACTCGATTAGGGCCTTTGTTATACTTGGACTAGGGACTTTGTTTTACTCGATCAGGTGACTTTGTTTCTCTCGATCAGGGGACTTTGTTATACTCGCCTTTTGACTTTGTTTTACTCGATCATGGACTTTGGTATACTCGACCAGGGACTTTCTTATGCTCGCCAGAGGGCCTTTTTTTATTCGCTCAGGGGACTTTGTTATACTCAATGGAGGTCTTTGTTATACTCGATTAGGGGCCTTTGTTAATTGACCAGGGACTTTGTTTTACTCGATCAGGGACTTTATTATACTCGATCATGGGACTTTGTTACACCTCGATCAGGGGACTTTCTTATACTCGATCAGGGACTTTGTTATACTCGATCAGGGGGCTTTGTTATACTGATTAGGGACTTTGTTATACTCGATTAGAGGTCTTTGTTATACTCGATCAGGGACTTTGTTATACTCGACCAGGGGACTTTGTTATGCTCGACCAGGGTGCCTTTGTTATGCTCGATCATGGGAATTTGTTATACTCGGAGAGGACTTTGTTATACTCAATCTGGGGACTTTTATATTTGATCGGGCTTTGTTATACTCGATCAGGGGACTTTGTTATACTCGACCAGGGGACTTTGTTATACTCGACGAGGGTGCTTTGTTATGCTCGATCAGGGGACTTTGTTATACTCGATCAGGGGACTTTGTTATACTCGATCAACTTTGTTATACTCGATCAGGGGACTTTGTTATACGCGATCAGGGGAATTTTGTTATATGCAACCAGGGGACTTTGTTTCTCTCGATCAGGGACTTTGTTATACTCGACCAGGGGACTTTGTTATGCTCGACCAGGGCCTTACTTATGCTCGATCCGGGTTTATGCTCGATCAGGGGACTTTGTTATACTCGATCAAGGGACTTTGTTATACTCAATTAGGGGACTTTGTTTTTCTCTATCAGGGGACTTTGTTTCACTCGATCAGAGTACTTTGTTATACTCAATCATGGGACTTTGTTTTTCTCGATGAGGGGGCTTTGTTATACTCGATCAGGGGACTTTGTTATACTCGACCAGGGGACTTTGTTTCTCTCGATCAGGGGACTTTGTTATACTCGACCAGGGGACTTTGTTATACTCTACCAGGGTGCGTTTGTTATGCTCGATCATGGGAATTTGTTATACTCGATGAGGGGACTTTGTTATACTGAATCAGGGGACTTTTTATATTTGATCAAGGGTCTTTGTTATACTCGATCAAGGGGGCTTTGTTATACTCGAACAGGTGACTTTGTTATACTCGATCAGGGGCCTTCGTTATACTCGATCAGGGGACTTTTTTATACTCGACCAGGGGACTTTGTTATACTCGACCGGGGTGCCTTTGTTATGCTCGATCAGGGGACGTTTTTATACTCGACCTGGGGCCTTTGTTATACTCGACCAGGGGACTTTGTTATACTCGATCAGAAGACTTTGTTATATTCAATCAGGGGACTTTGTTATACTCGACCTGAGGACTCTGTCTTCTACTCAGGGATCAGAATTCCTTGTTATACTCGACCAGGGGACTTTGTTATACTCAGTCAGGTGCCTTTGTTATACTCGATCGGGGGCCTTTGTTATACTCATTTAGGGGACTTTGTTATACTCAATGAGGGGCCACTTTTATACTCAAGCAGGGGCTTTTGTTATAATCGATCATGGGACTTTGGTATACTCGATCAGGTGACTTTGTTATATTCGTTCATGGGACTTTGTTATACTCGATCAGGGGTCTTTGTTATATGCAACCAGGACTTTGTTTCTCTCTCGATTAGGGACTTTGATACTCGCCAGGGGACTTTGTTATGCTCGACCAGGGGACTTTGTAATGCTCGATCCGGGGCTTTGTTATACTCGATCAGGGGACTTTGTTATACTCGATCAGGGTCTTTGTTATACTCGAACAGGGACTTTGTTATACTCGATCAGGGGACTTTGTTATACTCGATCAGGAACTTTGTTTTACTCGACCAGGGACTTTGTTTTACTCGATCAGAGTACTTTGTTATACTCAACCAGGGGACTTTGTTTTTCTCGATGAGGGGCTTTGTTATACTCGATCAGGGACTTTGTTATACTCGACCAGGGGACTTTGTTTTTTCTCGATTAGGGGACTTTGGTATACTCGACCAGGGGACTTTGTTATGCTCGACCAGGGCCTTTTTTTATTCGCTCAGGGACTTTGTTATACTCATGAGGTCTGTTATACTCGATTAGGGGCCTTTGTTATACTTGACTAGGGGGCTTTGTTATACTTGATCAGGGACTTTGGTATACTCGATTAGGGGCCTTTGTTACACTCGATTAGGGGACTTTGTTATACTCGATCACGGGACTTTGTTATACTCGATGAGGGGACTTTGTTTTACTCGACCATGGGACTTTCTTTTACTCGATCAGAGTACTTTGTTATACTCAATCAGGGACTTTGTTTTCTCTCGATAGGGGCTTTGTTATACTCGATCAGGGACTTTGTTATACTCGACTAGGGGACTTTGTTTCTCTCGATCATGGGACTTTGTTATACTCGACCAGGGGACTTTGTTATGCTCGACCAGGGGCCTTTGTTATGCTCGATCCTGTTCTTTGTTATTCTCGATGAGGGGCCTTTGTTATACTCGATCAAGGGACTTTGGCATACTCGATCAGGTGAATTTGGTATACTTTTTCAGAGGACTTTGTTATACTCAATCTGGGGACTTTGTTTTACTCGAGCAGGGGGCTTTGTTATATTTGATCAGGGGACTTTGTTATACTCAATCAGGGGATTTGTTTTTAACGAGCAGGGGCTTTGTTATATTGATCAGACGACTTTGTTATACTCGATGGGGGGCTTTATACTCCATCATGGGACTTTGTTATAGTCGTCCAGGGACTTTGTTTATACTCGATCAGGGGACGTTTTTTATACTTGACCAGGGGCCTTTGTTATGCTCGACCAGGGACTTTGCTATACTCGATCAGAGGACTTTGTTATACTCAATTAGGGAACTTTGTTATACTCGACCAGGGGACTTTGTTTTCGATCAGGTGACTTTGTTATACTCGACCAGGGACTTTGTTATACTCGGTCAGGTGCCTTTGTTATACTCGATCGGGGCCTTTGTTATACTCATAGGGACTTTGTTATACTCGATCAGGTGACTTTGTTATATTCGTTCATGGGTCTTTGTTATACTCGATCCGGGGACTTTGTTATACTCGATCAGGGGACTTTGTTATACTCGATCAGGGACTTTGTTTATATGCAACGGGGACTTTGTTTCCTCGATTAGGGACTTTGTTATACTCGACCAGGGACTTTGTTATGCTCGACCAGGGACTTTGTAATGCTCGATCGGGGCTTTGTTATACTCGATCAGGGGACTTTGTTATACTCGATCAGGGCCTTTGTTATACTCGAACAGGGGACTTTGTTATACTCGATCAGGGACTTTGTTATACTCGATCAGGGAACTTTGTTTTTACTCGACCAGGGACTTTGTTTTACTCGATCAGAGTACTTTGTATACTCAACCAGGGGACTTTGTTTTCTCGATGAGGGGGCTTTGTTATACTCGATCAGGGGACTTTGTTATACTCGACAGGGGACTTTGTTTTCTCTCGATCAGGGGACTTTGTTATACTCGACAGGGACTTTGTTTTCTTGATTAGGGACTTTGGAATACTCGACCAGGGGACTTTGTTATGCTCGACCAGGGCCTTTTTTATTGCTCAGGGACTTTGTTATACTCAATCAGAGGTCTTTGTTATACTCGATTAGGGGCCTTTGTTATACTTGACTAGGGGACTTTGTTTTACACTCGATCAGGGGACTTTGTTATACTCGACCAGGGACTTTCTTATGCTCGACGAGGGTCCTTTTTTTATTCGCTCAAGGGGACTTTGTTATACTCAATGAGAGGTCTTTGTTATACTCGATTAGCTCCCTTTGTTATACTTGACCAGGGACTTTGTTTTTACTCGATGAGGGACTTTATTATACTCGATCATACTCGATCAGGACTTTGATACACTCGATGAGGGGACTTTGTTATACTCGACCAGGGGACTTTTTTATACTCGAACAGGGGCTTTGTTATACTCGATCCGGGGCTTTGTTATACTCGATCAGGGACTTTGTTATACTCGATCAGGGGACTTTGTTATACTCGATCAGGGGACTTTGTTATACTCTACCAGGGTGCCTTTGTTATGCTCGATCATGGGAATTTGTTATACTCGATGAGGGGACTTTGTTATACTGAATCAGGGGACTTTGTTTTTCTCTATCAGGGGGCTTTGTTATACTCGATCAGGGGACTTTGTTATACTCGAACAGGGGACTTTGTTTCTCTCGATCAGGGGACTTTGTTATACTCGACCAGGGGACTTTGTTTTACTCGATTAGGGGACTTTGGTATACTCGACCAGGGGACTTTGCTATGCTTGACCAGGGGCCTAATTTTTATTCGCTCAGGGGACTTTGTTATACTCAATCAGAGGTCTTTGTTATACTCGATTAGGGGCCTTTGTTATCCCTGACTAGGGGACTTTGTTTTACTCGATCAGGTGACTTTGTTTCTCTCGATCAGGGGACTTTGTTATACTCGCCTTCGGACTTTGTTTTACTCGATCAGGGGACTTTGGTATACTCGACCAGGGGACTTTCTTATGCTCGACGAGGGGCCTTTTTTTATTCGCTCAGGGGACTTTGTTATACTCAATGAGAGGTCTTTGTTATACTCGATTAGGGGCCTTTGTTATACTCTCAGTGATTAGGGACTTTGTTTACTTCCGGATCAGGTGAGACTTTGTTTTCTCGATCAGGGGACTCCTTTGTTATAATTTCCGCTCGGACTTTGTTTACCTTCGATCAGGCACTTTGTTACACTCCGGGATCAGGACTTTTATACTCGATCAGGGACCTTTGTTATACCCGGATCAGGGGGCTTTGTTTTACCTCGGATCAGGAACTTTGTTATATCATCGAGTCTTTGTTATACTCGATGAGGGACTTTTGTTATAATCGACCAGGGATTTTTGTTAAACTATACCCAGGGTGCCTTTGTTATTCTCGATCGCGGGAATTTGTTATACTCGATGAGGGGACTTTATACTGAATCAGGACTTTTATAAATGATCAGGGTCTTGTTATACTCGGATCAAGGGCTTTGTTACATACTCGATCAGGGGACTTTTGTATACTCACGTCTAGAATTTTTGTTATGCTCGATCAGGGGACATTTTTATACTCGAACTGGGGCCTTTGTTATGCTCGACCAGGGGACTTTGTTATACTCGATCAGAGGACTTTGTTATACTCAATCAGGGGACTTTGTTGCATAATCGACCAGGGACTTTGTTATACTCCGGTCAGGTGCCTTTGTTATACTCGATCAGGGGACCTTTGTTATACTCATTCAGGGGACTTTTTATACTCGATCCAGTTGACTTTGCTATATTCGTTCATGGGACTTTTGTCATACTCGATCAGGGGCTTTGTTATGCTCGACCAGGGTGCCTTTGTTATGCTCGATCAGGGACTTTGTTATACTTTCGATCAAGGGACTTTGTTATACTCAATCAGGGACTTTGTTTTTCTCTATCAGGGGCTTTGTTATACTCGATCAGGGAGTTTGTTTATGCTCGACGAAGACGCTTTTGTTATACTCGATAAAGGGGACTTTGTTATACTTGATCAAGGGACTTTGTTATCGATCAGGACTTTGTTTATACTCGACCAGGGGACTTTGTTTTTTGTTGACATGGGGACTTTTGTTATGCTTACTCGACCAGGGGCCTTTGTTATGCTCGATCCGGGGCTTTGTTATACTCGATCGGGGCTTTGTTATATACTCGATCATGAGGCGCTTTATTATACTCGATTAGGGACTTTGTTATATACTCGATGAAGAGGACTTTGTTTCGACCATGGGACTTTGTTTTGCACCGATTAGAACTTTGTTATCTTTTCCAATCAGAGGACTTTTGTTTTTCCTCGATGGGGGCTTTACTCACTCGATCAGGGACTTTGTTATACTCGACCAGGGACTTTGTTTCTCGATCAGGGGACTTTGTTATACTCGGCCAGGGGACTTTGTTGCTTGCTCGACCAGGGCCTTTGTTATGCTCGATCCTGCTCGATCGGTTCTTTGTTATACTCGATCAGGGACTTTGTTATACTCGATCAGGGGATTTTGTTGTACTCGTTCAGGGTCTTTGTTATACTCGATGAGGGCCTTTGTTATACTCGATCAAGGACTTTGGTATACTCGATAAGGTGACTTTGTTATACTCGTTCAGGACTTTGTTATACTCGATGATGGGGCTCTGTTATACTCAATGAACCGCCTTTTTATACTCGATGAGAGGCTTTGTTATACTCCATGAGTGGACTTTGTTATGCTCGATCAGGAGACTTTGCTATACTCGATCAGAGGACTTTGTTATACTCAATCAGGGGACTTTCTTTACTCGGCGGGGGCTTTGTTATACTCGATCAGGGACTGTTACACTCGACCAGGGACTTTGTTATAATCGACAAGGGCCTTTGTTATGCTCGATCAGGGGACTTTGCTATACTCGATTAGAGGACTTTGTTTTACTCGATCAGGGGACTTTGTTACACTCGATCAGGGGACTTTCTTATACTCGATCAGGGGACTTTGTTATACTCGATCAGGGGCTGTTATACTCGATCAGGGAACTTTTATACTCGATCAGAGGTCTTTGTTATACTCGATGAGGGACTTTGTTATACTCGACCAAGGGACTTTGTTAAACTCTGGGGTGCCTTTGTTATGCTCGATCATGAGGAATTTGTTATACTCGATGAGGGACTTTGTTATACTACTGAATCAGGGACTTTATATTTGATCAGGGGTCTTTGTTATATACTCGATCAAAGGGGGCTTTGTTATACTCGATCAGGACTTTGTTATACTCATTTAGGGTGCCTTTGTTATGCTCGATCAGGGGACATTTTTGCCGCTCGACCTGGGGCCTTTGTTATGCTCGACCAGGGGACTTTGTTATACTTGATCAGAGGACTTTGTTATACTCGGTCCAGTGCCTTTGTTATACTCGATCAGGGACCTTTGTTTATACTCATTCAGGGGACTTTGTTATACTCGATCATTTGACTTTTATATTCATCCATGGGACTTTCTCATACTCGATCAGGGGAGAGCTTTGTTATGCTTTCGACCAGGGTGCCTTTGTTATGCTCGATCAGGGGACTTTGTTATACTTTCGATCAAGGGACTTTGTTACTTATACTCCAATCCAGGGACTTTGTTTTCTCTATCCAGGGGCTTTGTTATACTCGATCAGGGGACTTTGTTATGCTCGACCAGGAGCCTTTTTGTTATTATACTCGATAAGGGACTTTGTTATACTTGATCAGGGGACTTTGTTTTGTTGACATGGGGACTTTGTTATACTCACGACCAGGGGCGCTTTGGTATGCTCGATCGGGGCTTTGTTATACTCGATCAGGGGACTTTGTTATACTCAGTCAGGGGCATTTGTTATACTCGATTAGGGGACTTTGTTATACTCGATGAGGGACTTTGTTTTACTCGACCATGGGGCTTTGTTATACTCGACCAGGGACTTGTTTAAAACCGACCAGGGGCCTTTGTTATGCTCGATCCGGTTTAACGTTGTAGCGATCAGGGGACTTTGTTATACTTTCGATCAGGGGATTTTGTTGTACTCGTTCTAGGTCAACATTTTCGATGAGAGGCCTTTGTTATACTTCGATCAAAGGGACTTTGGTATACTCGATAAAGGTGACTTTCATTGCTTATAGACGAGGACTTTCTTATACTCGATGGTGGGAACCATGCGTGCTCTCAATAGACCGCCTTTTTTTGTACTCGATGGGGAGGCTTTGTTATACTCCATCCAGTGGACTTTGTTATGCTCGATCAGGAACTTTGCATATACTCGACCAGGGGGCTTTGATATACTCGATCAGGGGACTTTGTTATACTCGATCATGGGACTTTTATATTTGATCGGGGTCTTTGTTATACTCGATCAGGGGAGGCGTGCCGCCGATCAGGAAACTTTGTTATACTCGATCAGGGGACTTTGTTATACTCGATCATGGTTTGTTCATATGATAGAGGACTTTTATACTCGACCAGAGGACTTTTGTTATACTCGATTAGAGGACTTTGTTATACTCAATCAGGGGTCTTTGTTTTCTCGATGAGGGGCTTTGTTATACTCGATTAGGGGACTTTGTTATATACTCGACCAAGGGACTTTGTTTCTCTCGAACAGAGGACTTTGATATGCTGGAACAAGGACTTTGTTGTACTTCGTTCAGGGACTTTGTTATACTCGATAGGGACGCTGTTGCCTCGATCAAGGGACTTTTGGTATACTCGATCGGTGACTTTTCTTATCTCCACTCGTTCAGAGGACTTTGTTATACTCAATCGGGGACTTTGTTTTACTCGAGCAGGGGCTTTTGATATATTCGATCAGGGGACTTTTGTTATATTCGACCACGGGACTTTCGACACTCGATCAATGAACATTTATACTCGACCAGGGACTTTTTTATACTCGAACAGGGCTTTGTTATACTCGATCGGGGCTTTGTTATACTCGATCAGGGACTGTTGCCACTCGATCAGGGGACTTTTGGTATATACTCGGTCCAGGGACCAATTTTATACGCCGAGCAGGGGCACTTGCATTCTCGATCAGGGACTTTGGTATACTCGATCAGGTGACTTTGTTACTCGTTCATGGGACTTTGTTATATACTCGATCAGGGGCTTTGTTATACTCAATAGAGGGGCCTTTGTACTCGATGATGGGGTTTTTGTTATACTCGATGAGGGACTTTGTTATATGTCTAGGGGACTTTGTTATATACTCAATGAGGGGCCTTTGGTACGTACTCGTGATGGGGTTTGTTGTACTCGATGAGGGACTTTATTTATATAGTCTAGGGACTTTGTTATACTCGACCAGGCGGCTTTGTTATACTCGATCAGGAACTTTCTTATATGCTCGATCAGGGACTTTGTTATACTCGACAAGGGACTTTGTTTTACTCGATCAAGAACTTTATTTATACTCGATAGGGGCTTTGACATACTCGACCAGGGGACTTGATAGCCGCCGATCTGGGGACTGGGTATATATGAACAGGGGTCTTTATTTATACCGATCAGGGGCTTTGTTATACTCGATCAGGGGACTTTGATATACTCGATGAGGGCTTGTTGCTATACTCTGATCAGCGGACTTTGTTATACTCAAATGGGGACTTTGTTACATACTCGACCAGGGACTTTGTTATACTCAAGCCGAGGGGCGCACCATGTAGATCAGGGGACTTTGCTATACTCGATCAGAGGACTGTTATACTCAATCAGGGGACTTTCTTTTACTGAGGCAGGGGGCACATTGCCTCGATCAGGGACTTTGTTACACACTTTCGACCAAGGGGACTTTGTTTTACTCAATCAGGGACTTTGACATACTCGACCAGGGACTTTTACATTTATCGACCAAAATTGTTTTCATTTATACTCGATCAGAGGTTGTTATACTCGATAGAGGGCCCTTTGGTTATATCCATTAGGGGTGTGGTATACTCAGACAGGGGACTTTGTTATACTCGAAGAGGACTTTATTATACTTCGACCAGGGGCCTTTGTTTTTACTCGATCCGGGGCTTTGTGCCTCGATCAGGGGACTTTGATATTTTCTCGATCAGGACTTTGTTGTATACGTTCTGGGGACTTTGTTATACTCGATGAGAAGGCTTTGTTATACTCGATCATGGGACTTTGTATACCCGTTCAGGGGACTTTGTATACTCGACCAGGGGACGTTTTATGCTCAAACCAGGGCCTTTGTTGCCTTGATCAGGACTTTTGTTATACTGGTCAAGAGGACTTTATTTTAAAATCAGAGGACTTTGTTTTACTCGATCAGGGGACTTTGTTTTACTCGATCAGTGGCCTTTGTTATACTCGATCAGGGGCCTTTGTTATACTCGACCAGGGGACTTTGTTTTACTCGATCAGTGGACTTTGTTATACTCGACCAAGGGACTTTGTTATACTCTATCAGGTGCCTTTGTTATACTCGATCGGGGGCCTTTGTTATACTTATTCAGGGGACTTTGTTATACTCGATGAGGGGCCATTTTTATACTCGAGCAGGGGCTTTTGTTATACTCAATAAGGGGATTTTGGTATACTCGATCATGTGACTTTGTTATACTCATTCATGGTACTTTGTTTTACTCGATCAGGGGGCTTTGTTATACTCAATGAGGGGGCTTTGTTATACTCGATGAGAGGGTTTTGTTATACTCGATCAGGAGACTTACTTATGGTCGATCAGGGGACATTGTTGTACTCGAGCAGGGGACTTTGTTATACTCGATCATGGGGCTTTGTTATACGCGATCAGGGGACTTTGTTATACTCGATCAGGGGACTTTGTTATACTCGATGAGGAGACTTTGTTATACTCGACCAGGGGGCTTTGATATACTCGATCAGGGGACTTTTTATATTTGATCAAGGTTCTTTGTTATACTCGATCAGGGGGGCGTTGTTATACTCGATCATGGGACTTTGTTATACTCGATCAGGGGACTTTGATATACTCTACCAGATGACTTTGTTATACTCGACAAGGGGCCTTTGTTATGCTCGATCAGGGTCTTTGTTATACTCGATCAGAGGACTTTGTTATACTCAATCAGGGGACTTTGTTTTACCTGAGCAGGGGTCTTTGTTATAGTCGATCAGGGGACTTTGTTATACTACGAAGAACGGACTTTGTTTTACTCGATCAGGGGACTTTGTTATACTCGAACAGGGGACTTTGTTATGCTCGACCAGGGGTCTTTCTTTTATACTCGATCAGGGGACTTTGTTATACTCGACCAGGGGCCTTTGTTATACTCGATCCGGGGTTTGTTATACTCGATCCGGGAACTTTGTTATACTCGATCAGGGCCTTTGTTATACTCGATGAGTGGCCTTTGTTATACTCGACAAGAGGAACTTTGTTATACTCGATTAGAGGACTTTGTTATACTCAATCAGGGGTCTTTGTTTTTCTCGATGAGGGGGCTTTGTTATACTCGATTAGGGGACTTTGTTATACTCGACCAGGCGACTTTGGTTCTCTCGAACAGGGGACTTTGATATACTCGAACAGGGGACTTTGTTGTACTCGTTCAGGGGACTTTGTTATACTCGATGAGGGGCCTTTGTTATACTCGATCAAGGGACTTTGGTATACTCGATCAGGTGACTTTGTTATACTCGTTCAGAGGACATTGTTATACTTAATCAGGGGACTTTGTTTTACTCGAGCAGGGGGCTTTGATATATTCGATCAGGGGACTTTGTTATATTCGACCACGGGACTTTGTTTTACTCGATCAAGGACTTTGCTATACTCGACCAGGGGACTTTTTTATACCCGAACAGGGGCTTTCTTATACTCGATCCGGGGCTTTGTTATACTCGATCAGGGACTTTGTTATACTCGATCAGGGGCCATTTTTATACTCGAGCAGGGGCTTTTGTTATTCTCGATCAGGGGACTTTGGTTTACTCGATCAGGTGACTTTGTTATACTCGTTCATGGGACTTTGTTATACTCGATCAGGGGGCTTTGTTATACTCAATGAGGGGCCTTTGTTATACTCGATGAGGGGGTTTTGGTATACCCGATGAGGGGACTTTGTTATACTCGTCTAGAGGACTTTGTTATACTCGACCAGGCGGCTTTGTTATACTCGATCATTGGACTTTCTTATGCTCGATCAGGGGACTTTGTTATACTCGACCAGGGACTGTTATGTCGATCAAGGAACTTGTTATACTCGATGAGGAACTTTGTTATACTCGACAAGGGGCCTGAATATACTCCGACCTGGGGACTATTTATATTTGAACAGGAGTCTTTGTTATACTCGATCAGGGGACTTTGTTATACTCGATCAGGGCCATTTTATACTCGAGCAGGGCTTTTGTTATTCTCGATCAGGGGACTTTGGTACGCCTCGATCAGGTGACTTTGTTACTCGTTCATGGGACTTTGTTATACTCGTCAGGGGGGCTTTGTTATACTCAATGAGGGCCTTTGTTATACTTTCGATGAGGGGTTTAGTATACCCGATGGGGGACTGTTATATAAATCTAGGGGACTTTGTTATCCCTCGACCAGGCGGCTATGTTATACTCGATCAGGGGACTTTCTTATGCTCGATCAGGGGACTTTGTTATACTCGACCAGGAGACTTTGTTATGCTCGATCAAGGTACTTTGTTATACTCGATGAGGAGACTTTGTTATACTCGACCAGGGGCCTTGATATACTCGACCTGGGGACTTTTTATGTTTGAACAGGGTTCTTTGTTATACTCGATCAAAGGGGCTTTGTTATTCTCGATCAGGGGACTTTGATATACTCGATGAGGGGCCTTTGTTATACTCGATCGGCGGACTTTGTTATACTCGATCAGGGGACTTTGTTATACTCGACCAGGGGACTTTGTTATACTCGACAAGGGCCTTTGTTGTATGCTCGATCAAGGGACTTTGCTATACCGGCGGGGCTTTGTTATACTCGATCAGGGGACTTTGTTATACTCGACCAGGGGACTTTGTTTACTCGAGCAGGGGGCTTTGTTATTCTCGATCAGGGGACTGTTATACTCAGCCAGGGGACTTTGTTTTACTCGATCAGGGACTTTGTTATACTCGACCAGGGGACTTTGTTATGCTCGACCAGGGGTGGTTTTGTTATACTCGATCAGAGGACTTTGTTAAACTCGATGAGGGCCCTTTGCTATACTCCATTAGGGGTCTTTGTTATACTCGATCAGGGGACTTTGTTATACTCGACAAGGGGCCTTTGTTTTACTCGTTCAGGAGACATTGTTATACTCGATCAGGGGACTTTGGTATACTCAATCAGGTGACTTTGTTATACTCGTTCAGGGGACTTTGTTATACTCAATCATGGGGCTCTGTTATACTCAATGACCCGCCTTTGTTATACTCGATGGGGAGGCTTTGTTTACTTGATCAGGGGACTTTGTTATACTCGTCCAGGGGACTTTGTTATACTCGACCAGGGGACGTTGTTATACTCGACCAGGGGACGTTGTTATACTCGACCAGGGACTTTTTTATACTCGACCAGGGGACGTTGTTATACTCGACCAGGGACCTTTGTTATGCTCGTTCAGGGGACTTTGTTATACTCGATCAAAGTACTTTGTTATATTCAATCTGGGGACTTTGTTTTACTCGATCAGAGGGCTTTGTTATTCTCGATCAGGGAACTTTGTTATACTCGATCAAGGGACTATTTATATTTGATCAGGGGTCTTTGTGTTACTCGATCAAGGTGGCTTTGTTATACTCGATCAGGGGACTTTGTTATACTCGACCAGCGGCCTTTTTTATACTCGTTCAAGGGACTTTGTTATACTCAATCAGAGGGCTTTGTTATACTCGGTCAGGATACTTTGTTATACTCGAAAAGGGGACTTTGTTATGCTCGACCATGGGCCTATGTTATACTCGATCCGGGGCTTTGTTATACTCGATCAGGGTACTTTGTTATACTCGATGAGGAGACTTTGTTATACTCGATGAGGGGGCTTTGTTATACTCGATCAAGGGACTATTTATATTTGATCAGGGGTCTTTGTGTTACTCGATCAAGGGGGCTTTGTTATACTCGAACAGGGGACTTTGTTATTCTCGATCAGGGGCCTTCGTAACACTCGATCAGGGACATTGTTATACTCGACCAGGGGACTTTGTTATACTCGAGCAGGGGCCTTTGTTATGCTCGATCAGGGAACTTTGTTATACTCGACCAGAAGAGATTGTTTTACTCGATCAAGGGACTTTGTTATACTCGACCAGGAGACTTTGTTATGCTCGACCAGGGGCCTTTTTGTTATACTCAGGCTAGAAGAGATTGTTTTATAGTCAAAGGGACTTTGTTATACTCGACCAGAGACTTTGTATATAAAACCAGGGGGCCTTTTATTTATACTCAATCATCAGGGACTTTGTTATACTCGATCAGGGACTTTTATATTTGATCAAGGTTCTTGTTATACTAGATCAGGGATTTTGTTATACTCGATGAGTGGCCTTTGTTATACTTGATCAGGGACTTAATTATACTCGATCATATTTTGTTTAATTCGATCAGGGGACTTTGTTATACTCGACCAGGGGCCTTTGTTATACTCGATCCGGGGTTTGTTATACTCGATCAGGGGACTTTGTTATACTCGATCAGGGATTTTGTTATACTCGATGAGTGGCATTTGTTATACTTGATCAGGAGACTTTATTATACTCGATCATGGGGCTTTGTTATACTCGATCCGGGAGCTTTGTTATACTCGATCAGGGGACTTTGTTATTCTCGATAATGAGTCTTTGTTATACTGGATCAGGGGACTTTGTTATACTCGATCTTGGGACTTTGTTATACTCGATCAGGGGCCTTTGTTATACTCCATTACGGGACTTTGTATACTCGACCAGGGGACTTTGTTATACTCGATCAGGTGACTTTGTTATATTCGTTCATGGGACTTTGTTATACTCGGTCAGGGGTCTTTGTTATACTCAAAGAGGGGCCTTTGTAATACTCGATGAGGGGGTTTTTATATACTCGATCAGGGGACTTTGTTTAACTCGCCCAGGGGACTTTGTTATACTCGACCAGGCGGCTTTGTTATACTCGATCGGGGGCGTTTCTTATGCTCGATCAGGGGACTTTGTTATACTCGAGCAGGGGACTTTGTTATACTAGATCAGGTGACTTTGTTATACTCGGTCAGGGGACTTTGGTATACATGATCAGGGGACTTTGTTATACTCGATCAGGGTACTTTGCTATTCTCGATCAGGGGCCTTTGATATACTCGATTTGGGGACTTTGTTATACTCGATCAAGGAACTTTGTTATACTCGATGAGGAGACTTACTTATACTCGAGAAGGGGGCTTTGATATACTCGATCAGGGGACTTTTATATTTGATCAGGGGTCTTTTTTATACTCGATCATTGGGGCTTTGTTATACTCGAAAGGGTCCTTTGTTATACTCGATCAGGGGACTTTGTTATACTCGGCGAGGAGACTCTGTTATGCTCGACCAGGGGCCTTTGTTATGCTCGATCCGGGGCTTTGATATACTTGATCAGGGGACTTTGTTATACTCGATCATGGGGCTTTGTTATACTCGATCAGGGGACTTTGTTATACTCGATAAGGGGACTTTTTATACTCCATTAGGGGACTTTGTATACTCGACCAGGGGACTTTGTTATACTCGTTCATGGGGCTTTGTTATACTGGACCAGGGGACTTTGTTATACTCGATCAGGGGACTTTGTTATACTCGATCAGGAGTCTTTGCTATACTCTACCAGGGTGCCTTTGTTATGCTCGACCAGGGGCCTTTTTTTATACTCGTTCAAGGGACTTTGTTATACTCGAATAGGGGACTCTGTTATACTCGATCAGGGGCGTTTGTTATACTCGATCAAAGTACTTTGTTATGCTCGAGCAGGGGCCTTTTTTATACTCGATCCGGGGCTTTGTTATACTCGATTAGGGGCTTTATTATACTCGATCAGGGGACTTTGTTATACTCGATCAAGGGACTATATATATTTGATCAGGGGTCTTTGTGTTACTCGATCAAAGGGGCTTTGTTATACTCGATCAGGGAACTTTGTTATACTCGATCAGGGGCCTTCGTTACACTCGATCAGGGGACTTTGTTATATTCGACTAAGGGAGTTTGTTATACTCGACCAGGGGCCTTTGTTATACTCGACCAGGGGACTTTGTTTTACTCGATCAGTTCCCTTTGTTATACTCGATCGGGGGCCTTTGTTATACTCATTCAAGGGACTTTGTTATACTCAATGAGGGGCCATTTTTATACTCGAGCAGGGGCTTTTGTTATACTCGATCAGGGGACTTTGGTATACTCGATCAGGTGACTTTGTTATACTCGATCAGGGGACTTTCTTATGCTCGATCAGGGGACTTTGTTATACTCGAGCAGGGGACTTTGTTATACTCGATCAGGGGACTTTGTTATACTCTACCAGGGGACTTTGTTATGCTCGACCAGGGTGCCTTTGTTATGCTCGATCATGGGACTTTGTTATACTCGATGAGGGGACTTTGTTATATTCAATCTGGGGACTTTTTATATTTGATGAGGGGGCTTTGTTATACTCGATCAAGGTGGCTTTGTTATACTCGATGAGGAGACTTTGTTATACTCGACCAGGTTGCCTTTGTTATGCTCGATCAGGGGACTTTGTTTTACTCGATCAGGGGACATTGTTATACTCAATCAGGGGACCTCTGTTTTTCTCGATCAGGGGGCTTTGTTATACTCGATCATTGGACTTTGTTATACTCGACCAGGGGACTTTGTTTTACTCGATCAGGAGACTTTGTTATATGCTCGATCCTGGAAACGACATATGATGAGGGACTTTGGTTACTGCGACCAGAGGACTTTGTTATACTCGACGGGGACTTTGTTTCTCGCGATCGGGGGACTTTATTGTACTCATTGAGACTTTGTTATATCGACCAGGGAGCCTTTACTATACTCGATCCGGTTCTTTGTTTTTACTCGATAAGGGGACTTTGTTATACTCGATCAGGGCTTTTGATGTACTCGTTCAGGGTCTTTGTTATACTCGACAAGGGCCTTATATCGGCGAGGAACTTTGTTATATACTCGATCAGGACTTTGTTACTCTCAATCAAGGTACTTTGTTTTACTCGAGCAGGGGGGCTTTGTTATACTCGATCAGGGACTTTGTTGTACTCGACCAGGGGACTTTGTTTTACTCGATAGAGAACTTTGTTATACTCGACCAGGGGACTTTGTATGTTCGACCAAAGATTCTTTTTGTTATACTCGATCAGGGGACTTTGTTATATATCAGGTGCCTTTGGTATATATAGTCAGGGGCCTTTGTTATACTCATTCAGGGACTTTGTTATACTCGATGAGGGCCATTTTATACTTGAGCAAGAGCTGTTATCTCCAGCCAGGATTTTGGTATACTTTCGATCATGTGACTGTTATACTTTCGTTCATGGGACTTTGTTTTACTCGATCAGGGCTCTATTTATACTCAATAGAGACTGTTATACTCGATGAGAGGTTTTTGTTATATCGATCAGGAAACCTACTTATATCGATCAGGGGACTTTGTTGTACTTTCGAGCAGGGGACTTTGTTATACTCGATCATGGGGCTTTGTTATACTCTGATCAGGGGACTTTGTTATACTCGATCAGGGGACTTTGTTATACTTTCGATGAGGAGACTTTGTTATACTCGACCAGGGGGCTTTTATTGATATACGATCAGGGACTTTTTATATTTGATCCGGATTCTTTGTTATACTTTCGATCAGGGGGGCGTTGTTATACTCGATCATGGGACTTTGTTACTCTGCCAGTCAGGGGACTTTAGTACCCTCTGGGTGGCTTTGTTCTCGACAAAGGGCCTTTGTTATGCTCGATCAGGGTCTTTGTTATACTCGATCAGAGGACTTTGTTATATAGAAATCATGGGACTTTGTTTTACCTGAGCAGGGGGCTTTTGTTATAGTCGATCAGGGACTTGTATACTATGAAGAGGGACTTTGTTTTACTCGATCAGGGGACTTTGTTATACTCGACCGAGACTTTGTTGTACCGACCAGGGGTCTTTTTTGTTACTCTAGATCAGGGACTTTGTTATACTCGACCAGGGGCCTTTGTTATACTCGTTCCGGGGTTTGTTATACTCGATCAAGGGCTTTGTTATACTTTCGATCAAGGGATTTTAAACTCGATAGTGGCCTTTGTTACTCTTGATCAGGTGACTTTATTATACTTTCGATCGTAGGGCTTTGTTACTACTCGATCAGTGGACTTTGTTATGCTCGACCTGGGAAGTTTCATTGCTCCTGCTCCGGTCCAGAATTGCCTTTGGTAAAATCTCGATCAGGGGCCTTTGTTATCACTCATTCAGGGGACTTTGTTATACTCCAATCCAGGTGACTTTGTTATATTCGTTCATGGGTCTTTGTCTACATACTCGATCCAGGGGGCTTTCTTATACTCGACCAGGGTGCCTTTGTTATGCTCGATCAGGGGACTTTGTTATACTCGATCAAGGGGAGTTTGTTGCCTGCTCAATCAGGGGACTTTGTTTTTCTCTATTAGGGGCACATTTATACTCGATCAGGGACTTTGTTATACTCGACCAGCGGACTTTTTTTACTCGATCTGGAACTTTGTTATATACTTGACAGGTTACTTTGTTATGCTCGACCAGGGAGCCTTTTGTTATACTCGATAAAGGGGACTTTGTTGCTGATGGGGGACTTTGTTATATACTCGATCAGGGACTTTGTTATACTCGACCAGGGGACTTTGTTCTGTTGACATGGGACTCTGTTATACTAGACCAGGGACTTTGTTATGCTCGACCAGGGGCCTTTGTTATACTCGATCCTGGGCTTTGTTATACTCGATTAGGGGACTTTGTTATATACTCCATCACGGGACTTTAATTTATACTCGATGAGGGACTTTGGTTACTCGACCGGGGACTTTGTTATACTCGACCAGGGGACTTTGTTTCTCGCGATCAAAGGGCTTTTGTTATACTCGACTAGGGGACTTTGTTATGCTCGACCAGGAGCGCTGCTATGCTCCGATCCGGTTCTTTGTTCTACTTTCGATCGAGGGGACTTGTTATATGCTTTCGATCAGAGGATTTTGATGTACTCGTTCAGAGTCTTTGTTATACTTTCGACAAAGGGCCTTGTAACAGAATGGGGGACTTTGTTATACTCGGTCAGGACTTTGTTATACTCAATCAAAGTACTGTTTTACACTCGGGCAGGGCTTTGTTATACTCGATCAGGGGACTTTTTATGTTCAAGCCAAAGGTCTTTTTATCAGTCAGGGGACTTTGTTCTCTTTCAGGTACCTTTGGTATACTCGATCAGGGGCGCATTATACTCATTCAGAGGACGTTTACCTGAGCAGGGCTTTATTGCCGATCGATCAGGGGACTTTATTTATACTATGAAGAGGAACTTTGTTTTACTCGATGGGGGACTTTGTTACCTTTCCTTGAGGAGACTTTGTTATATCGACCAGCGGTCTTTTTGTTATACTCGATCAGGGACTTTGTTATACTCGACAGGGTCCTTTGTTATACTCGTTCCGGGGTTTGTTATACTCGATCAGGGGACTTTGTTATACTCGATCAGGGATTTTGTTATACTCGATGGTAGCCTTTGTTATACTTGATCAGGGGACTTTTTATACTCGATCGCGAGGGCTTTGTTATATGCTCGATCAAGGGCTTTGTTATACTCGATCAGGGACTTTGTTATTCTCTATTAATGAGGCTTTGTTATACTCGATCAGGGGACTTTGTTATACTCGATCTTGGGACTTTGATATACTCGATCTGGGGCCTTTGTTATACTCCATCAGGGGACTGTATACTCGACCAGGGGACTTCATTATATTCGATCAGGTGACTTTGTTATATTCGTTCATGGGACTGTTATATCGATCAAAGTCTTTGTTATACTCCAAAGAGGGCCTTTAATACTCGATGAGGTTTCCGATCCGAGGGACTTTGTTTTACTGCGCCCAGGGGGACTTTGTTATACTCGACCAGGCGGCTTTGTTATACTCGATCGGGGGCGTTTCTTATTCTCGATCAGGGATTTTGTGATGCTCGAGAAGGGGACTTTGTTTATACTAGATCAGGTGACTTTGTTATACTCGGTCGGGGACTATGGTATACATGATCAGGGGAGTTTGTTATACTCGATCAGGAGTGCTTTGCTCTCTCGATCAGAGATGCTGATATACTCGATTTAGGACTTTGTTATACTCGATCAAGGAACTTTGTTATACTCGATGAGGAGACTTTGTTATACTCAAGAAGGGGCTTTTTATTATACAAACTCAGGGGACTTCCATATTTTGATCAAGGGCTTTTGTTATACTCGATCATTGGGGCTTTGTTATACTCGATAAAGGTCGCTGTTATACTCGATTAGGGGACTTTGTTATATCGTCAGGGGACTGTTATATATGGGAGACTTTGTTATATGACAAGGGGCGTATGCTCGATCAGTGGACTTTGTTATACTCGACCAGGGACTGTTATGCTCGACTGAGGCCTTTGTTTATGCTTTCAGTCCGGGGCTTTGTTATACTCGATCGAGTACAACATACTCGATTAGGGGACTTTGTTATTCTCGATCACGGGACTTTGTTGCTGCTCGATGAGGGACTTTGTTTTACTCATCCAGGGGACTTTGTTTTACTCGATCGAGTACTTTGTTATACTCAATCAGGGACTTCTTTTTTCGATCAAGAGACTTTGTTTATACTTTCGATCAGGGGACTTTGTTTAGCATACTCGACCAGGGACTTTGTTCTCCTCGATCAGGGACTTTGTTATATACTCAAACCAGGGGACTTTGTTATGCTCGACCAGGGCCTTTGTTGCTTATAGTCAGTTCTTTGTTACTTACTCGATCAGGGGACTTTATTATACTCAATCAGGTGACTTTGTTATACTTGTTCAGAGGACTTTGTTATACTCAATCAGGACTTTGTTTTTACTTTCGAGCAGGGCTTTGTTATATTCGATCAGCGGACTTTGTTATACTCCAATCAGGGACTTTGTTTTTCACCTCCAAACCGAGCTTTGTTATATTCGATTAGGGACTTTGTTATGCTCGATAGAGGGCTTTTGTTATACTTGATCATGGGACTGTTGTCGTCGTCCACATAGGACTTTATTATTCTCGACCAGGGACGTTTTTTATACTCGACCAGGGGCTATGTTTTGCTCGACAGGGGACTTTGTTATACTCGATCAGGACTTTTGTTATACTCAATCAGGGGACTTTGTTATACTCGACCAGGGGACTTTGTTATACTCAATTGGGTTTCCTTTCATTACTCGATCAGGGGCCTTTGTTATACTCATTCAGGGGACTTTGTTGCTCGCTCAATCAAATTGACTTTGACATATTCGTTCTTGGTATTTGTCTCATACTCGATCAGGGCTTTGTTGCCTCGACCAGAATTGCCTTTGTTTATGCTCGATCAGGGGACTTTGTTACTTACTAGATCAAGGACTTTGTTATACTCAATCAAGACTGTTTTTCTCATGGAAACTTTGTTATACTCGATCAGGGGACTTTGTTATACTCGACGAGGACTTTGTTATGGTCGACCAGGAATCCATTGTTATACTCGATAAAGGGGACTTTGTTACTCGATCAGGGCCTTTGTTATACTCGATCAGGGACTTTGTTGTACTCAACAGGGGACTGTTATACTCGACCAGGAGGACTTTGTTATACTCGACCAGGGGACTTTGTTATACTCGACCAGGGACTTTGTTTCTCGCGATCAGGGGACTTTGTTATATACTCGACTAGGGGACTTTGTTATGCTCGACCAGGGGCCTTTGTTATGCTCGATCCGGTTCTTTGTTTTACTCGATCAGGGGGACTTTGTTATACTTGATTAGGGGATTTTGATGTACTCGTTCGGTCTTTTGTTTATATACTCGACAAGGGCCTTGTATGATGGGGGACTTTGTTATACTCGATCAGAAGAGACTTTGTTATACTCAATGTCGGTATACTTTGTTTTTACTAGGCAGGGCTTTGTTGCTACACTCGATGGGGCACTGTTTCTCATTAGGACTTTGTTTTTACTTTCGATCAGGAACTGTTATACTCGACCAGGACTGTTATATTCGACCGAGATCTTGTTATACTCGATCAGGGACTTTGTTATACTCGATCAGAGACTTTGTTTATACTTCATTAGAAATTGTTGTTATACTCGATCAGGGAGCTTTTATACTCGATCAGGGGACTTTGTTATACTCGATGAGGGGGCTTTGTTATATACTCGATGAGGGACTTTGTTATACTCGATCAAGGAACTTTGTTGTACTCGATCAGGGCTTTTGTGCTCTCGATCAAGGGACTTTGTATGATCGATCATGAAATTTTGTTATACTCGATCAGGGGACTTTGTTATACTCGATAAGGGACTTTTATACTCCATTAGGAGACTTTGTATACTCGACCAGGGGACTTTGATATACTCGATCATGGGGTTTTGTTATGCTGGACCCAGGGACTTTGTTATACTAGATCAGGGACTTTGTTATACTCGATCAAAGTCTTTGCTATATATATCGACCAGAGCTTTGATATATACTCGATCAGGGACTTTGTATACTCGATCAGGGGACTTTTATATTTGATCAGGGGTCCTTGTTATACTCGATGAGGGGAACTTTGTTATACTCAGACCAGGGACTCTGTTAGCATAGCATCAGGGGCCTATATTATATGATCAGGGGACTTTGTTATGCTCGACCAGGGGCCTTTTTATACTCGATCCGGGGCTTTGTTATACTCGATCAGGGAACTGTTATACTCGATCGAGTAACTTTGTTATACTGATCAAGGGACTATATATATTTGATCAGGGGTCTTTGTGTTACTCGATCAAGAGCTTGTTATACTCGATCAGAACTTTGTTATACTTGATCAGGGCCTTCGTTACACTTTCGATCAGGGGACTTTGTAATACTCGACTAAGGGAGTTTGTTATACTTTCGACGAGTGGCCTTTGTAATACTCGACCAGGGACTTTTTTTACTTCGATCAGTTCCCTTTGTTATACTCGATCGAGACGCTGTTATATACTCATTCAATGGTCTTTGTTATGCTCGATCCGGGGCTTTGTTATACTCGATCAGGGGACTTTGTTATACTCGATCAGGGGCCTTTGTTATACTCGGTCAGGGGACTTTGTTATACTCAAATAGGGGAATTTGTTATACTGGATCAGAGGACTGTGTTTTACTCGACCAGGGGACTTTGTTTTACTCGATCAGAGTACTTTGTTATACTCAATCAGGGGACTTTGTTTTTCTCGATGAGGGGGCTTTGTTATACTCGATCAGGGGACTTTGTTATACTCGACCAGGGGACTTTGTTTCTCTCGATCAGGGGAATTTGTTATACTCGATGAGTGGACTTTGTTATACTGAATCAGGGGACTTTTTATATGTGATCAGGGGTCTTTGTTATACTCGATCAAGGGGGCTTTGTTATACTCGATCAGGTGACTTTGTTATACTCGATCAGGGGCCTTCGTTATACTCGATCAGGGGACTTTGTTATACTCGACCAGGGGACATTGTTATACTAGACCAGGGTGCCTTTGTTAAGCTCGATCAGGGGACTTTCTTTTACTCGATCAGGGGATTTTGTTATACTCAATTAGGGGACTTTGTTTTTCTCGATCAGGGGGCTTTGTTATACTCGATCATTGGACTTTGTTATATACTCGACCAGGGACTTTGTTTTACTCGATTAGGAACATTGTTACATACTCGACCAGGGGACTTGGTTATGCTCGACCAGGAGCCTTTTTGTTATACTCGATCAGGGGACTTTGTTATACTCGATCAGGGGACTTTGTTATACTCGATCAGGGGACTTTGTTATATGCAACCAGGGGACTTTGTTTCTCTCGATTAGCGGACTTTCTTATACTAGACCAGGGGACTTTGTTATGCTCGACCAGGGGCCTTTGTTATGCTCAATCCGGGGCTTTGTTATACTCGATCAGGGGACTTTGTTATACTCGATCAGGGGCCTTTGTTATATTCGATCAGGGGACTTTGTTATACTCGATCAGGGGACTTTGTTATACTCGATCAGGGGACTTTGTTTTACTCGACCAAGGGACTTTGTTTTACTCGATCAGAGTACTTTGTTATACTCAATCAGGGGACTTTGTTTTTCTCGATGAGGGGGCTTTGTTATACTCGATCAGGGGACCTTTTTATACTCGACCAGGGGACTTTGTTATGCTCGACCAGGGGCCTTTTTTTATTCGCTCAGGGGACTTTGTTATACTCAATCAGGTCTTTGTTATACTCGATTAGGGGCCTTTGTTATACTTGACTAGGGGACTTTGTTTCTCTCGATCAGGGGACTTTGTTATACTCGCCGTCGGACTTTGTTTTACTCGATCAGGGGACTTTGGTATTCTCGACCAGGGGACTTTCTTTTGCTCGACGAGGGGCCTTTTTTTTATTCGCTCAGGGGACTTTGTTATACTGAATGAGAGGTCTTTGTTATACTCGATTAGGGGCCTTTGTTATACTTGACCAGGGGACTTTGTTTTACTCGATAAGGGGACTTTATTATACTCGATCAGGGGACTTTGTTACACTCGATCAGGGAACTTTCTTATACTCGATCAGGGGACTTTGTTATACTCGATCAGGGGGCTTTGTTATACTCGATCAGGGGACTTTGTAATACTCGAAAAGAGGTCTTTGTTATACTCGATCAGGGGACTTTGTTATACTCAATCTGGGGACTTTTTATATTTGATCAGGGGGCTTTGTTATACTCGATCAAGGGGGCTTTGTTATACTCGATCAGGGGACTTTTGTTGTTATACTCGATCAGGGGCCTTTGTTATACTTCATTAGGGATCACTTTTGTTATATACTCGATCAGGGGACTTTGTTATACTCGATCAGGGGCCTTTGTTATACTTCATTAGGGGTCTTTGTTATACTCGATCAGGGACTTTTATACTCGATCAAGGGGACTTTGTTATACTCGATGAGGGGGCTTTGTTATACTCAATGAGGGGACTTTGTTTTATACTCTGATGGGGTCTTTGTTATATACTTGATCAGGGACTTTGTTATACTCGATCAGGGGAACTTTGTTGTTGTACTCGATCAGGAGCTTTGATATACTCGATCAGGGGACTTTATGATCGATCATGGGGCTTTGTTATACTCGATCAGGGGACTTTGTTATACTCGATAAGGGGACTTTTTTATACTCCATTAGGGGACTTTCTATACTCGACGAGGGGACTTTGGTATACTCGATCATGGGGTTTTGTTATACTGGACCAGGGGACTTTGTTATACTAGATCAGGGGACTTTGTTATACTCGATCAGAAGTCTTTGCTATACTCGACCAGAGGCTTTGATATACTCGATCAGGGGACTTTGTTATACTCGATCAGGGGACTTTTTATATTTGATCAGGGGTCCTTGTTATACTCGATGAGGGGGGCTTTGTTATACTCGAATAGGGGACTCTGTTATACTCATCAGGGGCCTATGTTATACTCGATCAGGGGACTTTGTTATGCTCGACCAGGGGCCTTTTTTATACTCGATCCGGGGCTTTGTTATACTCGATCAGGGACTTTGTTATACTCGATCAGGTAACTTTGTTATACTCGATCAAGGGACTATATATATTTGATCAGGGGTCTTTGTGTTACTCGATCAAGGGGGGCTTTGTTATACTCGATCAGGGAACTTTGTTATACTCGATCAGGGGCCTTCGTTACACTCGATCAGGGGACTTTGTTATACTCGACTAGGGGAGTTTGTTATACTCGACGAGTGGCCTTTGTAATACTCGACCAGGGGACTTTTTTTTACTCGATCAGTTCCCTTTGTTATACTCGATCGGGGGCCTTTGTTATACTCATTAAATGGTCTTTGTTATACTCGATGAGGGGCCATTTTTATACTCGAGCAGGGGCTTTTGTTATACTCGATCAGGGGACTTTCTTATGCTCGATCAGGGGACTTTGTTATACTCGAGCAGGCGACTTTGTTATACTCGATCAGGGAACTTTGTTATACTCTACCAGGGGACTTTTTTATGCTCGACCAGGGTGCCTTTGTTATGCTCGATCATGGGAATTTGTTATACTCGATGAGGGGACTTTGTTAGACTCGACTAGGGACTTCTCCCCTCTGATCAGGGGACTTTATATACTAGACCAAGAGACTTTGTTATACTCGGTCAGGTGCCTTTGTTATATAATCAGGGGCGCTGTTATACTCATTCAGGGGACTTTTTATATAGTCAGGTGACTTTGTTATCTTCGTTCATGGGTCTTTGTCATACTCGATCAGGGGCTTTGTTATACTCGACCAGGGTGCCTTTGTTGTGCTCGATCAGAGGGGACTTTGTTATACTCGATCAAGTGACTTTGTTATGCTCAATCAAGGGGACTTTGTTTTCTCTATCAGGGGGCTTTGTTACTCGATCAGGGGTCTTTCTTTATACTCGACCCGCGGGACTTTCTTCTTCTCAGCCTGGAGCCTTTTGTTATACTCGATAAGGGACTTTGTTATACTCGATCAGGGGACTTTGTTATACTCGATCCAGGGGACTTTGTTATACTCGACCAGGGGACTTTGTTTCTTTTGACATGGGCACTTTGTTGCCTCGACCAAGGGAGTCACCCATTTATGCCGACCAGGGGCCTTTGTTATGCTCGATCCGGGGCTTTGTTATACTCGATTAGGGACTTTGTTATACTCGATCACGGGACTTGTTGCTCTCGATGGGGACTTTGGATTTACTTGACCAGGGACTTTGTTATACTCGACCGGGGGACTTTGTTTCTGCGATCAGGGGACTTTGTTCTCGACCAGGGGACATTGTTATGCTCGACCAGGGGCCTTTGTTATGCTCAGTCGGTTCTTTCTTTATGCTCGATCGGGGGCATTGTTATACCCGATCAGGGGATTTTGTATACTCGTCGAACGACTTTGGTATACTTAGTCAGACTTGACTTTGTTTATACTCAATCAGGGGACTTTGTTTTACTCCAGGCAGGGGCTTTGTTATATTCGATCAGGGGACTTTGTTATACTCGACCTTTGAGACATTGTTTTACTCAATCCGAGGGACATTTGTAATCGTTCAAAGGGGCTTACATGCCTCTCAAATAAATTAGGCTTTGTTATACTCGTTCAAGGACTTTGTTATACTCGATCAGAGGGGGCTTTGTTATATGCGATCAGGGGTATGCTCAATAAAGTACACCTAGCCTTCGTCTTGGGAATTTAACTTTATATCGATGGGGGACTTTGTTCTCTCAAATGCAGGAACTTTGTTATACTCGATTAGGGGACTTTGGTATACTCGACCGAAGAGATTTGTTGTAACAAAACCAGGGAACTATTTTATTGCTCAGGGACTTTGTATATAATCAGAGGTCTTTGTTATACTCGATTAGGGGCCTTTGTTATATGACTAGGGGACTTTGTTTTGCCTCAATCATTAGCTTTCTTTCTCTCGATCAGGGCTTTGTTATCTCGCCTTCGGACTTTTGTTTTACTCGACCAGGGTGCCTTTGTTATACTTGATCAAGGGGACGTTTTTTATACTCGACCTGGTGCCTTTGTTATGCTCGACCAGGGGACTTTGTCTTGATCGAAGGACTTTGTAATACTCAATCAGGTGGACTTTTTGTTATACTCGATCAGGGGACTTTGTTATACTCAGGTCAGAGTGCGCTTTGTTTATACTCGATCAGGGGACCTTCTTCTCTCTAATTCTAGGGACTTTCATTCTCACTCGTCCAGTTGACTTTGTTATATTCATTTGTAAGGACTTTGTCATACTTACTCGATCAGGGGGCTTTGTTATACTCGACCAGGGTGCCTTTGTTATGCTCGATCAGGGGGACTGTTATACTCGATCAAAGGGACTTTAGTATATACTCAATCAGGGGACTTTGTTTTCTCTATAAGGGCTTTGTTGCTTTCATCAAAACTTGACTTTGTTATACTCGACCTGGGGACTTTGTTTTACTCGATCAGGAGACTTTGTTATACTCGACCAGAGGACTTTCTTCTGCTCTGTGGTAACCTTTTGTTATACTCGATAAGGGGACTTTATACTCGATCAGGGACTTTGTTGCTACTCGATGAGGGACTTTGTTATACTCGACCAGGGGACTTTGTTTCTGTTGACATTGGGACTTTGTTATACTCGACCAGGGGCCCCTTTGTTATGCTCGATCCAGGGCTTTGTTATACTTGATCAGGGGACTTTGTTATACTCGATCAAGGGGCGCTATTTACACTCGATTAGGGGACTTTGTTATACTTTCGATCACGGGACTTTGTTATACTGGTGGTGGCTTTGTTTACTCGACCATGGGACTTTGTTTCCACTCGTCAGAGTACTTTGTTATACTCAATCAGGGGGACTTTGTTTTTCTCGATGAGGGCTTTGTTATACTCGATCAGGGGACTTTGTTATACTCACGACCAGGGACTTTGTTTCTCGATCAGGGGTTTTGTTATGCCGACCGGGGACTTTGTTAATGCTCGACCAGGGACGCTGTTATGCTCGATCTGGTTCTTTGTTATATACTCGATCAGGGGGACTTTGTTATACTTGTTCAGGGGACTTGCTATACTCAATGCGAGAACTTTGTTTTACTCGAGCAGGGGCTTTGTGATATTCGATCAGGGGACTTTGTTATACTCAATCAGGGACTTTGTTTTACTCGAGCAGGGGACGTTTTATACTCGACCAGGGCCTTTGTTATGCTCGACCATGGGACTTTGTTATACTCGATCAGAGGACTTTGTTATACTCAATCAGGGGACTTTGTTATACTCGACCAGGGGCTTTGTTTTACTCGATCAGGGGACTTTGCTCTCAGCCAGGGGCTTTATTCTCGGTCAGGTGCCTTTGTTATACTCAGTGGGGCCTTTGTTATACTCATTCAAGAGAGGACTTTGTTATACTCGACCAGGGGACTTTGTTTTACTCGATCAGGAGCTGTTATACTCGACAAAAGGGGACTTAGTTATGCTCGACCAGGAGCCTTTTTATTATACTCGATCAGGAACTTTGTTAGCCTCGACCAGGGGACTTTGTTATGCTCGACCAGGGGCCTTTATTTATGCTCTAGTCCGGGGCTTTGTTATATACTCGATCAGGGACTTTGTTATACTCAAGTCTAGGGGCCTTTGTTCTACTCGAACAGGGGACTTTGTTATAGTCGATAAAGGGACTTTGTTATACTCGATCAAGGGGACTTTGTTTTTACACTTTCGACCAGGGGACTTTGTTTTACTCGATCAAGTACTTTGTTATACTCAATCAGGGGACTTTGTTTTCTCGATGAGGGCTTTGTTAACGCATATCGATCAGGGGACTTTGTTATACTCGACCAGGGGACTTTGTTTCTCTGATCAGGGGACTTTGTTATACTCGACCATGGGACTTTGTTTTTTTCTCGATTAGGGGGACTTTGGTATACTCGACCAGGGAGTTTGTTATGCTCGACCAGGGGCCTATTTTTATTAACTCCAGGGGACTTTGTTATACTCAATCGAGGTCTTTGTTATACTCGATTAGAGAGGGGCCTTTGTTATACTTGACTGAGGGGACTTTGTTTTACTCGATCAGGTGACTTTGTTTCTCTCGATCAGGGGACTTTCTTCTCTCGCCTTCGGACTTTGTTTCTCGACCAAGGTACCTAACTGCCACTTGAGTCAGGGGACGTTTTTATACTCGACCTGAATTGCGCTGTTATGCTCGACCAGGGGACTTTGTTATACTTGATCAGAGGACTTTGTAATACTCAATCAGGTGACTTTGTTATACTCGATCAGGGGACTTTGTTATACTCAGTCAGGTGCGCTGTTATACTCGATCAAGGGACCTTTGTTATATAAATTTCAGGGGACTTTGTTATACAGTCAGTTGACTTTGTTATATTCATTTATGGGACTTTGTCATACTCGATCAGGGGCTTCTTCTACTTTCGACCAGGGGTGCCTTTGTTATGCTCGATCAGGGGACTTTCTTCATCTCAATCAGGGGAGCTGTTATACTCAATCAGGGACTTTGTTTTCTCTATCAGGGGCTGTTACTCGTCAAAGGACTTTGTTGTACCGACCAGGGGACTTTGTTTTACTCGATCTAGGAGACTTTCTTATACTCGACCAAGGGGACTTTGTTATACTCGACCAGTAGCCTTTTACATTGCCACTCGATAAGGAGACTTTTGTTATACTCGATCAGGGGACTTTGTTCTATTGAGAGACTGTTTATACTCGACCAGGGGACTTTGTTTTCTGTTGACATTGGGACTTTCTTCCATACTCGACCAGGAGACTGTTATGCTCGTCCGAGACTTTGATGGGGGACTTTATTATACTCGATCAGGGCCTTTGTTACACTCGATTAGGGGACTTTGTTATACTCGATCACGGGACTTTGTTATATACTCGATAGAGGTGACTTTGTTTTACTTAGCCATGGGACTTTGTTTCACTCGATCAGAGTACTTTGTTATACTCAATCCAGGGGACTTTGTTTTCTCGATGAGGGGGCTTTGTTATGCTCGATCCAGGGGACTTTGTTATACTCGACCAGGGACTTTGTTTCTCTCGATCAGGGGACTTTGTTATGCTCGACCAGAGACTTTGTTATGCTCGACCAGGGGGCCTTTGTTATGCCGATCTGGGTTTCACAATTTATATAATCAGGGACTTTGTTATACAACAGAGGACTTTTGTTATGCTCGTCAGGGAACTTTGTTTACTCGGCAAGAGGGGCTTTGTGATACTTCAAATCAAGGGGACTTTGTTATGCGCAATCAGGGGACTTTGTTTTACTCGAGCAGGGGACGTTTTATACTCGACCAGGGCCTTTGTTATGCTCGACCATGGGACTTTGTTATACTCGATCAGAGGACTTTGTTATACTCCAATCAGGGGACTTTGTTATGCTCGACCAGGGGACTTTGTTACTCTACTCGGTCAGGTGCCTTTGTTATACTCGATCGGGGCCTTTGTTATACTCATTCAGGGACTTTGTTATACTCGCCCAGGGGACTTTGTTTTACTCGATCAGGAGACTTTGTTATACTCGACAAAGGGGACTTAGTTATGCTCGACCAGGAGCCTTTTTATTATACTCGATCAGGGAACTTTGTTATACTCGATCAGGGGACTTTGTTATACTCGATCAGGGGACTTTGTTACTCTGCATAAGGGGACTTTGTTTCTCTCGATCAGGGGACTTTGTTATACTCAGCAAAGGGGACTTTCGTATGCTCGACCAGGGGGCCTTTGTTATGCTCGATCCGGGGCTTTGTTATACTCAATCAAGGGACTTTGTTATACTCGATCAGAGGCCTTTGTTATACAAACAGGGTAATTTGTTATACTCGATCAGGGGACTTTGTTATACTCGATCAGGGGACTTTGTTTTACTCGACCAAGGGGACTTTGTTTTACTCGACAGGGGGCTTTATTATATTCGATCAAGGGGACTTTGTTATATTCGACCACGGGACTTTTGTTTTACTCGATCAAGGACTTTGTTATATACTCGACCAGGGGACTTTTTTATCCCTCAGGGCAGGGGACTTTGCGTATAGTCAGGTGACGTTCTATACTCATTCCTTGGGACATTGTTATACTCGATCAGGGGCTGTTATACTCAATGAGGGGGCTTTGTTATACTCGATGAGGTGGTTTTGTAATACTCGATGGGGACTTTGTTATATAGGGACTTTGTTATACTCGACCAGGCGGCTTTGTTCATACTCGATCAGGGGACTTTCTATAGATGGGGACTTTGGTATACTCAGCAGGGGACTTTGTTACTGCACTTTGAATCTGAACTTTGTTACTTTCCTCATTGGCTTTATTTAAGCCGAGGACTTGATATACTCGATCCTGGGACTTTATATATTTCGACAAATTCCTATACCTTTCAGTCAGAGGGGGGAAGCTGTCATACTCGATCAGGGGACTTTGATATACTCGATGAAGGGCCTTTGTTATACTCGATCGGCGGACTTTTTGTTGCCCTCGTCGGGGACTTTGTTATACTCGACCAGGGGTTTTATTCCTCAACCAAGTACTGTTATATGATAAGGGACTTTGCTATACTCGATCAGAGGACTTTGTTATATAATCGGGGCACACAGGCTCGAGGCAGGGGCTCCAGTAAGAGGACTGTTTTCGACCAAGGGACTCAATCAGGAGACTTTGTTATACTCGACCAGGGGACTTTGTTATGCTCGACCAGGGGTGTTTTCGTTATACTCGATCAGAGGACTTGTTATACTCGATGAGGGCCTTTGCTATACTCCATTAGGGGTCTTTTCTTTATGCTCGAACCCAAGGGGCTTTCATTGCTACTCGATCAGGGGACTGTGTTCCTATTAGGAGCCTTTGTTTTCACTCGATCCGGGGCTTTGCTACCTAGTCAAAGGGCTTTGCTTACCCTCTCAATCGGGGCTTTTGTTGCACTCGTTCTGGGGAGGCTGCTACCTGATGAGAGGGTTTTGTTATACTCGATCATGGGACTTTGTTATACTCGTCCAGGGGGACTTTGTTATACTCGACCGAAGGGGACGTTTTTAGCATACTCGACCAGGAGACGCGCTGTTATGCTCGATCAGGGGACTTTACTAGTCGAGGCTGTTATACCCAATCAGGGGACTTTGTTTTACTCGATCAGGGACTTTGTTTTACTCGATCAGGATTTGTTTACTCGATCAGGGGCCTTTACTTTATACTCCCGATCAAGAACTGTTCTCTCGACCAGGGGACTTTGTTTACTCAGATCGAGACAATTTATACAGGCCAGGGGGACTTTGCTGCATATATCAGGTGCCTTTGTTATACTCGATCTAGAGGCCTTTGTTTACTATTCAAAGGGGCTGCTCAGTGAAGGCCTTTACTCCCTCAATGGGGCTTTTGTTATACTCAGCCAAAGAGATTTCGTACCACTCGATCTACTGACTTTGTTATACTCATTCATGGGACTTTGTT
>NW_024733516.1:0-2754 GCF_018991925.1 Homarus americanus | reverse complement strand
GCGGAGGAGGAGAGAAGGCCGCCAGGCAGCGGCAGAGGAGGTGTTGCTGGCTGTGGCTGTAGGTAGAAAGAGAGATCACCACGAGGTCAGGTCTTAAATAGCGGGGGTAGGCGTGGCTTAGCAGTTGACCCCCGCTCCGTGGTGTATGGCGGCGCTGGTTGACCTAGACCACGAGGCATACACTGGGGAATTGGTGGGGTCGGCTAGGCAGCGACAAACAGCGTTTGTAGGGGAGAATTCCACTACAAAGTGTTCCCGTTCATACGGGCAGGTGCTGGCTGGTTCCTGGCGAGGAAACTGATCAGCAAGTTGTCATCAGTTGTAGGCTAAAACTAGGCAGGTATTTGCTTTTATAAGTTTACAAATACACGTTAAACCTTGTATTAATGAATTTGGTAATAAAAAAGTCGACTCGATATTGAGGAGTCTTGTCAAAAGTAAAGAGAGAGTGAATCATATTTGGCAACCTTGCCCAGCGAGCCTACACACTTGTCACCAACAATGCAGTGATTTTCAGTCATCCGCAATACTTGGAAGTATGAGGTGCTGCCTCTTGTTATGGAAAAGTCTTGGGTGATTACAAGAATTACTGACTTTTTAGCTAAGCGACAGTTCTCGCCGCAACCCTAGAGTAGACAGAAGTGGTCATACTAGTCGATGACAATTGCTTATAAAAAAAAGAAGTTAAGAACGTTACGCTGTTATGTTAGTAATTCTCATATTCATGTAGGAAAAGTCATGGAAAAAAATAATTTTCGTATTCACGCACGACTTAATCTTTTCCAAATATAGGTTATTGGCCATCAACTGAACCAAAAATGAGTTCTGGACCAAGTACTAAAAATACCCAAATTTACCATTTTCACAATGAATTGGAAGAAGACTATTTTTTTGCCATGAATAATTTGAAGTGTCTGTGCTTGATCTGCCATGCGTCTCCAGCTCTAGCTAAGAAAGAAAATCCTGAAAGGCATTTCAAAAGTTTTCACAAGAAGTATGATAATGATTTCCCACCCAAAAGTGAGCTATGAAAGAGGAAAGTTCATGAACTGAAATCACAGCTTTCTGCACAACAAACTCTTTTTACAGAAGCGAGCTCAAAATCAAGGGTAGCAACCATTGCATCATTCAGGGTGAGTCGAGTACTTACAAAGCATAAAAAAACATTTCAAGATAGAGAAATATTCAGAGGCCTTTTTAGAAGCAGCATATTCGTTGTTTGAAAATTTCAAAAATAAGTCTGAAATACTGTTTTATAGTAAGGATGTTCAGTTATCAAGAAACACTGTCATGAGGCGCTGTGAATTTATGGCTGAGGATTTGGGTGAACAACTGAATAAAGAGATACGTGAGTGTGTTCTTTTCATTACAATTTGATGAGTCTACTGATGCGGTTGATATATCACAATTATGTATTTTCATGAGAATGGTGTTTAAAGACATGAGTACCAAAGAGGAACTGCCGAAATTCTACCATTAAAAGGAAAAACTCGGGATGAAGACTTATTTCAGACTTTCAGTGATTTTGTTAATAGTACTGTGGGGGTATGATATATTGGTTCACACTCAGGATGGGATGGAGAAAGGAAACTCACAAGGTGCTCACTGTATACATATTGTATTGGATGTACAATGCAGCTTGTTGCTGGGTAGGTAGCATGGTAATAAGCGTTGAGTAGAGAGAGCTGGGTGGTGAGGGTGCCCAGAGTGAGGGCACGCGGCTTGAGGGACGACAAGGTCGCTGGCGGGAGCGGCAGCCGCACGGCTGGCATGGAGGAGGTGTTGCTTGCTGGTGGCACTGGGTAGAAAGAAGAGTGGTCACAGCTGTGTCAGGCCTTATAAGGCAGGGGTAGGCGTAGGTAGATAGTTGACCCCCGCTCCGTGGGCGGCGCTGGAGGCGTAGGCTGGGGAATTCGAGAAGGTTCGGTGCTTGTAGGGGAGGAATCCACTACAATACTCCCGTTCCCCTCCGGGCGCGGCGGGAGGCTGGAGGTTGGCAGAGTTGCGGGCCACATGTGAGGCAGAACGGGCGGTGCATGCCACATGTGGGACATAACGGCGAGGGCGTGGATGAGCCGGCCGCTAGGGGGGGGGGGGGCAACTCTGTCTAGATACACAAGTTCTGTGGGAGAAAAGAGGGAGAAGGGGGGTTGTGGAGGCGATGAATGTTGTGCTTTTCTCGCGACAGGTACAGAGTCCTCAGATAATAATAATAATAATAATAATAATAATTATATAATTAACGGTTTATTGAAGAGCTTGGCAGAGGCTGAAAATATACAGTTACATATTTGGGGAATGGGTTTCGAATTACAAATAATATACAAGTAACATAAGTGACACAAATAAGATTTATAATAACTAGATGGGAAAAGCTCAAACTACAGTGCATTTCAACATAGTGACAGTGCAAGTAGTATTTACTGGGAGCGAATACACTGGTTTATTACAAGTTATTGATAATTTTTACAATGGTTGGGACTGGGCTGTTCTTATAGCGAACAGTTCGTGCACGTATGGGTTGGATGCGGTTGTGGTGTCGAACAGCAATTCTCGGGCTAGGGATCTCAGGTGGTAGTATGAGCCGGTGTCGAGGATGGTATAGAAGATGCGCCTGCTGGGGTGTGTGGGCCTGGGTCAGGAGCAGGGGCTGCGTTAGGAAGAGTGTCCATGACAGCAGCAGGGTGCATGACAGCAGCAGGGTGCATGACAGCAGCAGGGCCCGACAGCTGCTGGACCCGGAACTGTGAAGAC
>NW_024733515.1:0-5839 GCF_018991925.1 Homarus americanus | reverse complement strand
CTTGCACACCCGAATGGGGAGACCACAAAGCCAATCGGGTCGATTTGATAGCATACTACAAAACTGTCACCCGGTCGGGAACAGTCAGCCAACCGGGGTCGATTTAATAACAGAAACTTGCACACCCGAATGGGAGACAGCAGCCAATCGGGGTCGATTTAATATACAAAACTTGCAAACCAGAATGAGACACTGACAACTGGAGACGATATGAAAGCACACTACAGAAATTTCACCATAATGATACATCCAATCATATTATACAACATACCACAGAACTCTCCAACCCCAATGGGAGACCGCCAAATCAATCGTTGATTAATAGCATACTACAAAACCGAGAATCGCACAATCAGGGAGACCACCAAAAACGCCCATTCACCATAATAGGGACGCACTTATCACAAAGCAACATACCAAAGAATTTCCACAACCTTACGGGAGACAGTCAAATTCAATCGTGGGTCACGACAAGCATACTACAGAAACTTCAGACAACCCTAATGGGAGACCATCAAACCGGGGTCATCACAGCACAGAAACTAAAACACCAACCCCAAACACAATGAAACCAATGAGACCACAAAGTCAATCAGTCGATTGATATACATTATGGAAATCCCACAATTCGCCAATGGTATTCATCAGAACCTGAGGGTCGATTACAAAATGACCCAAGAATGTGCACACACCGAGGAGACGGTGATGAAAGCGTCCGCCCTGTACACTGGATGGCAATTATCATATATGCACCGGTTATTATTATTATTTATAGTTACACAATCTTACGGGAGACCAAAGTCAATCGGTGGTCACGATTTACATACTTATACAAAATGATCCGAGAACACCCATGGAGACGAAGGCCCAATGTCATTATATATTATGACACATATTCGGTGTGAAATATCTTCCGCTTCAGCGGAGCCGGCGTTTCTGCCAAGCAAAGCCATTCAAAAACAACAACCAAAAATTGTTACCGCTTCTTTCCCCACGAGAGAGAGAAAATAGTCCTGGCGGGGCCAGAGGAATGGCAGGAGCGCGATTCACGCAGAATTTCACTAGCCAGGTCTCTGTTTCATTAATGATGATATTTCTCTCATCAATGCACAGCAGCAAGATATATGCCACCAATGTCCGAAACGAAAGCATCATGTAATCACCATCAAACAACCTGATGCCGAGGCAAGTGCACGTACTCGTCTAGTCTGCCCTGTATGCTGGATTGCACTATTTCACTATATTAAGGAGAGGGTGTTTTCAATACCTATTTTGTGAATATTCATTTCAGCGATGCATAAGGCATTCAAAAAAAACAACAACCAAAGTTTTCTCTCTCGCCTGGAAGAGAGAATATTCATGAGAATGGCAGTGATGAAGGTCGGCAATTCACTAGCCAGGTCTGTCTCCCAATTGAAACATTATTACTTTCGGCGACACGCCGCCAACAATGTCGCGAAAGAGCGCATCATGACAATGCGCCTGCACACACACCGAGGGGACGGTGATGAAAACGTCCTACTTTATAAAAGTTCTTACTTTTGTACTATTTCACTATATTATGTAGGTGTCAAGACACATATTTGCGGAACATCTTTCCTCGCCCCAGCTGAGCTGCCGGGCGCCCGCGGGCGCAAAGCGCGATTCAAAACAACAACCAAAATTGTTGCCGCTTCCCTTCCCCGCCGTTCTGCAATGCCGGAGCAGCAGCAGTTAAAGTAGAGAGAGAAAATAGTCTCATGGGGTCAGAGGAATGGCAGTGGAGCGCGATCTATGAATTTCACTAGCCAGGTCTGTCTCCCAATTGAACATTATCTCTCGGCGCGCACGTCGCCACCACGGTTTTCGCGACAGCAGCAGCATCATGATGTTGCGTCTATTGTAAGTCCGGAACCGGGTTATTCGGCTGTTCGCGAACAGTCAGGTTTTAACCTTGCCTAACAAACGATCAAACAACTTCCACTCTCGAGGTGCGGTACGGTGACTGTCCTATCGTCCGCTCTTGTATGCTGGATTGCACTATTTCACTATATTAAGGGAGAGGGTGCCTTCACACATATTCGATGTGAAATATCTTCCGCCCCCAGCGGAGCGCCGGCGCTCTGCTAAAACGCGGCATTCAAAAACAACAACCAAAATTGCCGTCGATTTCCTCTCCCTGCCCTGCAATGGCTGGAGCAGAAGGAGAGCGAGAGAGAGAATAGTCTCATTGGGTCAGAGGAATGGCAGTGGAGCGGGCTAATGGCGAGTAGGCTCGCGATCTATCAATTACACTAGCCAGGTCGCTCTCCCTATTGAACATTATTACTCTCTCACGCCGCCACTGCGGTTTCCGCGACAGCAGCAGCATCATCATGATGTTGCATCCACCAATTAGTCCGGAACCGGGTTATTCGGCTGTCTGCGAACAGTCCGGTTTTAACCTTACCCAACATCCACTCTCGAGGTGCGGTACGGTGAATGTCCTATCGTCCGACCTTGTATGCTGGATTGCACTATTTCACTATATTAAGGGGAGAGGGTGCCTTCACACACATATTCGGTGTGAAATATCTTCCGCCTCCCAGCGGAGCGCTTCGGCGCCTCTGCGAAGCAAAGCGCGGCATTCAAAAACAACAACCAAAATTGCCGTCGCTTCCCTGCCCTGCAATGGCTGGAGCAGAAGGAGAGAGAGATTTTAGTCTCATTGGATCAGAGGAATGGCAGTGGAGCGGGCTTATGGCGAGTAAGCTCGCGCTCTATCAATTACACTTGCCAGGTCTCTCTTCCGTTTGGACATTATTTACTCCGTCTCTCTCTCTCGGCGCACACGTCGCCACCCTACTAGTTTCCGTCACAGCATATGCTGCGGCCTTTCAGTCCGGAATGGGGCTACCCTTCGCCTTGCTGTCTGCCCAACTTAGCGGACTTGCGTTGGCTGATCACGCCGTCTTCGCGTCTGTGCCGGCCTTCAATGCAGCGCCCATCCGTCTCTTGACCGAGATTCATTGCACTATTCCACGCGCAAACGGCTACCCTAAATGTGCATAGACAACACTCATGGTTCAACACGACCAGGGCGCAGTCTGGGAGCCGAGTATACTAAAAAGAGAGTTTAGCAGCCAAAACTCGTCAAAGCACACGTTGGGTTACCCCATCACCTAACAACGATGATGGCGGTTCCCACCCGTGAAATACACAACCTAACCAATATTGGGCGACGATGGCGCTCATGAGCCCACGTCCCCACAAACAGTAAGAGAAAGAGAGAGAGAGGAGATGGGCTACGTTCTGCTGGGGCAAAAGAGAAGAGAAGAGGAGCGATATGGAGGAGATTGGCCAGAATGTGTGTCCCTTGCCCAATGTCGGTATCAGTTTCTGCTGAGATTGGGGTAAAGAGGAGAGGAGCGGATAAGGAGAGATTGGTATTACGACGGTGAAAGCTGCTGGCGCCGAGGATAGCGGTAGCGCAGTTTGATCGGATCATCTGGTTTTGCTATTTTCTCTAAGGCCAACGGCGGTCCCTCGCTCAATGTCGGTTGCCTCGCCAGTGTGAGAAGAGAGAGAGGGCGGAGATTGGCATTACTGCCGCCAGCGAGAGGCGAGAGAAGGTGCAGTTTGATCGATCATCTGGTTTGCTATTTTCTCTAAGGCCAACGTGGCGTCCTCGCCTAATGTCTTCTGAGTTTCGCTGGGGCAAAGAGAAGAGGAGCGGATATGATGAGATTCGCCAACGTGCGTGTCCTCGCCTAATGTCATCGGCTGCTCCTGCTGGAGCCGGGGCAAAAGAGGATGGATATAGGGGAGAGATTGGCACATTACCGTGGTGCTGCCGGCGCCGAGGATAGCAAGAGAAGGCAGTTAGATCTGATCATCTGGCTTTGCTATTTCTAAGGCCAACGCGTCCCTGCCCAATGTCTTCTGCCTCTCTCTCTCAATCTCACTATTTTGGCTGCCGTGATAGGCGCCGCCAACAGCAGCAGCTACCTGGTTGATCCTGCCAGTAGTCATATGCTTGTCTCAAAGATTAAGCCATGCATGTAAAAAGGCTGTCATGAAACGCGCTTTCCATAATTAAGAACAATGATCGTAAACCACCACGGATAACTGTGGCACCCCAGAGCTAATATGATGCAATTGGTCTCGACCGCAAGGAAGAGCGCTTTTATTAGTTCAAACTGGTCGGCCCCGTCCGAACCCACCTGCGGTGGTGAAAATCAGCTAACTTCGGGCTGAGCGCGACGTGGTCCTCCGCACCGCGCCAGTTTCTTTCAAGTGGTCTGCCTTATCAGCTGATTGTAGGTTGCGCGCCACAATGGCTATAACGGTAACGGGGAATCAGGTTCGATTCCGGAGAGGAGCTCGAGAAACGGCTACCACACCGGCGAAGGCAGCAGGCACGCAATTCACTCCACTCCCCGGCACGGGGAGGCAGTGACGAAAAATAACGGCGTGAGCCCCATCCGAGGCCCGCGAATCGAATGGCGTACTTTAAATCTTAACGCAGTATCCATTGAGGGCAAGTCTGGTGCCAGCAGCCGCGTAATCTCCAAGAAGCGATATTAAAGTTGTTGCGTTAAAAGCCTGTGAGTTGATCTTCAGTTCCGACTGGACGGTGCACCGCCCGGTGCTTACTGTCACGCCCGAATAGTTACCAGCTGGCTCGCCGCACGATGCTCTTGTCGAGTGTCCCGAAAAATGGAGAGTTTACTTGAAAAAAATTAGAGTGTCTCAGGAGCAGGCTATTTGAATGGCCCGGAATGGTGATGCATGGAATAATGGAATAGGACCTCGGTTCTATTTTTGTTGGTTTCGGAACCAGAGGTAATGACTAATCGAACAGGCGGGCACCAGATGGCGACGCTTAGAGGTGAAATTTCCGGACCGTCGCAAGACGAACTACATTGCGAAAGCATTTGCCATGGATAAGCTTTCATTAATCAAGAACGAAAGTTAGAGGTTCGAAGGTCAGATACCGCCTTGGGCTCTAACCATAACGATACATCTAGCGATCCGCCGGCGTTATTCCTATGACCAAGTGGCAGCTTCCGGAAACCAAAGTCTTTGGGTTCCGGGGAAGTATAACAAAGCTGAAACTTAAAGGAATTTGATAAGGGCACCACCAGAGTGGAGCCTGCGGCTTAATTTGACTCAACACGGGAAACCTCATCACAGGCCCAGACACCGAAGAATTTACAGATTGAGGTTTTCCTCGTATCGCTGGTGGGTGGTGGGTATGGCCAGTTGGTGGAGCGATTTGTCTGGTTACCCGATAACGAACGAGACTCTGGCCTACTAAGTAGTCGACGGATCTCCAGAAAACGGTGTCCAGTTCGCAACTTCTTCTTAGGATAGGGATAAGCGGCAATTTAGCCGCATCGAGACAGCAATAACAGGTCTGTGATGCCCTTAGATGTTCTGGGCGACGCTACGCATTAGTGACCAACGAGTTTCTCCTGAGGAGCGGGTAACCCGTTCAAAGCCTTTGATAGGACGGGGTCGTAATCGCTTCCTGCGAACGAGGCACCCCAGTAAGTGTGCAGTCATCATTTGGCGCTGACTACGCCCCCGCGTTCTTTTGTACACACACCGCCTGGCCGCTACTACCGATTGAATGATTTAGCGAGGCTCGGATCAGCGCCTGGATTGTCGGCCCCGCGTTCGCGAGGGCAGCTGGTTTCCGGAAAGATGTCCAAACTTACCATTTAGAGGAACAACAAGGTTTCCGTAGGTGAACCTGCGGAAGGACGAATAGAAAGAGAACGGGCGCTCTTAAAACTACTACTACTTCCTGATTTGCGGTTCCGGCCCCTGCTCTGGCAACCCAGCGTAAAGTAATACGTAACCGAACGAAGTCGAT
>NW_024733514.1:0-7023 GCF_018991925.1 Homarus americanus | reverse complement strand
GTACATACCAGTGTTGTATTGGCTGGTACCCCGTTCACCCCCGCACTATTCCCCAGTCACCCATCCCGCTCCCGCCCCCACCCTACCACCCATACTGCCCCCGCCACCCCTGCTGTGTCTCTGAGGTGTATATACTTTTTGTGCATCATCTTCCTTCGACCATTATGTTATTTCTTAATGTTCACGGTGTCAGGAGCAGAGGAGAGAGGCACCTTTTTTTTTGTCTACTGTTCTTGTATCATATCGAATGCATTTTTTTTTTTACAGCATATATACACCCGCCTTAGATATCCAAAGAGGCATATATAGTGTTATTCTTATTCGCCTGTATATTTATACTTACGGGTCATGTTTGTCTCGTGTTCCTTATGGCAGTGAATGTTAGAGTATTTCCTGAGTATTGTTTGTGTAGTTCTGTACTTAGAGGTTGACTTATTCACATCTGGGTTAGCACAGCAGTGTGAGGCAATGTGTCTGGCCTCACACTTATGCTTACATCTGCGTGAGGGTCAATCATTCAAGCACTTAGCTACTGAGTGCAAAGAGTGTGTCAACAAGTGACAAGTTGTTTGGTGTCAGTAAGTGTATGAGACCAACAGTCAACTCTCGCTGCTCACTACTACAATATATCCCTCTTCACCAAACTTTCTTTTTCCTCAATATCAAAATAAACTCGGTGGCTAAGTTTTCAATTTTCGGTGTGAAGATTTCTTAATTCGTGTTGTCAGACTGTTAAACCTTCACCAGAGGTCGTGACACACTATTTTGGGAGGGGACCACACCAGGACACACACACACACACACACTCTTACAGTTTGGTGTTGGTGTAGTCTAGTTTTACGGTGAGGTGGTATTTTTAGTAGTGGTTCATCTGTGCACAATATTAAACTTTTTTTTCTTTTTTTTTCTGGGTGTGTCTCAGGGGTGTGGCTGTATTAAGTAATATTAAAGGTACTGATCATTCTAAAACAATCCAAATTTATTCTATTCTTGTGATTTATTGTTATTTATATTATACTTTATTATTAGTAATATTATTTTATTTATTATTATTATTAATTACTATGCTGTTATTTCATGTTATTCACATAAGTAAAGTGAAATTTCAAGCGTTTTTTATTGAATTTATCTATGGTGTGTGTGTGTGTGTGTGTGTGTGTGTGTGTGTGTTCCATCTTCTACACTATCATCGTTTACACCATCATGTACACTATCAACTACACCATCGTCTACAGTGACACCATCATCATCTACACTACCATCGTCTACAACTCTACACCATAATCTTCACTATCATCGTCTACACCATCATCTACACTATCATCGTCTACACCATCATCTACACTATCATCATCTACACCATCATCTACACTACCATCGTCTACACCATCATCTACACTATCATCGTCTACACCACCATCTACACTATCATCGTCTACACCATCATCTACACTATCATAATCTTCACTATCATCGTCTACACCATCATCTACACTATCATCGTCTACACCATCATCTACACTATCATAATCTTCACTATCATCGTCTACACCATCATCTACACTATCATCGTCTACACCATCATCTACACTATCATCGTCTACACCATCATCTGCACTATCATAATCTACACTATCATCGTCTACACCATCATCTACACCATCAATGTCTACACCATCATCTGCACCATCATCTACATACCATCATAACTTCACCACGCCCCACACCATCATCTACACATCATCGCCCACAACCATCATCTACACCATCATCAATTCACACTATCATCGTTCATTAACTAATCATCTACACTATCATCGTCTACACCATCATCTACACTATCATCGTCTACACCATCATCTGCACCATCATAATCTACACTATCATCGTCTACACCATCATCTACACCATCAATGTCTACACCATCATCTGCACTATTATAATCTACACTATCATCGTCTACACCAGTATAGTTGTCCCACATACTGTACAGGAAAATTCAAAACTGACCACCTCACCCACATAACCTCTTACTACAAAATTGACACCTACTGTACAGTAGATTTACTGCACCAGTAACCGTTAACTTAATAATAAGTTTGATTGAAATGGCTTGCCCTCGGCTGGGGCTGAGAAAACGCAGTAGACTTGTTTCTGACTGCGAAAGTGACGATGGAAGCTCTCCTGCAAAATGGAATGACTAGGACGAGTCGTGGAGCGATGAGAACTCCGACGAGTCGTGGAGCGATGAGAACTCCGACGAGTCGTGGAGAGATGAGAACTCCGACGAGTCGTGGAGCGATGAGAACTCCGACGAGTCGTGGAGCGATGAGAACTCCGACGAGTCGTGGAGCGATGAGAACTCCGATAGTTTTATCGCTCATGATGAATCATACAATGACGAGGACTCATCAGGGTCTCCTGAAGGGTATGAGCTCTCATCTCACAGTACGTCAAGCTCTTCGGATGAAGAAGAGGAGGAGGAGCAATGCGACGAAAGGCGGCGGAGAAGAAATCCTGCACTTCGGTTCTTCGACATGGAGGCCAAAGAGGATAATAATGAATTCTGTCTCCCTCGTCAGCACCTCCCTCCCCTCCCTGGCACACCCCCCTCCCGAACTTGTTTTGGTCGCAACTACCAAATGAGACACGTTCTAGATGTCGCAATTCGTATTGAAAAAGAATATAATGAGAAAAGGGTTTTGAAAAGAAAAGCTCTAAATAAGGCCAAAGGGATTCATTGCTGAATCTTTGTATGTGTTTATTTATAAATAAAAATCTGAATTGGCGTTACCTATCTTCTTTACCCTGTAGAATATGCTTCTTTTTAATTATTTATATTGTTTTGCTGTAAATGTGTAGTAAAACTTATTTTTACTTATGTGAATTTGATATGATTGTTTACTTCATACAAATTGCCCAGTTCATGAAATCGTCGGGTTTTTTAGCGGCGGTAAAGCCAGGCCACCCTCCCTGCAGCCCATTGGCTCAAACATAATGTTCGATTAATATTGATATATCGCAAATAATTCCATATATATGTTAAGAATACCCAGCTTTAGCTCACTATAATGCTAAATTTAACGTCTGTAAAGATATAACTGTTTGGAAGCATTATCTACCAAGATATTATTGAAATTATTAATAATTTTTATTATAATTTTTGCTATTATAAATATAAATTTGAGATGGACATAACAATTTTCTCGATCATGTTTGATTTTGTTTGTGTCTAACGTGCACATTCTTTATTACGTTGTACCTCCTAAATCTTAACTTTAAATATATGTGTGAGTCCGACACAGGTACTGTACATAATTGTTTAAAATTTGTTATCCTCTGAAATGCAGAATAAGAATTTGGCTTTAATTTTGACTCTATATAACCATTTTCGTTATATCTCAGTATCATTATTTGTATACGAGAGTCAGTGAGAGATTTGTCACTTGACAGCAAAGAGTGAGATACAGTACAGTGTTTACATTACCTGCTGGATGTGAACAAGTCTTTGTTTACGTTATCGTCGGGGGTGTGGAGGAATTGTCGTTTCAGTTTCTTAAGTGGTGTAGAGTGACCTGTGATCTGTGTGTTTTGGGTGAGAATGCTAAAAACTGTTCGCTGGGGTGTATTTTTCGGGGCGGGGATGTATCTCTAGATGGTCTGTGGATGTATAACGGGGGCGTGATTTCAGGCGTCCGTGGATGTATATCGTGGGCGTGATTTCAGGCGTCCGTGAATGTATATCGTGGGCGTAGATATACCTGGATATTACCCGCATGGACGACAGTAGACTGCCAAAGCAGGCAACTGAAAAGGTATAAGGATAGCCTTAAGACAAACCTGAAAAAGTGCCAAATCGACCCCCCTCACCTGGGAGTCGATTACTCCACACTGTAATGCTTGGAGGAGCACCTTACGAGAAGGTGTCAATACTTTCGAGTTAGCCCGACTGCAAACCGAGACAGACAAGCGCCAACGCCGGAAAGGCACGCTAGATGCAGCCCTTCACATGTGCAACGAATGTGAACGACGCTGCCGGTTCCGTATCGGCCTCTTTAGCCACCTCAAAACTTACCAGTGAATGTGACATCCCTAATAACTCATAACATTGTAGCGTTGTTGGATGATCGTCATACTCGATTCCGAGTGACAGCAAAGTAGTAGTAAGTGTGTGTGTGTGTGTGTGTGTGTGTGTGTGTGTGTGTGTGTGTGTGTGGAGAGAGAGGAAAGATGCAATAAATTTTACTCATACTGTCCAGGATTTCTTCGTTAGTGTCAGTTTAAGAGAGCGGAGAGAGAACCTCTAATTTCTGGGTATTTTCGGAATAGTTTTTTTACTCTGTTGGCGCTAAAGTGGAGTGGCAGCGTTTATATCACAAATACTTGGAGGCGAAATTGTTGTTGGCGATTTTGTTAGTTGAGGAAAAACAAGTCGTGTCCACTGGTTGATTTTGAAACCCTATCACGAGTTACTGAAACCTTATCGCTTAGTTCTGTTGCCCGTTCAGCTCTCTCTCTCTCTCTCTCACACACACACACACACACGCACACTCCACCTGACCTGAGGTATAACAGTGAAAGTTGTATCTAACAGGAATTTCCATCATCGAGTGAATCCCCGGCGAGTTGAAACAATTGTTATTCAAATGTATTGTTCAGCCAAAATAAAACCCGTTGAACATGATTGGCTTCTCCCCGAACGACCTTTCAGTTAACAGAATATACCATGAACCACAACACACACACACACACACACATACACACACACACACTTTATTTTTACATGGTTTTGAGTTTTTATGCAATTTTCACATTGATCCGAACGAATAAACTGTAAATATTGCTCACTGATGCAACTAATATGTGTTAAAGTATTATATCCTGTTTTTATAATAATGCTTACATGACTTTATTACTATCACTCGTGTTAGTAAGGGACCTATTTATTCTTTTCTTTAATATAATGCTTTTTGTGGTCAGTGTTTACTTGGTTAATGGGTGTAGCATTATATGGGGTGGATGATAGGTCGTTTTCGTGGGCCTTTTCCTTCCTTACCTCCTTCCTTCCCCCCCCTTTTCCTTCTTTCCCTCCCCTTTCCCTCCCTCCCCCTCCCTGTGGCTGATCAGTACAGGTGCCCAAACAAAGAGGTTCTCAACGAAGTAACAAACACACACTCACTTATTTTTCTCTTCTGTCTCTTTCTAATCATAATTAATTCACTGTCAGTCCATCTTGTAGGGATTAATTACCTGAAACATTGTACAGGTATAAATCTTAGCCCAGACCACCTGTGTTATGAGCCCAGAAATGGTGGTTATGTAGTTAATGTTTTGTCCGTCTGCCGTGTAATTACCTCAACATTGGAGGAACCAGAATGCAAAATTTATACATGTGTCTGTTTCTTGATAATTCAGTGTCTCTTGTACTACGTGTCAGAGGTCAAGGTCACAGACAAATTTGACCTAAGCTGTTGCGTCACCAAGGATGTTATTACCACACTCAATTTGCTGCCACAGTAATGCGAGTGGAGTGATAGACAGACATCTCCCATGACTCTCCCTCAGCCTTTGTTAGGTTGATGTACTGTACTACTGTTCCATGAGACATCTTCAGTGACCTCCTGTTTCTGTTGTGTTGATGTACTGTACTACTGTTCTAGCTCTTGTGGTCAATGTTTTATAACTTGTGTGAGACTATGTACACCAGAGCCGCCATGATGATAGTGTTGATCATCTCCCAGACACCACCACACCACCACCACACCACCACCTCACCACCACCACACCACCACCACACCACCACCTCACCACCACCACACCACCACCACACCACCACCTCACCACCTCACCACCACCACACCACCACCACACCACCACCTCACCACCACCACAGTTAACGAGGGAGGTATGAGACACACTTGACTCTCCTGTGTTATGTATATACGCTCCTGGGTCGTGTTTCAGGCACCTTACGTCTGGAGCTCAGCTGTCTTAAAACCAAACCTAACCTAACCTAACCTAACCTAACCTATCTTAACCTAACCTAACCTAACCTAACCTAACCTAACCTAACCTAACCTAACCTAACCTAACTTAACCTAACTTAACTCACCTAACCTAACCTAACCTATCCTATCTTAACCTAACCTAACCTATCTTAACCTAACCTAATCTAACGTCACTGTTATATTTATTCAACCGGTGTTACTGAATTTATTTGTCCCTCACAGCGATCCTTTAGAAAATGTCGTTGATCCTTGAAGTAAAAATAATTAATAGTCGTTGTAATAAAGCAGTCAATGGAATAAGATGGATCACTATAGATTATGTTGGTCGCTGTAGCAAGGTAATCACCCTCACTCACCTGTCGGAGTCCCGTAGAATTTAGGTTATATATAATTGCCAATGTTTGAGTGAGGTGATTCTCTCGAGGTCCATTGGTGAGTATCGTAAAACAAAAAAAAATATTGCCCATTTGAATCCACTGTTTATTGTCATTCCTTACTTGTGTTTATTAGGAAGGCTCAGCTCTTTATTTAACGATATAATTGACCTGTTCTACGATAGTCAACAATGAGACAGACACAGACACACGATTTAAACCTTATTGTAGATGTTAGGATGTGATGTTAATTCTGCTGGTCGACCTCTTCCCGCTTCCTCCTGTCCTCCTCTTGATGCAACACGCAATACTGTTTACCTTTTGTGTGTAGGTTGACCATCTTGTCGTGTCAGTATACATTCACCACCTAATGTTGCTCCCACTGAGGTATGCCTGCCTCCATTGTCTGAACTTGGTGAACATTGTATACCATCTCGACTTACAGGTTGTTGAACATAAAGGAGAGACTGGTGTTGGTATCAGGTGGAATACTAAGACAAAAACGTGTATGACCTTTGAACTTTGTGTGTGTGTGTGTGTGTGTGTGTGTGTGTGTGTGTGTGTGTGTGTGTGTGTGTGTGTGTGTGTGTGTGTGTGTGTGTGTGTGTGTGTGTGTGTGTGTGTGTGTGTGTGTGTGTGTG
>NW_024733513.1:0-4382 GCF_018991925.1 Homarus americanus | reverse complement strand
AAAAAAGAAACATACCTAACCTAACCAACCAAATAAACCTGCCTAACCTAATCAACCAAAGAAACATACCTAACCTAACCAACCAAAGAAACCAACCTAACCTAACCAACCAAAGAAACCTACCTAATCTAACCAACCAAAGAAACCTACATAACCTAACCTAACCTAACCAACCAGAGAAACCTATCTAACCTAACCAACCAAAGAAACATACCTAACCTAACCAACCAAAGTAACCTACATAACCTAACCAACCAAAGAAATCAACCTAACCTAATCAACCAAAGAAACATACCTAACCCAACCAACTAAAGAAACCTACCTAACCAACCAAAGAAACCTACCTAACTTCACCAACCAAAGAAACCTACCTAACCTAACTAAACCAACAAAAGAAACCTACCTAACCTAACCTAACCAACCAAAGAAACCTACCTAACCTAATCAACCAAAGAAACCTACCTAACCAACCAAAGAAACCTACCTAACCTAACCTATCCAACCAAAGAAACCTACCTAACCAACCAAAGAAACCTACCTAACCTAACCAACCAAAGAAACCCAGCTAACCAACCAAAAAAACCTACCTAACCTAACCAACCAAAGAAACATACCTAACCTAACAGACCAAAGAAACCAACCTAACTCAACCAACCAAATAAACCAACCTAACTCCAACCAACCAAAAACCTACCAACCTAACCAACCACAGAAACCCAATTCCAAACCCAAACTTAACCAAAGAAACCTACCTAACCAAATCAACCAAAGAAACCTACCTAACCTAACCAACCAAAGAAACATACCTAACCTAACCAACCAAAGAAACCAACCTAACCTAACCAACCAAAAAAAAACTACCAAACCTAATCAACCAAAGACACATACCTAACCAATCCAACCAAAGAAACGTACCTAACCAACCAAAGAAACATACCGAACCTAACCAACCAAAGAAACTTACATAACTTAACCTAACCAACCAGAAAAACCTGCCTAACCAACCAAAAAAACATACTTGCCCTAATCAACCAAAGAAACCTACCTAACAACCAAAGAAACCTACCTAACCTAACCAACCAAAGAAACATACCTAACCTAACCAACCAAAGAAACCAACCTAACCTAACCAACCAAAGAAACCAACCTAACCTAACCAACCTAAGAAACCTACCTAACCTATCCAACCAAAGAAACCTACCTAACCTAACTTAACCAACCAAAGAAACCTACCTAACCTAACCAACCAAAGAAACCTACCTAAACTAACCAACCAAAGAAACCTACCTAACCAACCAAAGAAAACTACCTAACCTAACCAACCAAAGAAACATACCTAACCTAACCAACCAAAGAAACCAACCTAACCAACCAAAGAAACCAACCTAACCTAACAATCCAAAGAAACCTACCTAACCTAACCAACCAAAGAAACATACCTAACCAAAACAACCAAAGAAACCTGCCTAACCTAACCAACCAAAGAAACATACCTAACCTAACCAACCAGAGAAAAGTATCTAACCTAACCAACCAGAGAAACATACCTAACCTAACCAACCAAAGAAACCTTCCTAACCAACTAAAGAAACCTACCTAACCTAACCAACCAAAGAAACCTACCTAACCTAATTTAACCAACCAACGAAACCTACCTAACCAACCAAACAAAACTACCTAACCTAACCAACCAAAGAAACCTACCTAACCAACGAAAAACACTACCTAACCAAACCAACCAAAGAAACATACCTAACCTAACGAACCAAAGAAACCAACCTAACATAATCAACCAAAGAAACCAACCTAACCTAACCAACCAAAGAAACCGACTTAACCAACCAAAGAAACCAACCTAACCTAACCAACCAAAGAAACCTACCGAACCTAACCAACCAAAGAAACCTACCTAACCTAACCTATCCAACCAAAGAAACCTACCTAACCTAACTTAACCAACCAAAGAAACCTACCTACCTAACCTAACGAACCAAAGAAACCTACCTAACCTAATTTAAGCAACCGACGAAACCTACCTAACCAACCAAAGAAACCTACCTAACCTAACCAACCAAAGAAACCTACCTAACCTAACCAACCAAAGAAACCTACCTAACCTAATTTAAGCAACCGACGAAACCTACCTAACCAACCGAACAAAACTACCTAACCTACCCAACCAAAGAAACCTACCTAACCAACCAAATAAACCTACCTAACCTAACCTATCCAACCAAAGAAACCTACCTAACCTAACTTAACCAACCAAAGAAACCTACCTAACCTAACCAACCAAAGAAACATACCTAACCTAACCAACCAAAGAAACCAACCTAACCTAACCAACCAAAGAAACCTACCCAACCTAACCAAAAAAAGAAACATACCTAACCTAACCAACCAAATAAACCTGCCTAACCTAACCAACCAAAGAAACATACCTAACCTAACCAACCAAAGAAACCAACCTAACCTAACCAACCAAAGAAACCTACCCAACCTAACCAAAAAAAGAAACATACCTAACCTAACCAACCAAAGAAACCAACCTAACCTAACCAACCAAAGAAACCTACCTAATCTAACCAACCAAAGAAACCTACATAACCTAACCTAACCAACCAGAGAAACCAATCTAACCTAACCAACCAAAGAAACATACATAACCTAATCAACCAAAGAAACCTACATAACCTAACCAACCAAAGAAATCAACCTAACCTAATCAACCAAAGAAACATACCTAACCCAACCAACTAAAGAAACCTACCTAACCAACCAAAGAAACCTACCTAACTTAACCAACCAAAGAAACCTACCTAACCTAACTAAACCAACCAAAGAAACCTACCTAACCTAACCTAACCAACCAAAGAAACCTACCTAACCTAATGAACCAAAGAAACCTACCTAACCAACCAAAGAAACCTACCTAACCTAACCTATCCAACCAAAGAAACCTACCTAACCAACCAAAGAAACCCAGCTAACCAACCAAAAAAACCTACCTAACCTAACCAACCAAAGAAACATACCTAACCTAACAGACCAAAGAAACCAACCTAACCTAACCAACCAAAGAAACCAACCTAACCTAACCAACCAAAGAAACCCACCTAAACCAAACTCAACCAAAGAACCTACCTAACCTAACCAACCAAAGAAACCTACCTAACCAAAACCAACCAAAGAAACCTACCTAACCTAACCAAAGAAACCAACCTAACCTAACCAACCAAAGAAACCAACCTAACCTAACCAACCAAAGAAACCTACCTAACCTAACCAACCAAAGAAACCCACCTAAACCTAACCAACCAAAGAAACCTACCTAACCTAACCAACCAAAGAAACCTACCTAACCAAACCAACCAAAGAAACCTACCTAACCTAACCAAAGAAACATACCTAACCTAACCAACCAAAGAAACCAACCTAACCTAACCAACCAAAAAAAAACTACCAAACCTAACCAACCAAAGACACATACCTAATCAATCCAACGAAAGAAACCAACCTAACCAACCAAAGAAACCTACCTAAACTAACCAACCAAAGAAACTTACATAACCTAACCTAACCAACCAGAAAAACCTGCCTAACCAACCAAAGAAACATACTTGCCCTAATCAACAAAAGAAACCTACCTAACCAACCAAAGAAACCTACCTAACCTAACCAACCAAAGAAACCTACTTACCTAACCTAACCAACTAAAGAAAGCTACCTAACCTAACCAACCAAAGAAACCTACCTAACCTAACCAACCAACCAAAGAAACCTACCTAATCTAACCAACCAAAGAAACGAATCTAACCTAACCAACCAAAGGAACCTACATAACCTAACCTAACCAACCAGAGAAACCTATCTAACTTAACCAACCAAAGAAACCTACCTAACCAACCAAAGAAACCTACCTAACGTAACCAAAAAAAGAAACCTACCTAACCTAACCAACCAAAGAAACCTAAGTATCCTATCCAACCAAAGAAACCTACCTAACTTAACCAACCAAAGAAACCTACCTAACCTAACTTAACAAACCAAAGAAACCTACCTAACATACCCAACCAAAGAAACCTACCTAACCAACCAAAAAAACTACCTAACCTAACCAACCAAAGAAACATACCTAACCTAACCAACCAAAGAAACCAACCTAACCTAATCAACCAAAGAAACCAACCTAACTTAACCAACCAAAGAAACCTACCTAACCGAATTTAACCAACCAAATAAACCTACATAACCAAACCAACCAAAGAAACCTACCTAACCAACCAAACAAAACTACCTAACCTAACCAACCAAAGAAACATACCTAACCTAACCAACTAAAGAACCCCACCTTAACCTTAACCAACCAAAGAAACCAACCT
>NW_024733512.1:0-15556 GCF_018991925.1 Homarus americanus | reverse complement strand
CTTTGTTATACTCGATCAGGGGACTTTGTTACACCCGATGAGGGTCCTTTGTTATACTCGATGAGGGGACTTTGTCCTACTCGATCAGGGGACTTTCTTATACTCGATCAGGGGACTTTGTTATATTCGATGAGGGGACTTTGTTATACTCGATCATTGGACTTTGTTATACTCGATCAGAGGCCTTTGTTTACTCGATCAGGGGCCTTTGTTATACTCGATCAGGGAACTTTGTTGTTCTCGATCAGGGGACTTTGTTTTACTCGATCAGGGGACTTTGTTATACTCGATCAGGGGACTTTCTTATACTCGTTCAGGGGATTTAGTTATACTCGATCAGGGGACTTTGTTATACTCTATGAGGGGGCTCTGTTATACTCGATCAGGCGAATTTGTTATTCTCGATCAGGGGACTTTGTTATACTCGATCAGGGGGCTTTGTTATACTCGACCAGGGGACTTTTTTATACTTGATCAGGTGCCTTTGTTAAACTCGATCAGGGGCCTTTGTTATACTCAACCAGGGGACTTTGTTATACTCTATGAGGGGCCTTTGTTAAACTCGATCAGAGGTCTTTGTTATACTCGATCAGGGGACTTTGTTATACTCGATCAGTGGACTTTGTTACATTCGATTAGGGCAGTCTGTTATACTCGAGGAGGGGACTCTGTTATACTCGATCAGGGGACTTTGTTATACTCGATCAGGGGCCTTTTTTATACTCGATCAGGGGACTTTGTTGTACTCGAAAAGTGGCCTTTGTTATACTCTTTTAGAGGCCTTTGTTATACTCGAACAGGGGCCTTTGTTAAACTCGATCACAGGCCTTTGTTATTCTCGATAAGAGGACTTTGTTAAACTCGATGAGGAGACTTTGTTATACTCGATCAGGGGAGTTTGTTATACTCGATCAGGGGACATTGTTATACTTGATGAGGGGACTTTGTTATACTCGATCAGGGCCTTTGTTGTACGCGATTAGAGGACTTTGTTATACTCGACCAGGTGTCTTTGTTTTACTCGATCTGGGGTCTTTGTTATACTTGATGAGGGAGCTTTGTTATACTCGATTAGGGGCCTTTGTTATATTTGATGAGGGGGCTTTGTTATATTCGATCAGGGGACTTTATTATTCTCGATCAGGGGGACTTTGTTATACTCGATCAGGAGGTTTTGTTATACTTGATCAGTGAACTTTGTTATACTCGATCAGGTGCCTTTGTTATACTCGTTCAGGGGTCTTTGTTATAACCGATCAGGGGACTTTGTTATACTCGATCAGGGGACTTTGTTATACACTATGAGGGGGCTTTGTTATACTCGATGAGGGGACTTTGTTATACTCGACCGGGGACTTTGTTGCCACTCGATCAGGGGGGCGCTGTTTATGCCAGTCAGGGGAGCTTTGTTATACTCGATCAGGGACTTTGTTATTCTACCGATCAAGGAGTACTTTGTTATACTCGATGAGGGTCTTTTGTTATAATTGTTCAAGGACTTTGTTACTCGATCAGGGGACTTTTTATACTACGATCAGGGGGACTTTTTATACTCCGATCCAGGGGACTTTTCGGTATATTCGATGATGGGACTTTGTTATACTCGATCATGGGACTTTGTTATACCGATCAGGGGCCTTTGTTATACTCGATTTGGGGACTTTATTATACTCGACCAGGGGTCTTTGTTATACTCGATCAGGGGCCTTTGTTATACTTGATGAGGGGGCTTTGTTATACTCGATCAGGGGCCTTTGTTATATTTGATGAGGGGGCTTTGTTATACTCGATCAGGGGACTTTGTTATTCTCGATCAGAGGGACATTGTTATACTCGATCAGGGAGCTTTGTTATACTCGATCAGGGAACTTTGTCATACTCGATTAGGGGCCTTTGTTATACTCGTTCAGTCACCTTTGTTATATTCGATGAGGGGCCTTTGTTATACTCGACCAGGGGACTTTGTTATACCCGATCATGGGCCTTTGTTAAAGTCGATCAGGGGCCTTTGCTATACTCGATCAGGGGCCTTTGTTATAATCGTTCAGGGGACTTTGTTAAACTCGATCAGGGGTCTTTGTTCTCCTCGATCAGGGGACTTTGTTATACTCGATAAGGGGACTTTGTTATATTCGAATGATGGGACTTTGTTATACCCGACCATGGGACTTTGTTATACTCGATGAGGGGCCTCTGTTATACTCGATGAGGGGCCTTTGTTATACCAGATCAGGGGACTTTGTTATACTCGATCAGGGGACTTTGTTATACTCTATGAGGGGGCTTTGTTATACTCGATGAGGGGACTTTGTTATACTCGACCAGGAGTCTTTGTTATACTCGATCAGGGGCCTTTGTTATACTTGATCAGGGGGCTTTGTTGTACTCGATCAGGGGACTTTGTTATACTCGATCAGGGAACTTTGTTATACTCGATCAGGGGCCTTTGTTATACTCGTTCAGGCACCTTTGTTATATTCGATCAGTGGCCTTTGTTATACTCGACCAGGTGACTCTGTAATACTCGATCAGGGGACTTTGTTATACTCGACCAGGGGTCTTTGTTATACTTGATCAGACGCTTTTGTTATACTTGATGAGGGGGCTTTGTTATACTCGATCAGTTGCCTTTGTTATACTCTTTTAGAGGCCATTGTTATACTCGAACAGGGGCCTTTGTTAAACTCGATCAAAGGCCTTTGTTTTTCTCGATTTGAGGACTTTGTTAAACTCGATGAGTAGACTTTGTTATACTCGATCAGGGGAGTTTGTTATACTCGATCAGGGGACTCTGTTTTACTCGATTAGGGGCCTTTGTTATACTCGATCAGGGGCCTTTGTTATACTCGATTAGGGGACTTTGTTATACTCGACCAGGGGTCTTTGTTATACTCGATCAGGGGCCTTTGTTATACTTGATGAGGGGGCTTCGTTATACTCGATCAGGGGCCTTTGTTATACTTGATGAGGGGGCTTTGTTATACTCGATCAGGGGACTTTGTTATTCTCGATCAGGGGGACTTTATTATACTCGATCAGGGGACTTTGTTATACTCGATCAAAGAACTTTGTTATACTCGATTAGGGGCCTTTGTTATACTCGCTCAGGCGCCTTTGATATATTCGATGAGGGGCCTTTGTTATAATCGACCAGGGGACTTTGTTATACTCGATCCTGGGCCTTTGTTAAACTCGATCAGGGGCCTTTGTTATACTCAACCAGGGGACTTTGTTATACTCGATCAGGGGACTTTGTTATACTCGATCAGGGAGCTTTGTTTTACTCGATCAGGAAACTTTGTTATACTCGATTAGGGGCCTTTGTTATTATCGTTAAGGGAACTTTGTTATACTCGATCAGGGGACTTTGCTCTCCTCGATCAGGAGACTTTGTTATACTCGATGACTTTGTTATATTCGATGAGGGGACTTTGTTATACTCGATCATTGGACTTTGTTATTCTCGACCAGAGGCCTTTGTTATACTCGATCAGGGGCCTTTGTTATACTCGATCAGGGAACTTTGTTATAATCGATCAGGGGACTTTGTTATACTCGATCAGGGGACTTTGTTATACTCGATCAGGGGACTTTCTTATACTTGTTCAGGGGATTTTGTTATACTCGATCAGGGGACTTTGTTATACTCGATGAGGAGGCTTTGTTATACTCGATCAGGCGAATTTGTTAAACTCGATCAGGGGACTTTGTTATACTCGATCAGGGGGCTTTGTTATACTCGACCAGGTGACTTTTTTATACTCGATCAGGGGCCTTTGTTAAACTCGATAAGGGGCCTTTGTTATACTCAACCAGGGGACTTTGTTATACTCGATGAGGGGCCTTTGTTTAACTCGATCAGAGGCCTTTGTTATACTCGATCAGGGGACTTTGTTATACTCGATCAGGGGACTTTGTTACATTCGATTAGGGCAGTCTGTTATACTCGAGGAGGGGACTCTGTTATACTCGATTAGGGGACTTTGTTATACTCGATCAGGGGCCTTTGTTATACTCGATCAGGGGACTTTGTTGTACTCGAAAAGTGGCCTTTGTTATTCTCTTTTACAGGCCTTTGTTATACTCAAACAGGGGCCTTTGTTAAACTCGATCACAGGCCTTTGTTATTCTCGATTAGAGGACTTTGTTAAACTCGATGAGGAGACTTTGTTATACTCGATCAGGGGAGTTTGTTATACTCGATCAGGGGACATTGTTATACTTGATGAGGGGACTTTGTTATACTCGATCAGGGGCCTTTGTTGTACTCGATTAGGGGACTTTGTTATACTCGACCAGGTGTCTTTGTTTTACTCGTTCAGGGGTCTTTGTTATACTTGATGAGGGAGCTTTGTTATACTCGATCAGGGGCCTTTGTTATATTTGATGAGGGGGCTTTGTTTTATTCGATCAGGGGACTTTTTTATACTCGATCAGGGGACTTTTTTATACTCGATCAGGGGACTTTGTTATATTCGATGATGGGACTTTGTTATACTCGATCATGGGACTTTGTTATACTCGATCAGGGGCCTTTGTTATACTCGGTGGGGCTTTGTTATACTCGACCGGGTGCTTTGTTATACTCGATCCAGGGGGCCTTTGTTATGCTTGATAGGGGGCTGTTATACTCGATCAAGGAATTTGTTATACTTGATGAGGGGGCTTTGTTATACTCGATCAGGGGACTTTGTTATTCTCGATCAGGGGGACTTTGTTATACTCGATCAGGGGGCTTTGTTATACTCGATCAGGGAACTTTGTTATACTCGATTAGGGGCCTTTGTTATACTCGTTCAGGCACCTTTGTTATATTCGATGAGGGGCCTTTGTTATACCCGACCAGGGGACTTTGTTATACCCGATCATGGGCCTTTGTTAAACTCGATCAGGGGCCTTTGTTATACTCGATCAGGGGCCTTTGTTATAATCGTTCAGGGGACTTTGTTAAACTCGATCAGGGGACTTTGTTCTCCTCGATCAGGGGACTTTGTTATACTCGATAAGGGGACTTTGTTATATTCGAATGAGGGGACTTTGTTATACCCGACCATGGGACTTTGTTATACTCGATCAGGGGCCTCTGTTATACTCGATTAGGGGCCTTTGTTATACCCGATCAGGGGACTTTGTTATACTCGATCAGGGGACTTTGTTATACTGTATGAGGGGGCTTTGTTATACTCGATGAGGGGACTTTGTTATACTCGACCAAGGGTCTTTGTTATACTCGATCAGGGGCCTTTGTTATACTTGATCAGGGGGCTTTGTTGTACTCGATCAGAGGATTTTGGTATACTCGATCAGGGAACTTTGTTATACTCGATCAGGGGCCTTTGTTATACTCGTTCAGGCACCTTTGTTATATTCGATCAGGGGCCTTTGTTATACTCGACCAGGTGACTCTGTAATACTCGATCAGGGGACTTTGTTATACTCGACCAGGGGTCTTTGTTATACTTGATCAGAGGCTTTTGTTATACTTGATGAGGGGGCTTTGTTATACTCGATCAGTTGCCTTTGTTATACTCTTTTAGAGGCCTTTGTTATACTCGAACAGGGGCCTTTGTTAAACTCGATCAAAAGCCTTTGTTTTTCTCGATTTGAGGACTTTGTTAAACTCGATGAGTAGACTTTGTTATACTCGATCAGGGGAGTTTGTTATACTCGATCAGGGGACTCTGTTTTACTCGATTAGGGGCCTTTGTTATACTCGATCAGGGGCCTTTGTTATACTCGATTAGGGGACTTTGTTATACTCGACCAGGGGTCTTTGTTATACTCGATCAGGGAACTTTGTTATACTCGATCAGGGGCCTTTGTTATACTCGTTCAGGCGCCTTTGTTATATTCGATCAGGGGCCTTTGTTATACTCGACCAGGGGACTTTGTTATACTCGATCAGAGGCATTTGTTAAATTCGATCAGGGGCCTTTCTTATACTCGATCATGGGACTTTGTTATACTCGATCAGGGGACTTTGTTATACTCGATCAGGGGACTTTGTTATATTCGATGAGGGGACTTTGTTATACTCGATCATGAGACTTTGTTATACTCGATGAGGGGCATTTGTTATACTAGATGAGGGGACTCTGTTATAGTCGATCAGGGGACTCGGTAATACTCGATCAGGGGACTTTGTTATACTCGATCAGTGGCCTTTGTTATACTCATTTAGAGGCCTTTGTTATACTCGAACAGGGGCCTTTGTTAAGCTCGATCAAAGGGCTTTGTTATTCTCGATTTGAGGACCTTGTTAAACTCGATGAGGAGACTTTGTTATACTCGATCAGGGGAGTTTGTTATATTCGATCAGGGGACATTGTTATACTCGATGAGGGGACTTTGTTATACTCGATCAGGGGCCTTTGTTGTACTCGATTAGGGGACTTTGTTATACTCGTTCAGGGGCCTTTGTTATACCCGATCAGAGGACTTTGTTATACTCGATCAGGGGACTTAGTTATACTCTATGAGGGGGCTTTGTTATACTCGATGAGGGGACTTTGTTATACTCGACCAGGGGTCTTTGTTATACTCGATCAGGGGCCTTTGTTATACTTGATCAGGGGGCTTTGTTATACTCGATCAGGGGACTTAGTTATTCTCGATCAGGAGGACTTTGCTATACTCGATGAGGGGTCTTTGTTATAATCGTTCAGGGGACTTTGTTATACTCGATCAGGGGACTTTTTTATACTCGATCAGGGGACTTTGTTATACTCGATCAGGGGACTTTGTTATATTCGATGAGGGTACTTTGTTATACACGATCATGGCACTTTGTTATACTTGATGAGGGGCCTTTGCTAGACTCCATGAGTGGACTCTGTTATACTCGATCAGGGGACTCTGTAATACTCGATCAGGGGCCTTTGTTATACTCGATTAGGGGACTTTGTTATTCTCGACCAGGGGTCTTTGTTATACTCGATCAGGGGCCTTTGTTATACTTGATGAGGGGGCTTTGTTATACTCGATCAGGGGCCTTTGTTATACTTGATGAGGGGCCTTTGTTATACTCGACCAGGGGACTTTGTTATACTCGATCATGGGCCTTTGTTAAACTCGATCAGGGGCCTTTGTTATACTCAATCCGGGAACTTTGTTATACTCGATCAGGGAACTTTGTTATACTCGATCAGGGAGCTTTGTTTAACTCAATTAGGAAACTTTGTTATACTCGATTAGGGGCCTTTGTTATAATCGTTCAGGGGACTTTGTTATACTCGATCAGGGGACTTTGTTCTCCTCGATCCGGGGACTTTGCTATACTCGATGAGGGGACTTTGTTATACTCGACCATGGGACTTTGTTATACTCGATCAGGGGCCTCTGTTATACTCGATCAGGGGCCTTTGTTATACCCGATCAGGGGACTTTGTTATACTCGATCAGGAACTTTGTTATACTCTATGAGGGGCTTTGTTATACTCGATGAGGGACATTGTTATACTCGACCAGGGGTCTTTGTTATACTCGATCAGGGGCCTTTGTTATACTTGATCAGGGGCTTTGTTTTACTCGATCAGGGAACTTTGTTATACTCGATCAGGGGCCTTTGTTATACTCGTTCAGGCGCCTTTGTTATATTCGATCAGGGGCCTTTATTATACTCGAGCAGGAGACTTTGTTATACTCGATCAGGAGCTTTTGTTAAACTCGATCAGGGGCCTTTGTTATACTTAATCAGGGTCTTTGTTATACTCGATCAGGGGACTTTGTTATACTCGTTTAGGGGGCTTTGTTTTACTCGATCAGGAAACTTTGTTATACTCGATGAGGGCCTTTGTTATAATCGTTCAGGGGACTTTGTTATACTCGATCAGGGGACTTTGTTATACTCGATCAGGGACTGTTATACTCGAACAGGGGACTTTGTTATATTCCGATGGGGTGACTTTGTTATACTTTCGATCATGGGACTTTGCAATACTCGATGAGGGGCCTTTGTTATATACTAGAAGAGGACTCTGTTATATACTCGATCAGGGACTTTATTTATACTCGATGAGACGCTGTTATACTCGATTAAGGGCTTTTGTTATACTTGATCAGGACTTTGTTATAATCGATCAGAGTTTCTGTTATACTCTGCGAGGCTTTGTTATCCTCGATCAGGGAACTTTATTATACTCGGTGAGGGGACTTTGTTATACTGGATCAGGGGACTTTGTTATACTCGATGAGGGGGCTTTGTTGTATTCGATCAGGGGACTTTGTTATACTCAATCAGGGGCCTTTGTTATACTCGATCAGAGGCCTTTGTTATACTCGATCAGGGGACTGTGTTATACTCGACCTGGGACTTTGTTATACTCGATTTGGAGCCTTTGTTATACTTGATCAGGGGGCTTTGTTATACTCGATCAGGGGACTTTGTTATACTTGATCAGGGGGCTTTGTTATACTCGATCAGGGGACTTTGTTATACTCGATCGCGGGCGCTGGTATACTCGATCAGGAAACTTTGTTATACTCGATGAAGGGACTTTGTTATACTCGATCAGGGCTTTGTTATACTTGATGAGGGCCTTTGTTATAATCGTTCGGTTTTTGTTATATAATCCAGCGGACTTTTGTTATACTCGATCGAGGGACTTTTCGTATATCGAACAGGGGACTTTGTTATATTCGATGAGGTGACTTTGTTATATTCGATCGTAGGACTTAATACTTCGATGAGGGGCCTTTGTTATACTGAAAGATGGGGGACTCTGTTATACTCGATCAGGGGACATTGTTATACTCGATCAGAGGATATTGTTATACTCGACCAGGGGAGTTTGATATACTCGACCAGGGTCTTTGTTATACTCGATGAGGGGCCTTTCTTATACTCGATCAGGGGACTTTGTTATACTCGATCAGCGGACTTTGTTATACTCGATCAGGAGACTTTGTTATACTCGATGAGGGCCTTTGTTATACTCGATCAGGGGCCTTTGTTATACTCGATCAGGGGACTTTGTTATACTCAACCAGGGTTCTTTGTTATACTTGACTAGGGGACTTTGTTATACTCGACCAGGGGCGCTGTTATACTCGATCAAGGGCCTTTATTTATAATGGATCAGGGACTTTGTTGTTATACTCGATGAGCAGGCTTTGTTATACTCGATCAGGGACATTCTTATTGACTTTGGGTCCTTTGGTATACTCGATCAGGGGCCTTTGTTATACTCGTTCAGGGGACTTTGTTTATACTCGACTAGGGACTTTGTTATACTCGATCTTGGGCCTTTGTTATACTTGATCAGGGGACTTTGTTATACTCGACCAGGGGACTTTGTTATACTCGATTAGGTGACTTTGTTATACTCAATCAGGGGACTTTGTTATACTCGATTAGGGGACTCTGTTATACTCGATCAGGGGACTTTGTTATACTCGATCAAGGACTTTGTTATCCTCGATCAGGGGACTTTGTTATACTCGATGAGCGGGCTTTGTTATACTCGATCAGGGGACATTGATATAGACTTTTAGGGTCCTTTGTTACACTCGATCAGGGGCCTTTGTTATACTCGTTTAGGGGGACTTTGTTATACTCGACCAGGGGACTTTGTTATACTCGATCCAGGGCCTTTGTTATACTTGCTCAGGGGACTTTTTTATACTCGCACTCGGGACTTTGTTATACTCGATCAGGGGACTTTGTTATACTCGATCTGGGGACTTAGTTATTCTCGATAAGGGGGCCTTTGTTATACTCGATCAGGGGACTTTGTTATACTCGACCAGGGGACTTTGTTATACTCGATCAGGGGCCTTTGTTATACTTGATCAGGGGGCTTTGTTATACTCGATCAGGGAACATTGTTATCTCTCGATAAGGGGGACTTTGTTATACTCAATTAGGGGGCTTTGTTATACTCGATCAGGGAACTTTGTTATACTCTATAAGGGGCCTTTGTTATACTCGTTCAGGCGCTTTTGTAATATTCGATCAGGGGGCTTTGTTATACTCGATTAGGGGACTTTGTTATACTCGATTAGGGAACTTTGTTATATTCGATGAGGGACTTTGTTATTCTCGATCATGGGTCTTTGTTATACTCGATGAGGGGCCTTTGTTATACTCGATGCGGGGACTTTGTTCTACTCGATCAGGGGAATTTGTTATACTCGATCAGGGGACTTTGTTATATTCGATGAGGGGACTTTTTTATACTCGATCATGGGACTTTGGTATACTCGATGAGGGGCCTTTGTTATACTCGATCAGGGGCCTTTGTTATATCCGATCAGGCGACTTTGTTATACTCGATGAGCGGGCTTTGTTATAATCGATCAGGGGACATTGTTATAGACTTTTAGGGTCCTTTGTTACACTCGATCAGGGGCCTTTGTTATACTCGTTCAGGAGACTTTGTTATACTCGACCAGGGGACTTTGTTATACTCGATCTAGGGCCTTTGTTATACTTGATCAGGGGACTTTTTTATACTCGCACTGGGGACTTTGTTATACTTGATCAGGGGACTTTGTTATACTCGATCAGGGGGCTTTGTTATACTCGATCAGGGAACTTTGTTATACTCGATCAGGGGCCTTTGTTATAATCGTTCTGGGGACTTTGTTATACTCGACCAGGCGACTTTGTTATACTCAATCTGGAGCCTTTGTTATATTGATCAGGGGGCTTTGTTATACTCGATCAGGGAACATTGTTATTCTCGATAAGGGGGACTTTGTTATACTCAATTAGGGGGCTTTGTTATACTCGATCATGGAACTTTGTTATACTCGATCAGTGGCCTTTGTTATACTCGTTCAGTCGCTTTTGTTATATTCGATCAGGGGGGCTTTGTTATACTCGATCAGGGGACTTTGTTATAATCGATCAGAGGACTTTGTTATACTCTATGAGGGGGCTTTGTTATCCTCGATCAGGGAACTTTATTATACTCGGTGAGGGGACTTTGTTATACTGGATCAGGGGACTTTGTTATTCTCGATGAGGGGGCTTTGTTGTATTCGATCAGGGGCCTTTGTTATACTCGATCAGGGGCCTTTGTTATACTCGATCAGAGGCCTTTGTTATATTCGATCAGGGGACTGTGTGATACTCGACCTGGGACTTTGTTATACTCGATTTGGAGCCTTTGTTATACTTGATCAGGGGGCTTTGTTATACTCGATCAGGGGACTTTGTTATACTTGATCAGTGGGCTTTGTTATACTCGATCAGGGGACTTTGTTATACTCGATCAGGGGACTTTGTTATACTCGATCAAGGACTTTGTTATCCTCGATCAGGGGGCTTTGTTATACTCGATGAGCGGGCTTTGTTATACTCGAACAGGGGACATTGTTATAGACTTTTGGGGTCCTTTGTTACACTCAATCAGGGGCCTTTGTTATACTCGTTCAGGGGACTTTGATATACTCGACCAGGGGACTTTGTTATATTCGATCCAGGGCCTTTGTTATACTTGATCAGGGGACTTTTTTATACTCGCACTCGGGACTTTGTTATACTCGATCATGGGCCTTTGTTAAACTCGATCAGGGGCCTTTATTATACTCAATCCGGGGACTTTGTTATACTCGATCAGGGGACTTTGTTATACTCGATCAGGGAGCTTTGTTTTACTCGATCAGGAAACTTTGTTATACTCGATCAGGGGCCTTTGTTATAATCGTTCAGGGGACTTTGTTATACTCGATCAGGGGACTTTGTTCTCCTCGATCCGGGGACTTTGTACTCGATGAGGGGACTTTGGTATACTCGACCATGGACTTTGTTAAACTCGATCAGGGCCTCTGTTATACTCGATCAGGGGCCTTTGTTATACCCTATCAGGGACTTTGTTATACTCGATCAGGGGAACTTTGTTATACTCGATGAGGGACTTTGTTATACTCGATCAGGGTCTTTGTTATATACTCGATCAGGGGCCTTTGTTATACTCGATCAGGGGACTTTATACTCGATCAGGGCTTTGTTTTACTCGATCAGTGAATTTTTGTTATACCTCGATCAGGGCCTTTGTTATACTCGTTCAGAGCGCCTTGGTATATTCGATCAGGGCCTTTGTTATATGAGCAGGAGACTTTGTTATACTCGATCAGGGGCTTTTGTTAAACTCGATCAGGGGCCTTTGTTATACTTAATCAGGGTCTTTGTTATACTCGATCAGGGGACTTTGTTATACTCGTTTAGGGGGCTTTGTTTTACTTGATCAGGAAACTTTGTTATACTCGATGAGGGGCCTTTGTTATAATCGTTCAGGGGACTTTGTTATACTCGATCAGGGGACTTTGTTATACTCGATCAGGGGACTTTGTTATACTCGAACAGGGGACTTTGTTATATTCGATGAGGTGACTTTGTTATACTCGATCATGGGACTTTGCAATACTCGATGAGGGGCCTTTGTTATACTAGAAGAGGGGACTCTGTTATACTCGATCAGGGGACTTTGTTATACTCGATGAGGGGCCTTTGTTATACTCGATTAGGGGCTTTTGTTATACCCGATCAGGGGACTTTGTTATAATCGATCAGAGGACTTTGTTATACTCTATGAGGGGGCTTTGTTATCCTCGATCAGGGAACTTTATTATACTCGGTGAGGGGACTTTGTTATACTGGATCAGGGGACTTTGTTATACTCGATGAGGGGGCTTTGTTGTATTCGATCAGGGGACTTTGTTATACTCAATCAGGGGCCTTTGTTATACTCGATCAGAGGCCTTTGTTATACTCGATCAGGGGACTGTGTTATACTCGACCTGGGACTTTGTTATACTCGATTTGGAGCCTTTGTTATACTTGATCAGGGGGCTTTGTTATACTCGATCAGGGGACTTTGTTATACTTGATCAGGGGCTTTGTTATACTCGATCAGGGGACTTTGTTATACTCGATCATGGGCCTTTGGTATACTCGATCAGGAAACTTTGTTATACTCGATGAAGGGACTTTGTTATACTCGATCAGGGGGCTTTGTTATACTTGATGAGGGGCCTTTGTTATAATCGTTCAGGGGACTTTGTTATACTCGATCAGCGGACTTTGTTATACTCGATCAGGGGACTTTGTTATACTCGAACAGGGGACTTTGTTATATTCGATGAGGTGACTTTGTTATATTCGATCATGGGACTTTGTAATACTCGATGAGGGGCCTTTGTTATACTAGATGAGGGGACTCTGTTATAATCGTTAAGGGGACTTTGTTATACTCGATCAGGGGACTTTGTTATACTCGACAAGGGAGTTTGATATACTCGACCAGGGGACTTTGTTATACTCGATGAGGGGCCTTTGTTAAACTCGATGAGGGGCCTTTGTTATAATCGACCAGGGGACTTTGTTATACTCGATGAGGGGCCTTTGTTAAACTCGTTGAGGGGTCTTTGTTATACTCGATTAGGTGACTTTGTTATACTCGATCAGGGGACTTTGTTATACTCGATTAGGGGACTTTTTTATACTCGATCAGAGGACTTTGTTATACTCGATGAGGGGCCTTTGTTATACTCGATCAGAGGCCTTTGTTATAATGGATCAGGGGACTTTGTTATACTCGATGAGCGGGCTTTGTTATACTCGATCAGGGGACATTCTTATTGACTTTTAGGGTCCTTTGTTATACTCGATCAGGGGCCTTTGTTATACTCGTTCAGGGGACTTTGTTATACTCGACCAGGGGACTTTGTTATACTCGATCTTGGGCCTTTGTTATACTTGATCAGGGGACTTTGTTATACTCGACCAGAGGACTTTGTTATACTCGATTAGGGGGCTTTGTTATACTCAATCAGGGGACTTTGTTATACTCGATCAAGGGACTTTGTTATACGCGATCAGGGGACTTTGTTATACTCGATCAAGGACTCTGTTATCCTCGATCAGGGGACTTTGTTATACTCGATGAGCGGGCTTTGTTATACTCGATCAGTTGACATTGTTATAGACCTTTAGGGTCCTTTGTTATACTCGATCAGAGGCCTTTGTTATCCTCGTTCAGGGGACTTTGTTATACTCGACCAGGGGACTTTGTTATACTCGATCTAGGGCCTTTGTTATACTCGATCAGGGGATTTTGTTATACTCGATCAGGGGGCTTTGCTATACTCGATCATGGAACTTTGTTATACTCGATCAGGGGACTTTGTTATACTCGATCAGGGGACTTTGTCATACACGATAAGGGGACTTTGTTATACTTGATCAGGGGGCTTTGTTATACTCGATCAGGGGATTTTGTTATACTCGATCAGGGGCCTTTGTTAAACTCGATCAGGGGCCTTTGTTATACTCGATCAGGGGACCTTGTTATACTCGATCAGGGGACTTTGTTATACTCGATCAGGGACTTTGTTATAATCTATCAGGAGACTTTGTTATACTCGATCAGGGGACTTTGTTATACTCGATCAAGGACTTTGATATCCTCGATCAGGGGACTTTGTTATACTCGATGAGGGGGCTTTGTTATACTCGATTAGGGGACATTGTTATACACTTTTAGGGTCCTATGTTATACTCGACCAGGGGCCTCTGTTATACTCGTTCAGGGCTCTTTGTTATACTCGACCAGGGGACTTTGTTATACTAGATCTGGGGCCTTTGTTATACTTGATCAGCGGACTTTGTTATACTCGACCAGGGGACTTTGTTATACTCGATCAGGGGCCTTTGTTATACTTGATCAGGGGGCTTTGTTATACTCTCAGATCAGGACGAAGTTACCTACAAAGGACTTGGTTTACTGGATGAGGGCCTTTTGTTATACCCCGATCGCGGACTTTGTAATACCTTTGACCAGGACTTTGTTATAATTTCGAGATCAGCCTTGCTACTTGATCAGGGGGCTTTGTTATACTCGATCAGAGGACTTAGTTATTCTCGATAAGGGTCTTTGTTATACCTAAATCAGGGGGCTTGCTATACCCCGATCAGGGGCCTTTGTTATACTCGTTCAGGGGACTTTGTTATACTCGACCAGGGGACTTTGTTATAGTCGATCAGGGGCCTTTGTTATACTTGATCAGGGGGCTTTGTTATACTCGATTAGGGGACATTGTTATTCTCGATAAGGGGGACTTTGTTATACTCAATTAGGGGGCTTTGTTATACTCGATCAGGGAACTTTGTTATGCTCGATCAGGGGTCTTTGTTATACTCGTTCAGGCGCTTTTGTTATATTCGATCAGGGGGCTTTGTTATACTCGATCAGGGGCCTTTGTTATAATCGTTCATGGGACTATGTTATACTCGAACAGGGGACCTTGTTATACTCGATCAGGGAACTTTGTCATAGTCGATCAGGGGACTTTGTTATATTCGATGAGGGACTTTGTTATACTCGATCAGGGGACTTTGTTATACTCGATGAGCGGGGTTTGTTATACTCGATCAGTTGACATTGTTATCGACTTTTAGGGTCCTTTGTTATACTCGATCAGGGGCCTTTGTTATACTCGTTCAGGGGTCTTTGTTATATTCGACCAGGGGACTTTGTTATACTCGATCTAGGGCCTTTGTTATACTCGATGAGGGGCCCTTGTTATACTCGATGAGGGGACTTTGTTCTAC
>NW_024733511.1:0-12850 GCF_018991925.1 Homarus americanus | reverse complement strand
AAAATTCTCGGGGGTTATGTTTTCTGTGTTCCTGGGCAGCCTCTACGAGTTTTGCCCAGTGAACCTCATGATCTTGACGGAGGCTATGGATGATGTGTGTTCTTAGTGTGGAGATGTCTGTGGAAACTGGTGCTAGGTTAAGTTTGTTTAGTTCGAATCGTGTCCTGTAGCAGTGAAGTAGGCGTTGAGTTCTTATGGAGGGTGTGAAGGAGTATTTTTTCTTGAACCGGTGTTTAGGAATGTGGGTATCTGCTATGGCGGTGATAGTGTTGAAAAGGTGTGTCCAGGTTTCCTCAATCATCCTAGTGGGTTGGTGTTCGAGGTTGAGTGTGTATTGTTGTTCAGAGAGTGTGGTTTTGAAGGCATCCCAATCTGCGTGTTGATACTGGTATTGAGGTGAGGTTGTTGGGAGGAGGATGGGATTGTTGGAGAGGTGAAGAGTGATGGGAATGTGGTCTGAGCCTGATAGGGGGCTGGGAGTGATGTAGTGTTGGAATTGGAGGGCAAGGGTGTTGGTGATGACGATGTCTGGAGTGCCTTTGCCGTGAGCAGCGTAGAATGTGGGGAAGAAAGGGCCAATGTGGTGAAGGTTTTTGTGAGTGACCAAAGCGTGTAGTTGTTGGCCAAGGGGGTCGATGCGGTTGTGTTGGAATGCGGTGCGGTGTGCATTGAGGTCGGCCATTAGTATTACAGGTAGGTGTGAGTTGTTAAAGATGGAGTTTAGGTCTGTGAAGGGGATACGCGAGTTAGGTCTTGAGTATGTTGTGCAGATGATAATCTGTCCGTGTTGACTGTCGATCTTGGCGGCCATGAAGTGTTTGAAAGCAAAGTTGGTGATGAATTCGTGTTTCATGGAGGATCTGATGAGGATTGCAACACCCTCGAATAGTTCGTGGGGTGATTGTCTGCTTGTGTAGCCGAAGTGCTTGATTTTGGTGTTTGTGCATGTTGAGTTAAGGAGGAGGATGTCTGGGTTGTGTTCTTGTATGAGGAGAGAGATGGCGTGTCTGTTTGAGTGATATGCTCTACAGTTGTATTACGGCATTTATATAAATGCCGTAATACGCCCTTCCTCTTTCAAGTATCTCAGGGTTGTTAATCCGGATCTTTATATTAATGCCGTAATACGCCCTTCCTCTTTAAAGTATCTCGGGGTTGTTAATCCGGATCTTTATATAAAATGCCGTAATACGCCCTTCCTCTTTCAAGTATATCAGGGTTGTTTATCCGGATCTTTATATTAATGCCGTAATACGCCCTACCTCTTTAAAGTATATCAGGGTTGTTAATCCGGATCTTTATATAAATGCCGTAATACGCCCTTCCTCTTTCAAGTATCTCGGGGTTGTTAATCCGGATCTTTATATTAATGCCGTAATACGCCCTTCCTCTTTAAAGTATCTCAGGGTTGTTTATCCGGATCTTTATATTAATGCCGTAATACGCCCTTCCTCTTTAAAGTATCTCGGGGTTGTTAATCCGGATCTTTATATTAACGCCGTAATACGCCCTTCCTCTTTAAAGTATCTCGGGGTTGTTAATCCGGATCTTTATATAAAATGCCGTAATACGCCCTTCCCCTTTCAAGTCTCTTATCCTTATCTAAGGATCTTCTCAGAAGAACAATAATCAGAAGTGTAATTTCCCTAGGTATAACTTGGTTAGTTTTCGGGACTTTCTGGTTATCCACTGCCGTGATATTTTCTAGGGTTATCCACTTATCTTATCTTTGGACCATTAGTTAATTTATCCTATTTTTCTTAACAATGGCCACCTCAGGTTTTGATCTCCAGGATTTTATTGAAAATCCTTCCGTAGCTAAATTACGTGTTAATATCCTGAAGAAAGAATGGAAAGAAATGGCCAACTATTATAATATCCCATTTTCACAGCAACTGACTAAGGAAATGTTAAAAAATCATGTGATTGAAGTGCTGGTTCAACATGAAGTTTTAAAAGAATCCGCTGTTGACAGATTAACGCCCATGTCCAAGAAACTTCAACCACTATCCACCACCCCTCCTCACTCAGAAGTTGCTTCAGGTCTGGCTAGCCCTCAAGAAAAAACACAACGAATAGACGCCTTAGAACTAGAACGAGCAAGGTTCGAGTTCCAAATCAAAATGAAAGAACTCGAGTTGGAGCAGGAGTCGGAACAGGCCAAGTTGGAGCGGGCCAAGTTGGAGCAGGAGGTTAGACTGAAAGAACTACAGGTAAGAGAGATAGAAGTCACCTTAACATCGGAGTTTAAATCAAAAGAAGTGGCATTAGGAGAGAAACTAGCTGCTTTTAACCCTGCTACTGCTTCTTCCCTTGTTCCCGGGTTTGATGAATCCGATATGGACGGGTCATTTAGGACTTTTGAGAAAATAGCCGGGAAGAATGAGTGGCCCAAGGACCAGTGGGTGTCAGTGTTAGTTCCTAAATTATATGGTAAGGCTCGTAGAGTTTATAATTGTTTAGACCAGACTGATGACTATGATAACGTAAAAAAGAATATCCTCACCTCTTATGCTATCACGCCAGATGGATACCGGCAGAAGTTTCGTAAACTAACCAAACCATTTTCACACACCTTTGTTGAGTTTGCTCAAGAAAAGCTTAGGTTTTTAAGAAGTGGTTAGAGGCTACAGAGACCTCCACATTTCAGGATTTGTTAAATTTGGTAGTCCTGGAGGAGTGGAAGAGCAAGATACCATTTCACATCTTGAAGCATGTGGAGGAGCGTGGAGAGGTTAATTTAGGGCGTGCTGCTGAGCTGGCTGATGCGTACGCCTTGCTGGTGGAGTCACTGGGCAGTAGAGAACGTGGTACTTCCCGACATGTTAGGTCCTCCTCTGATGATAACCTTGGGGGCGTGAGTGGTAGGTCGAAAGGTCCCACACCTACCCCCACTGATGTAACCAAGTTTACTTGTTCTTACTGTAAAAACCCAGGCCATACGATCCAGACTTGTAAACACCCAAAGTGTCGAATTGCTAAAAGTAGTTTCCTGGATCCCAAATCCAAACCAATAGCAACCACCAATGTGGAAAGGCCCCATCAGGATCTATTCTCTTCATTCACCTATGAGGGAAAAATTTCAATCATAGAGGGGTCTCGTTCTTTCCCTATTCGTATACTACGTGATACGGGCGCAGCACAATCTATCCTCCTGTTTAACGTCATTCCTGATATATCTACCGCATTTACTAATGAGAGTGTTCTAATTTCAGATCTCTCATCCCATTCTTCCTATCCTTTAGCCAAAGTGCACCTCCAATGTCCCTTGATTACTGAGGAAGTGCAAATAGCCATTAGGAAAGACCCAATGCCTGTGTGCGGCATTCATTTATTATTGGGTAATGACTTGGTAGGAGATCTAGTGGTTCCTAACATAAAGACAGTCGACTCTCCCTTACCTGTCAACTCCACCACTGACCTTAAAGAAACTATTCCTCATCTTTTCCCATCTTGTGCTGTCACCCGGTCACAGAGTGTGCGAAATGGGCCCTCTTTATCTAAAACCACCTCCAATATCTTACTACCCACAGAAGATCTGTACAATAAGACCATTAGTAAGGATGAGCTCATTACAGCCCAACAATCTGATCCATCTTTGTTCAAACAGGTGATGAAAGACCCCAGTGTGGACCATTGTACATCTTCGGCTTACCACCCACCGTCCCAAGGTTGCTTGGAATGGTTCCATCAAAACTTTCAAGTCGATGCTAATAAACTATCTCCCCTCAACTATATAGTCCATACTCCTGATCGCAGAAAAGATTCACAACTTGTTCACATTAATCTCATGAAACTTTACCATTCCAGGCAGTCAGAGGAAGACATCCCAGAGGCTATAAGCGTCCCTGTATTGCATACGGTTTTGTCAGGGCCGGAGCCGGAGACAGATGACATGGACCTATTGGAGAATTTAGACTTCCCTCTACTTAAAGAAAACCCTGCTAATAGTCACATACTCAACACCTTGGATGAGTATTTTTCTGTTCTGAATCCATCTCAAGCAAAAGATCTCACTAAGTTATTATCAACATTTCCTAAAGTCACATCAGACCTCCCAGGGTTTTGCAATATACTTAAACATGATATTAAGCTAATCTCAGATGATGTACAACCCATTAGGCAATCGGCCTATCGACTAAATCCACAAAAAAGAGAGATTATGAAAAAGGAGGTAGACTTTTTGTTAAAACATAACTTAGCTGAGCCTAGTACCTCCCCCTGGGCTTCACCTTGCCTTCTCATTCCAAAACCCGATGGCACTTTTCGTTTCTGTACCGATTATCGTAAAGTGAACCAGGTCACTGTCTCAGACTCCTACCCTTTACCTTTGATTGAAGATATAATAGACAGCATAGGCTGTGCCAAATTTATCAGTACCGTGGACCTATTGAAAGGATATTACCAAGTGGGACTCACGGATAGGGCAAAAATAATCTCGGCATTTATAACTCCATTTGGTCTTTTTCAATATTTGGTTGTGGCGTTTGGTTTTTCTAATGCTCCGGCCACATTCCAGAGGGCCATCAACTACCTTATTCAGGACCTAGTTGGGACGTTCGCCTACCTGGATGACCTGGTGGTGGTGTCGGACAGCTGGGACGAACATCTGGTGCGTTTGGAGATACTGTTTGCACGACTGCAAGAGACTGGATTCACCATAAACCTGGCTAAATCTGCTTTTGGCCGGGCCTCAGTGACTTACCTGGGACATATCGTTCGGCATGGTATGGTGAGACCCAAGGACGCAAACGTTAGAGCCATCTTGTCCTTCCCCACTCAAAGGACGAGGAAGGAACTCATGCGCTTCCTGGGGATGTGCGGCTACTACCGTCGGTTCTGCAGTAACTTCTCCAGCGTGGCCGGACCCCTCACAGACCTTACCAGTTCTGCGGTCCCTTACATCTGGAACCAGAGGTGCGACCAGTCTTTCCACCGCCTCAAAGCCTTCCTTGCCTCCAAGCCTGTAGTCCACCCCCTTGACTACACCTCGCCCTTCCATCTGCAAATCGACGCTAGTGGTGTCGGAGTGGGGGCTGTGCTCCTACAACCCCACCCAACCACTGATGTTCTTCACCCTGTGGCGTATTACTCCGCCAAGGTGAAAAAACATCAGACCAACTACTCGACCATAGAGAAGGAGGCCCTGGCTCTGGTGTTGGCAATAAAGAAGTTTGAATGTTACCTCCAGTCTTGCCCACAAACAACCCTAGTCTTCACCGACCATAACCCACTCACGTTCATCCAAACCAACAAGACCTCCAACCAGCGAATCCTCCGCTGGGCTCTCCTCACCCAGCCCTATAATCTACAAGTCCGACACATAAAGGGGGTCGATAACCTGATTGCAGACTCCTTATCCCGAGCTCCAGTGGAAATGCAGCAGCTACTCTCCAGACGCACCAGGTGATCACCTCCTTCGCGCCCGCGCTATGGAGGTCTTTGGAGGGGGGGTGTGTTACGAACCCCTCCACCCAGCACTACGAACCACGCCATCTATTGTCCTGATCTACCTGCCCAGCACCACGAGCAACGCCATCTAGGGACGAGACACGAGTATGACTCGTCTTAGTTACCACTCCGGGGTTTCTCTTCTCCATATCCTGGTTGTTGCGTCACCTCCTCAAAGTCTTCTTTGTCAGCTCCAATTCGAGGAGAGAACACTTGGCTCTGGGAAGTGACCACAGGATCATCTATCCTCTAAACCTACGTGCAGTGACTACCTACCGTCTTCTACAATACTCAGCCTTACTCGTCAGCCATCTCAGCTCCTCACTTAAGTACTTATATTTTGTATTAACTCCCCCACGTCCACTTGCTTCAGGATTGTTTTATGTTTATTAATATGTATATACTGTTAATGTTTAGGTTAAGTTTGGTTAAGGGTAATTTATAAGCTGAATATTTTGTTAAGGGATTTATGGTACTTTATTATATACAACGAAAACTCGCATCCTTTGTCTACCCTTTTATAGTCCGATTGTCTTTGTTTTTTTTTTGTTACCTGTTGGGATCTGGGTAGACGTATAACTATATTCTAAATCCCCAACTCGTAACAGGTGTATGTATCGAGAAGGTGTGAAGTGCTGTGTGGTGCTGGAGGGATCAGGAGGTGTCCCCGCCTCACGGAGAAACTGTAAACAAAGCGGAGGTCATTGCGTCCCCCCGGGGCTTGACGGCGGAAGTTTGTCGATGGTGAACATTCAGTCCGGTGTACCGAGTTGGGGAAGCAAATCCTCCCTAAAAATAGTGATAATCGCCTCTCTCCGGCTGGGAGCACAGCTGCACCACGGCACGTGGAAGTGTTACAACGAAACATGATAGTGAGTGTCAGGGTGCAGAGGTGTAAGCCGAAGGGCACTCCACCCGCCCGCTGCTGCTATTCTAGTCGCTGCCGGGGTCCAGGGATCCAGTGCTGAATAATAAGTGATTATTACTCAACTTATCTAGTACCCCAGTCATGGATAAACAAGGAATAACCCGTCTATGTGTTTACCTGAGCTCAGAACAGAAATTCTGTCAGTGAAATCCTGTAATATACCCTCGTTGTGCTGAAATATATTGTGGATAGAAAGGAAGTAATACATTAGTTACTACCTTCATGTGCAGGCAGGAGCAGCAGCAGCAGCAGCAACAACAACAACGGGGTAGTGGACGTGTAAACAAGGTGAGATAGCAACGTCACCAAGATTATCCTGAGTTACCAAACGCGGCAAGCGCAAGAGTGGAAGGAGAGTGAGGGCGCAGCTCCGCCAACAGTACCCTGGGTAGATGAAATACGCGCACATAGCCGCCCGACTACTGCAGTACCTCTGGGGAAGCTTGTGTGCCACAATACCTCCCACCAGTCCTCTACGGCTTCACCTCGTCCCTCTCAGCTAAGAAAGGTCATGATGAAGGAGCGCTGTGAATTCGAGATATGCTTTTCTAAAAGGACTTATTTTTTTACCCAATTAAATTCTTCTGTTCAAATAAAGAAAAAAAATGTACAAGAAAACTTATTATTCACTTGAAGTTATAAAAAATAATTCAGTACTATCACAGTGATGAGCGACATAATACCAAGTGAAAATATGAAGGCAAGTAAATAATGTAGTGCAGGGAGCAGTACTGGTGGAGGTAATGCTGTCCTTAACAACTGTATGTGATGCTCAGATATACACAAGACTGTTCTTCTGTGGAGTGTAGTGTAGTGTAGAGGGAACCTGTGCGTCTTACAAACAGTTCTTTGTCATTCAGCGAGAATATAATATATGAAGCAGGAATTATCCTCTCCTCTGTGTTGTATAATGGTAAATTAAAAGATAAATCGTGATATAATGGTAAAATCAACACGACAGCTTTAATAAGTTGCAATTGTTCAAGAAAACAAGTGGTAATCCGAAGTTTCTTTATAAAAGTTCAGTGTGGGGAAACTTCGGCGAGCTGTACGTTTATAAACTCCAAAGTTAATTGTAAAAAAAAAAATAATGATAGTATAGAGAAAATAGTGTAAATTGTAATGTGTTATGCTGTCTCCATATTCAAGACGATTGAATTACGAGAAGCGAATAGCGGAATGTGAAACTTGGTTTTCCAGATCTGTCTCGCCTATTGTAGATGATAGTACACACTAGTTACGTGAATAGCCCGTACCCAGGGTGTAGTGAATTGAAAAATGAAGTTTCTGTAATGTGGCGATTGTGAGAGAAAATTTAATAACCGAAACAGCCTTTGTCGGCGTTCGAGTAAGCGGCCGCCATCTTGTAGGGATCCCATACCTCGCAAGGGCGATGGGAAGCCGATCACAAGAACCCACAAGGGTCGCGTCTCTATTTTATTTGTTCCCATTCTATTTTTTGTCACCTGTTTTAGTGATAATGAAATATTATTTCCCGGCAGTGGTGGAGCAGCAAGTGGAGAGTGTAGTTAAGTGAATATCGCAGTACTTAGGTGAAAAAATCTGTACTATACATTGCTAAAAGTGGTGCCTTGGAATAATGCCTTAATCGGAAATGTTAGGCTCAGTGATGTTGTGTAGTGAGTGGAAGCCTGTAAGATAATGGGGCTTGTATTTTTATTTATTATCCATGATGAAAGAAGCTAATGGGAGATGCTTTATATCAACAACACACTGAACAAGACCACCAGAGTCAGCGCTTCACTAGTATTAAGTGTTAACTGTTATATTAATGAAGTGATTAGTGCAGTTTAGGTAATGGTTAATGATTAAAGATTTCTCAAGTAAGTATAACCTGATTTGAGTCGTGGAGGAGGCGGTAAACACCCTCCGCCACACACTTAACCCATGAATACCTCTGGCTTATATTTGTTGACTTTTATTTTCCCTACTTCAATGCAGGCAGTCCTGTCGAAAAAATCATTCGATGAAGAGTTAGAGAAAATATCTTCCCACCTGTCTACACAAACAAAATTAATCAAAACACTGGATATATATCACGCATTCATTTTATATTATCCTTTTTTATTTAAACAAAAGTAATTCCTTTTATCTACATTCATGGTTTATTTGATTTGATTCTTGAGTCGTATTTTTTTTATAGTGTCAAATAACGAAAACAAAAATATCACCCCATAAAGTTGTGAAGAATTACTATTACTGAAGAGCGAACCTGTTGGCCAGAATTAGGAGATATATATGTGCTGCGGCGGTGGAGTGATACTGTTACAGTTTACACCCACAGCCTAATTTATTATTCATATCACTCGAGATCAATTATTAATTTGCCTTTCACTTGAGGCCTTAATTTGACTCTTAATGATATGAACACTTCTGCCTGATCCCTTGATGGTTAAATGATATTCTCTGTATATATATTAGTATCTGTCGACAGTGTACGTGAGCTTCCTGACACATCTATTGAGGTTGTATAGACGCAAACACTTTACTGCATTACCTTTACATGTTATGGGTCATTCTGTGATCCTCATTCCCTGATTTACTCCCAATGTGACCCGACACCTGATTTTTTTTTATGAAATTATCTGCTTATAAATTTACTTTTTCATTAGTCATCTTGGAAATAATCAGACGACACGTATAAGAGTACTAGAGAGGTGTGGAAGGTGATCTTGAACCAACTTATGACCTTTTGAAGTTCCCAGTTTTATAGTTCAGGGTTTTGGTTCCTTAAGTCTGCTAATTCTCACCTGGAAATAAGAGTCGTCGCTCGTGCTAACATTACAGGTATTTAAACGCTAAGACAACACCCCAAAGATTGAACACTAGTTCTAAATGTTCTGAAGACACCAATAGCAATACACTCATGAGACTGTATACATTATACACTTGACTGGAACACAAACTTGAAACTCGACATACACAAACGCGCGCGCACACACATACTTATTATATAAACACACAGTCATGACGGCGCACTTCTTATCAAGGCAGGTCATATACTCTTGATAGATGCATGGACTAAGACAATAAATATAAAAATAAACACAAGGACTCAGGATAACTGCGGACTTACTGATTGGCTACTCAAAAAATCCACAATGGGGAATTTAAGCAGATAGCCTAAGCAGACAATGTAAGCAGTAATCTAAATAGACAACCTTAGCTGACAATCTTAGGTGATAATCTAAAGAGAAAATCACTACGAGTTTTTAGAAGAAAAAATATACCCAAATTAAAAAAACCAAACAAGTCCCATTATGGTCTCAACAAGATTAAGGTAATCAGGTGATGACAAATACCCTTTATCCAGCCATAAGGTAACATTCTAGCCACTTAGGATAACAAGTCAGTGTCCCCCATAAACTTGATTCACGAGCACCATTAATCCATCTTGTAAAGTAAGTCGCCACTAGTGAAATTTGAAAGCAAGATATATTGTGCATGGCGACGCCCACCTCTACGACACGGCATGAGTGGGTCAATAGAGGGCTGGTGGGTTGGGGAGTGCGTCAAGAAAGGGCTGGGTGGGTTGGGTAATGGGTCAAGGGTGGATTGGGGAGTGGATTAGGAGTAAGTCAGATGGGGGCTGTGAAAGTGGGTCAGGAGTAGGCTGTAGGGTTAGGAGGTGGGTTAGATGATTGGGTCAGGAGTGGGTTGGGAAGAGTGTCATGGGTGGGCTGTGGGGTTAGGGGGTGGGTCGCGCTGTGGGTCTAGGTTATGGTGGGAAATAGCAAATGGGTATGGTGGAGAGTGTGTCAGGGAGGGGAGGGGGGGGGTTGTCTTTGTATGCTAGTAGAGGTGTGGCTAGTGAGGCTATTTATTATACACAGTTCATGAACGAGAACCATGAAGGTGGTGGTAGTGGTGGTAGTGGCGGTGGTGGTAGTGGTACAGCTTATAATGGAAGGGTATATCTTTTTTTAGCGATGATAATGGTGGTAGTATTAATGGTGATGGCGGTAATGGTAATAATAAGAACAAATTAACAATAACAAAATAAAATAATGATCATGTTGTTAAAAAAATATACAAATAATAGGAATAAAGTAAATAATAATAATAATAATAATAATAATAATAATAATAATAATAATATTAATAATGTCAAAGGAGATGAACGAAAACTATAGCAAAATCAACAAAGAAAAACATAAACAAGATAATTTTCGTGAAACAGATAACAAAGTGCATACTTCCGCGTGACTCCATGAAAGAAGCCAGTAAAAGGGCTTTTTGAAGGTACACAGCTGGTGGCAGCACCAAGAAAGTGTGACGTGGTTGGCTCTCTATTGTTTTAAAGTCACTCTACCTTGTTCTAGGCACTCACCCATGAACTTTATAAATTAGTGATTTCTCTCTCTCTCTCTCTGCTCGTGGAGGAAGAGATTACGCGGGCCACAAGGTACAGATGAGTCAGAATGACAGAATGCTGACAGTACTGACGGTAAAAGCGACAGTACTAACGCGATAAGGACATTACTGTTGCTGCAAGGACATTACTGTTATTTAAGACAGCACTGTCGCCAAAGGACAGTACTGAGTCTACAAAGACAGTGCAGTACTGATCCCAAATTCAAGGCAATTGACGCTACGAGAGAGAGAGAGAGAGAGAGAGAGAGAGGTAGAGAGAGAGAGAGAGTATTTATAACCGTGGCAGATTTCTGGGCGAAGACGTAATCTGGACGCTTGATTTCCTGGAGACGTCTAACTGTGTAAGTTAATCCCCTGACGTTCGTTCACCCGGTGGGAGAGTGACAGGATGAGTCAGGGTGAGGGAGAGGACGGATGATGTGAGGAACCGAGGAAAGTAACAGAGGATGAGGAAATGAGGGAGAAGAATGAGGGAAATGAGAATAATAATACACTTAAGAACAGATACGAATGGAGATATAGTAGCTGCTACGAGGGGAAGAAGAGAGGACTGCCACACACACACACACACACACACACACACACACACACACACACACACACACACACACACACACACACACACACACACACACACACACACACACACACACACACACACTCTCTCTTCACCGTGGCATCATCACCAAAAATATCATTAAACACCTTATTTATTCTGTTGGTAAAAGTTAATATACGCAATAGACCATTGAATGAGGTTGGAGAGAGATGTGCCAAGGAGATAGCTGGTGATCTTGTGGATAACTTGATTCTATGATGTGCATAATGTGCGCCCAAAAGTTATCCCGCTGTTTCGAACCCCAATTATTGAACTCCGAACCCCCGATATCCGAACACCTAAACCCCGACAGCAGCAGCAACAGAAGGAACAACAACACCACCAATAATAACCACATTAGCAGGAACAAAAACACCGATGGCAGCAACAGCAACAACTACAACAGCAGCAGCAGCAGCAACAACACATCAAGCACCAGTAGGCCTTACAATGACCACCACCACCACCACCACCACCACCACCTACTACTATTACTACTATCACTACTACTATTACTATTACAGACGAACGGACTCAGATATAAACATTCGAGTGCCTCACCTCTCGTTCTGTCTCTGTCAGTCTGGCACCGAGAAAATAAACGCTCTATACTTCAGACAGTCTGTTTAGTCGCGAAGTTTGACTTATACGTCTGGCACCGGGACCCCTTGACTAGTTCTCTGTGTACAGCAAAAGATTTATGAACTCCATCAATATTTTGTTCACACACACACACACACACACACTCAGCTGGCGGTCACTGCGTTGTCTCGAATTAGCTTCTTTAAGGTTTCTGAAAGACAATAATTATTCACTCAACTTTAAAAAGAGTTTTATCATTGCTTCATCTTGAGACACTGTCGAGTCTTCTGGAAAGTAGACTCCATAAAAAATTAACGCACATATTCAATAATTAATCTTCAAAACAGCTTCCCGAAATGGTAAACATAAATGCTAAACAAAAAGTGAATCTCAGTAGACTCGGGTCGTTAGGGAGCAGGCGTATAAAACACCCCATTAAGACCAGGCGTCATTGTCATAATCAGCAGAGTAATGGTTGGCTACAAACTCAAACTAAGATGCCTTCCTTGATACTGGGGATAACACAAACATTCATGGATCACAGATGTTGGCCGCTGATCCATTAAGGTCTGCTACGAACATCCCTGGATCACAGATGTTGGCCGCTAATCCATCAATACTTAGTGATGTGTGTTGTTAGTTTGGAGTCCTTGAAGGCTTCTCGTATTCTATTCCTCAAGAGACGGAGGATATGGCGAGTGGAGAGGTTGGAGGTCAGGTCCTGTACCCCAAACATACCAGGGGGTCAGGGCATGGTATTTGGGGTCATGTCTTGTACCCCTCAGGTCATAGTAGATGGAATCAGATCCTGCATACGACACACGTAAAGGGAACCCAATTTATTCATGATTCTTATTCTATAACAATCAGTAATATATACAAAGACGATTCGAACT
>NW_024733510.1:0-7704 GCF_018991925.1 Homarus americanus | reverse complement strand
GGTAGGGCAGGGTAGGAGGGTGGGGGGAGGGTAGGGTGAGGGTAGGAGGGTGGGGGGGAGGGTAGGGTGTGGGGTGGATAGGTAGAGAGTATTGTGTGACATAGTGGGGGGGAGGGTAGGGGTGGGGTGATAGTAGAGAGTATTGGGTGACATGGTGGGGGGAAGGGTGAGGGGAGGGGTAGGTGTGGGGTGGATAGGAAAGAGTATTGTGTGACATAGTGGGGGGAGGGCAGGAGGGTGGGGGGAGGGTAGGGTGTGGGTGGATAGGTAAAGAGTATTGTGTGACATAGTGGGTTGGGGGAGGGTAGGGTGAGGGTGGATAGGTAGAGAGTATTGTGTGACATAGTGGGGGGGTGAGGGTAGGGTGAGGGTGGATAGGTAGAGTGTATTGTGTGACATAGTGGGGGGGTGGGTGAGGGTTGGAGGGTGGGGGGAGGGTAGGGTGAGGGTGGATAGGTAGAGAGTATTGTGTGACATAGTGGGGGGGAGGATAAGGTAACATATGGGAGAGGTGTGTGTGTGTGTGTGCGTGTGTGTGTGTGTGTGTGTGTGTGAGTGTGTGTGTCTGTGTGTGTCTGTGTGTGTGTCTGTCTGTCTGTCTGTGCGTGCACAGTATGTATGTTATAGTGTGTATGTGTGTATTAATCATGCAAAGGGCCTTTTCCTTCAATTGATTTTAAAACATCAATTAATCTCAAGTACCTTAAGGCAACTCACACTCTAATAACATAACCAATATCTATCACAGTATTTCAGTAAATCATTATTATATAAATATTTAGTAAGTTTCTATTTTTCATTTTATATTTTTAATTTTATTTCTGTATTCAATATATTTTATTTTTAGATATTATTTTTCATTATCACAAGTGGACAAATATCACACAAATTTATATTGTAATTCTTAATTTCATAAATTTTAACTAATACATTCGGTTATTTTTCACTATGATAAAATATTGTCAATAACATCTAAACGGAGGCCATTTTAGGTTCATATATCAATAAAATATATTAAACAAACATAGAATTCTTATAAAATTTAATAAAACAAAATTAAAATGGTATTCAAATTATTTATTAACAATATATATGACAACGGGAAGAATTTTAAAGCGAAAGCATCTCTGTCGGCCATCTTGGATTTCTTACCCACTATACTAATCATTAACTCCAGGTTATATAAACGTGAAGGTGTTTATATAACTTCCCCTACCCTAATATAAATGTGTTTTTTGGGGGAATTATTGACCTGGATACTGTTTGGTGTTTGACTGTATACATGTTTGTTTGGATCCAATACTCACTACTACAACATGTATTTGACTGTATAAGTATGATTGTATGAATGTAGTGCTCTTATTAGTATCTGAATTAAGTGTTTGTCTGTCTAAATACATCCACTTGAGTACGATAGCTCTCTGTGACAATATAAACATTTGTCACAATAGAGTAATCGTGTCCGGTTGAATGTTAGTATCCAGAATGCTTTTTGTATCCGTTGTTTTAAAAGAGTAATTTATCTTCTAAGGGATTCAGGTCAAGCCGCTGTTGTTGTAAAGTGTTTGAGTTGTAAAAAAGTGTAAATGTGTGTGTGTGGTTTTGTTTAGGTGTAAACCAGTATTTTGGGGGTTTACAGCTGTGGTTTGTAATGGTTTATAGCTGTGGTTTGAAATGGTTTACAGCTGTGGATTGAAATGGTTTACAGTTGTGGTTTGAAATGGTTTACAGCTGTGGTTTGTAATGGTTGGTTAAAGCAATATTCACCACAGTAAACTCCCCACAGTAAACTCTACCACACCACACTCCCCTCCCTCCCCACACCCCTCCCCACAACTCAGTTAAACTTCAACAAACAAAGGCTTTACATTGAGGCAGAAGAACCAAGGAAATAAACTTTGGTAATTTATTGTCATCATTAAAGAAATCTGAACTTTTTTATGTTAATGCAGGAGGAAGCACAAGGGACTGTAGGTGTTTGTGCTTGTGGTGATGTGAGTACTGTTTGTGGTAATTTGAGTACTGTTTGGGGCGACTTGAGTACTTTTTGTGGTCTTGAGTACTGTTTGTGACGATTTTGAGTACTAATTGTTTGTAGTAAGACAGAGTTGTAAATTACTACCAGACACAAGGTATAGCCAGGTGAGAGAGAGAGAGAGAGAGAGAGAGAGAGGCGTGAATATTTATTTTTGCCCATACAAATTCTCTCTCTCTCTCTCTCTCTACTCCCTTTATGTCAGCTTTACTAGATCCCTGTGTTGTGGGTCGACAATAATTTTAAGCTGGCTGGATATTCTTTCCCTCCTCCAGGACAAACAACAAAGTAGGAAAGCTTTATTGAGTTAAGATACAGTATGTTTGTGTAAGCTTAAACAAGATAGAGCGAAATATATGTACTGAGGACAAATCTTTTACGTAAACCTGAAATAAACAAGAAGAAATTATATACAAGTGGAAGATTTTCTTACATATGAATGATATTAGAGTAATGAGGTATTTTTTTTCTATTGTTAAAACTGAATGAAATTGTTGAGACTTAACAAATTATTTGGGAATGTGAATCTAGACACGTATGGTATGATGAAATTTAAAATCCAGTAAGAAATTCTTAGCTCGTGAAGAAATTTGGAAAATCTATCGAAGGAAACATTGTTAATGAAGCAAGTAAAAAAAATAAATAAAAAAATCCATTGGGAAAGTCCTCACATAATGAAGACAAAATAAAACTCAAAACGAAGAAAGAAAATCCCTTCACAATTCGAACCAAATCCAGCACCTAAATCCCCTAAATCCCACAAAACCCCATAAAACCCCCATTAATCCCCCCAAATCCCACAACACATCAACATCTCCAGTTAACCCCAAATCACCAACTACACTATCCATCACAATCTTCCTCGTAATCATCTTAAACCGTAAAAAAAGCAAATGATAGAAGATCTTACTTAATACTTTAAACTAAAACATTACCAAATTTACTCGTGGTAACTGGGTAATGTAGGAAATTACTGAGGGATTAGCCGAGGGATGGTTGAGAGAAGGAGGTGGTAGTGGTAGTCAGTGGCGGCTCGTGCATAGGGCTGCAGAGCTGCAGTCCCCCCAGACACTCACTGCCAGGCGTATGATTCCTTTAGAGAGACAGCTGAATAATACACTACCAACAAATATATCATTTTATATGTTATTTAAATATTTTCAATACGTTGCTAAGTGAATTTTCATTAAAATCAGACCAAAATTTAAGTTACTTTCATAGTTGCTGTCAATGCTGTACGATTCATGTCTGTTATTAATTGGCGCCGCCGCCGCACCACTTCTGGAGACAATGAGCTGCACTTGAAGCAGCTCAGCCTCGTACAACGTGTTTACATTGCGTGTGGACGGTGTGGTTAAATCATGCTTTCTTTAATTACCCTTTGACGATGGAAAATCGAGTGAAGTATTTGCAAAACATCAACTTTTCCCAGCTGACATTAAATGAAAAGACTGAAATCAAAGCAAGAGGAAGACCCACACCAGTTTTATCCATTCAACAGAACAGTACAAGCAGGAACAAAGAATATACACGCCAGTTTAACATCAGTGTTTATCAGAAATGTGAATGGCTCTGTGGTTGTGACGAGGCAAATACTTTATTCTGCTTTCCATGCTTATTGTTTGGTGGGGACTCGGCATGGACGAAAAGTGGTGTGACTGACTTGAGGCATTTGCCACAGAAAATAGTGAAACATGAGCAGTCAGCCAAACATAAGAATAACATGATTAATTTATCGTTGCTGGGTAAAGTGAACATTGCACCTCGGCCATCCCTTCTACCACCAACACTACTACCATGCCCTGGGAATTCGTGGACATCAACTACAACTCATACCTGAGGTAGGTCAAATTTGTGTATCCTACTGTTGTGTGAGGCCTGCAGTCCCTCCATTTTATTTTTCACGAGCCGCCACTGGTGGTAGTATTTGGTTGAGGTGGTGGTAGTCTTTGGGAGAGGGAAGGTGGTGGTGGTGGTAGTAGTGGTAGTAATCCCGTGGTCTTATTCCTCAAGTCTTTAACTGGATACATAATTAGGCAAGGAGAGAGAGAGAGAGAGAGAGAGAGATGCATCACCCAACACCAACCATCCCGGGACCCAGGCTACAAAACTCTACGGTCCCAGGCTGCCACGTTTCACTTACTCTGCCTGCCCGCCCTCCACTCACATATACCCAACACCTATTGGTAAAGTAATGACCAAGGAACACTCTACAATATAGTTTTATTCTCCACATATAAAGCTAATTATTACTCTAACTAATTATAGGAATTAATGATCGTATTTAAAATATTTTAGGCTTTTTAACATGGTCTCCGATGTCGGTGTAATTCTTCAACATGGGAACTTATGTTTACACTAAGAGAAGCGTATGTTTGTATGTCCTTAATTGTGTTTATGTTTCAATTTTAATTAACAATATAATTTTAAAATGACGATTGCTTGATAATTAATAAGAATATATGAGTTAATTATTGTTGATTAGGAAAGAGTTAAATGAGGAGTTAAATTAAATAGTAAAAATAAAATAATTATGTACTGTATATAATAATTTGTAAGTTTATAGAAATAAGTTAGACATAATAAGAGCTTAATTATACCTTAAAATGAAGTCTTCCGTCGTTCAAGTACTAAAACAGTACTTGATTGATATAAATATTTAAGAAAAAGACTTAGCTACCCGGAGTTAATTATCGCTTGTTAATGTCATCACAGAGTAGTTACGTCTGATTCATGTCTTGCTTATGAGAGACATTATTCATTTAAAGAGAGCTAGATACTGACTAGAATCTTATCTTTCTTTTATAACCACTTGAGAGATAGTTTCATTCTCTTTGTCAATATTATCTCCAAGAATTGTACGTTTATTTTACCATTAACTAGGAATAATGACAACGATTCCTTTTATGTGTTTTTTTTTATTCGTTATTAACCCCATTAACCATTCATAAAGGTAACACAGGTAGATATATATTCTCACCTGTCTAATTAAGGTGTAGCTTGTGTTCATTGACCTCTTAGAATCCACCTTTGTGTCGTTATTAAGAGAATCAGTTATATACTTTCTCACATCTTCAGGTAGAGATGCAAATTAGGGCATTAACCAGTTAGGACATTATTTATTTACCATAATCAACAGATAAGAGTCGATCTCATTAACTCTCATTAACTTACCTGTGTGGATGTTGGTCTTAATTAACCTTGACCTAATTATAATGAGGTGAATAATGGATTCTTGAGGTCAGGTCATCTTGGTACTGAGTACATGAGAGGGATAAAGTATATATATGTATGTATGTATGTATGTATGTATGTATGTATAAGGACACACACAATAAAAACAATAGACTCGAATTTCCTACTTTTATTATTGATCATTTTTAACAACATTTATTGCTTCTCTGGTCACCTGTTATCACTAAGATCAAAGCTTGTATGATACACGTTAATAACCCGCTGTATACAAGACCAAAACAGGCGGGGGGGGGAGATATATTCCACAAAACGTAAACAGATTAAAAATTTGTTCTAAAATAACCTTACAGTGTGATAGGATACGGTATTGGTGCGTTATTTAGTGTTAATTATGAAGAAATAAATATTTAACTTTATTTACATCGTTTATTAAGAGATTATAACTGAAGGAAAAATAATTATTCGAAGGTTTCTAAGAAAATGGGGATTATTATTTAAGGAATAAATTTACATTGAGGAAATTTTTATATTCTAAAGTATATATTTATATATATATATAGGATTAGATGTATGTTTTGATTTTCAGTTTTTGTTTTTTTTTGTTTTTCTATTGGATTTTCATTTTGTTTTTCTTCTTTTTTTTTCATCATTATCATCATCATCATCATCACCATCATCACCATCACCATCATCATCTCTATCACCATTTATTCACATCTGTTTACAAACTAGATGACTCAGCAGTGAAAAACAGTGATGTTGTCAGTTCAATATTGAGGTGACATGACTTTCTGAGAGAGAGAGAGAGAGAGAGAGAGACGCAGTAATCAGCCCTGGACAGATAAATACTCATTCGAAACTTCTATAAATTGAATTCTTAAGGCGAGATAAAGCAAAATTTTTCAGAAACAAATCCCAGAAAGCTATTAGATTATGATTTCACGAAGGTTCTCAACCAAAGCAAAAATAATTGACATTGAATTGGAACAAACAAAAAGGTACCTGAGAGGAAGCTGAGGCATAAACAAAATTATAATAGAAAAAAAAGTACTTGAAAGTTTGTTGAAGCTTCTTAGTGAAATTGTTAAATGTTTGATTGTAAAGATTAGTTCAGGAATAGGAAGATAGTTAAAAAAGGTGCGTTGGGTGTGTCGACCAAGAAGGATATGTATTAAGGTGTGTTGGGTGTGTCGACCAAGAAGGATATGTATTAAGGTGTGTTGGGTGTGTCGACCAAGAAGGATATGTATTAAGGTGTGTTGGGTGTGTCGACCAAGAAGGATATGTATTAAGGTGTGTTGGGTGTGTCGACCAAGAAGGATATGTATTAAGGTGTGTTGGGTGTGTCGACCAAGAAGGATATGTATTAAGGTGTGTTGGGTGTGTCGACCAAGAAGGATATGTATTAAGGTGCGTTGGGTGTGTCGACCAAGAAGGATATGTATTAAGGTGTGTTGGGTGTGTCGATTAAGGATATGTTACACCCAGGTAGGATATGTTAGTTTCTGCCCATGTTTACATGTCGAGTGCTCGGCCATAAAGGACAGACTGGCCTTGGAAGTCGACGTGAAGGAAGGCCATGGGCTATCGACCATCTAAGGAGGCGTTAGTTTCACCTACCATGAGAAGAAACGCTGGCTGTCGACCATGATAAACAGGCCCCCACCATGATAAACACCACAGGGGCCTCGACCATGATGAACAGGCCCCCAACCATGATAAACAGGGCCCCGACCATGATGAACAGGGCCCCGACCATGATAAACAGGCCCCGACCATGATGAACAGGGCTCCAACCATGATAAACAGGGCCCCCACCATGGTAAACAGGGCCCCGACCATGATAAACAGGGCCCTGACCATGATAAACAGGGCCCCGACCATAATGAACAGGGCCCCCGACCATGATAAACACCACAAGGGCCTCGACCATGCTAAACAGGGCCCCCGACCATGAGAGATGCTCCTCTGACCACTTTAATGTCAGCATAAGCACACTCGGTCCCATCTCAAGTTAGCGAGTCATATTTCCGTCAGAAGATCACAGTTCAACACGTGATCTAAAATATGTATACAAACATTATGGAAGATGAGTCACTCTGGTTATGGCGGCGACTAAGTATGGGTGATCCAGTGTTTTGGTTTTAATTTTATTGTCTTTTTTGTTTTTTCTTTATTGTTGTTCTTGTCTCTGTTGTGGTTAGGAATATTTTTTTTTCTTATAGGTAATTCCTTTGGCATCTTAGTTAAAAGGTTTATATAACACAGGTGAGTCAGACACGGAAGTCAAATAGACACACAAGCAAAAAAAAGAATAAAGAGTTTTACTAGAGAGAGAGAAAAAAAAGACACTGATTAACTTTCTTTTAAAAACTCCATTATTATCCTTCAAGTTATCCGTTGAGCGAAGGTTAGAGTGTCAGGTGCCAAGTGTTGAGGCACCTATAGTCACAGGTCAAGAGGGGGAGGTGGGG
>NW_024733509.1:0-17634 GCF_018991925.1 Homarus americanus | reverse complement strand
TCTTTACTATATTACTACAGCATCTTAACTACTACTACTACAACGTCTTTACTATATTACTATAGCATCTTAACTACTACTACTACAGCATCTTAACTACTACTACTACAACATCTTTACTATATTACTATAGCATCTTAACTACTACAACATCTTAACTACTACTACTACAGCATCTTAACTACTACTACCACTACAATATCTTTACTATATTACTACAACATCTTAACTACTACTACTACAACATCTTAACTACTACTACTACAGCATCTTAACTACTACTACCACTACAATATCTTTACTATATTACTACAGCATCTTAACTACTACTACTGCAACATCTTAACTACTACTACTACAACATCTTTACTATATTACTATAGCATCTTAACTACTACAACATCTTAACTACTACTACTACAGCATCTTAACTACTACTACCACTACAATATCTTTACTATATTACTACAACATCTTAACTACTACTACTACAACATCTTAACTACTACTACTACAGCATCTTAACTACTACTACCACTACAATATCTTTACTATATTACTACAACATCTTAACTACTACTACTACAACATCTTAACTACTACTACTACAGCATCTTAACTACTACTACCACTACAATATCTTTACTATATTACTACAGCATCTTAACTACTACTACTACAACATCTTAACTACTACTACCACTACAATGTCTTTACTATATTACTACAGCATCTTAACTACTACTACTACAACATCTTAACTACTACTACCACTACAATGTCTTTACTATATTACTACAGCATCTCAACTACTACTACTACTATTACTATAATGTCTTTACTATCTTGCTACAGCATTTCTACTGCTACTACAATATGTTCACTATATTACTACAGCATCTCAACTTCTACTGCTACTACTACACTATAACATGTTCAGTATGAAGCTGAGGAACAAAATTCCAACCTCACTTTTTTATATTTTGTAATCTCTCCCTAAATTTCAACTTTAGGTCACCAGACGAACCAGATATTAATATTATTATTACTTTCAAAATGGATCGGGTTCAACTTGTCCAATTCAGAGAAGCTCTCAAGGAGTTGGAGAATCTGGAGGCTCTCCGGACTTCGTCTGTATTAAGCCTTCACCTCCCATCATCTTCCTCCCTGATACTCGTCAAAAATAGAATCAAGGATGAGCAAAGCCGCGCGGCCAACATAAAGTCCGTTTCCAACCGCTCTTCAGTGCAAGAAGCACTGAAGAGCGCTGTGGATATGCTATCCACAGTCAATGCCATGCCACCCCATGGGCTTTTAGTGTTTTACGGCCAATCAGTTCTCAACAAAGCAACCGGCGAGGTGAGTCGCCTTCGCCGGACGTTAACACCTCCTCAACCAGTTCAAGAATTTAAATACGATGTCAGCAAGACATTCTCCACGCACTCACTGCACCAATTACTCATCTCCCAAGAGGGAGGCGTTGGCTACATCGTCATCGATGGGTCAGCGGTTGCCCTTGGAACGCTCTCTGAAAATGGACTAAAAGTCCACCACCATGAGAACGTGGACATTCCAAAAAAGCACGGCAGAGGTGGCCAGTCCGCTCCCAGGTTCCAGCGCATCCGCCTGGAAAAGAGACAATTGCTGGTGAAGAAAGTAATTGCTCTCAGCGAAGAATATTTTATGACTGAAAATAAGGCGACCGTGCAGGTTCAGGCCCTGGTGGTAGGGGGTCCTGGTCAGCTGAAGGACCAATTGGTTGAGCGTCTCCCTCAGCTCTTGAAGAGTGCTGTAAGATCTGTAATAAACACCTCATACTCCGGCCGTCAAGGTCTGAGGGAGGCCATCAATGGCACACGGGACCTCCGCCAGCACATGCTTTTGGAAAAGTCTAACACTGTCCTCAGTTCCATATTTGAAAAACTCAGGGTCGATGAACCGGACATGGTCTGCTTTGGTGATGAAGTTCGAGCGGCCATGGAGGATGGTGCCGTCAAAGTTGTCGTGCTATAGGACGAGTCCCCTGAACTCGCCTATTTTACAGAAAACTGTCCCGAGGGGACTGAGTTAATGGCGATACCCAACACAACTAATAATACCCAAATGCTTATAAGCACGTTTGGGGGGATAGCGGCCTTAAATAAATACCCAAGAGCCGTCCCAAACGAAGAAGAGGCCGAGTGAGGCAAAAAAATAAAAAAATAAAAAATAAATAAATAAATAAAAGAAATAAAAAATAAATAAAAAAAAATGTAAACAAAAATAAAATAAATGTTTATTTTTACTTTTATAAATAACAGGACTTTTCTTACTAAAACTAGTCGTTCTCAAATAGCCACTTAAAATGTACCAAAATGAACTTCACATAAGAAAGTAAACACCACCATTAACATTTCATTACAATAACAAACAATATCTTCCTTTCACTCCTATGATATACCTTACTTTAATACATATTATACATATCAATGTATAGTCAATAATATCCAAAACTATTACTCTTTATCTTTATTTCACTAAACCTAATGAATATATATAGTAAGCGTAGGTAACATCCTATTAAATATATATAGTGAGCGTAGGTAATACATCTAGCAAACCAAAACAATTACACAAAAGATAAGTATCTAAGCTAAGACAATGTTAACTAATTATCACTGGGATACTAACCTAACCTAACCTAACCTAAAATAGCCTAACATAACATAACATAATGTTACGGTCGTCCCCCTATTGTATTTAGTTTCTGTTGTTTCCCGTTTTTCTTTAGAATCGAATTTCAAAGCCTATGGTAAAGACTTTGAAAAAGTTCTTGATTATTTTATATAAGTATGTATACTAGTATTTGTTTCATTATGTAAACTTTGTAGAATGTATTCTTATTTTTTATACAGTTATGAAAGACTGTAAGAAGCAGTTGTGAAGCATAAAAGGAATTAGAAATTATATGTTGATGAAACAAGAAAGCATTGGAACATTGTTTTGGTTCTGGTGGCTCTCTCTGTAGCTAGGTTGAGGATAGGAGGGTCAAACTTGTGTGGTGCACATTTATCTATTATTTTCTAGGCAATCATGGATAATTGTGGTGTTAACTAAAGTGCAATATGTTCATTATAGTCTAAAGAATATTATAGCAGTGAGAGAGTATTGTGTTTGGTGGAGGTAACATTATTCTGAGTGAATTGATTTGCGGCCTTTTGAACACATATATATTATATTTTGTTGTAATTTTGAAGCTGTGTTTTGATCAAACCAGTTTTAATGGGAACAGTGGTATTGAAATAAACACCTGTCAGCTGTCAGGAGGTTGTTAGCCTATGGACTGACTATACATCCTCTAGTGCAGTGGTTCTTAACCTTTTTTGAGTCACGGACCCCTTTGGGAATCTGGTGAAAGCTATGGACCCCCCCCCTAGAAAAATGCACATAAGCACATAAACGCAACTTTGCATGTAAACATGATAAAACCATATTATGATAGAAACTCTACAGAAAATGATATGAATAACAAGGTGAATTGTCTATGTGTTATGTCTGATGATGAAAAGATGATAGATGAAAGTGAAGATATGAAGTTGGGGAGATGTGAAAATAACTGTTAAATAATTCAGGTGTGATGAATAATTTAGAAAAGAAACTTCATCATTTAGGAACTGAGAAGAGAAATCAAATCATACAAATTATACATGAGTTTAGGCCTTTGTTTTCTGATGTTCCTTGGAGAACTGAGGTATTACAGCATGATGTTGAGGCTGAGAATACAACACCCATTAAGCAACACCCATATAGAGTGACTCCTAAGATGAGAGAGATAATGAGACAAGAAGTACAGTATATGGTTGATAATGATATGACTGAAAGAAGTAACAGCCCTTGGAGTTCACTCTGTGTATTGGTGACTAAACCTGATTGTATTTCATATAGATTTTGTACTGATTACAGAAAAGTAAATACAGTAATGTAACCAAAGCTGACTCATATCCTATTCCTAGAGTGGATGATTGTACTGACCAAATAGGAGATGCTAAATTTGTAACTAAGATGGATTTGTTGAAAGGATATTGGGAAGTACCACTGACTGAAAGAGCAAAAGAAATGTCTTCATTTGTGACTATGGAAGGTTTATATCAGCATAAAGTGTTACCCTTTGGTATGAAAACAGCGGTAGTACTTTCCAGAGATTAGTTAATCAAGTATTGTATGATGTTAAAGGTTGTTCTGTGTGTATAGATGATATTGTACTGTATTAAAAAACTTAGGAAGAACATTTGTATTTAATTAGAGAAGTATTTAACAAATTGAATCAAGCAAACTTGACTGTAAACCTTGTGAAGAGTGAATTTGCTGTAGAATATCTAGGTTATATTGTTGGTCAGGGAAGTGTCAAACCAATTAATGCTAAGGTGGAAAGTACTGTGAAATTTCTTGCACCTACAAATAGAAGAGAATTATTAAGATTTCTGGGTATGAGTGGATATTATCGTAGGTTTTGTAAGAACTTTTCAACCATTGCTTTACCATTAACCAATCTGTTGCCAAAGAAAGTCAAATTTGTGTGGAGTGTTCATTGTGATGACGCGTTTAAAAAATTGAAACAGATACTTATAAGTGCACCCATACTTTTTACTGTAAATTATGATAAACCGTTTAAATTGTATGTAGATGCTAGTGATTATGGAGCTGGTGGAGTTTTAATGCAAGAGAAAGATGATGTTGAGTATCCTAGGTAGAAGGCAAGTGGTGGAGAGAGAGAGAGAGAGAGAGAGAGAGAGCCTGGAGACTTCGACCGTATTTCCTCGTGTAAAGGACTGAGGATGAGCTTATGATTGGCGAGGATTATATGGGTGTGGAAGGTGGGATGGGGAGGCGAACGAAGATTTGTAGGAAGACGAGATGAGTGAGAAAAAGGGGAAGAAAAGGAGGAAATATCCACCCCGAGACTGTGTGGCTTACCATGAATTGGGTGTCCATCCTTCAAAGTCAGCGTAAGGATGAAGCTATGAAGGATAGATGAAGCCGAAGGAGTCGGATAAAGGGGGAGAAGGCGTGTCCAAGAGAACAGAATTCACTACACAGTTTGGGCCTGGGTCTCACTCGCTGGATGGTGATGGTAAGGTTGTCTTGGGTTGGGTGTAACGTTATTGGAATTTTCTTGCCGACTATCTCTTTGAATTATAGTTTTCTTTGGAGACCAGTAGCTCTGTATATCTCTATCTCTCACGCACGCACACAAACACACACACACACACACACACACACACACACACACACACACACACACACACACACACACACACACACACACACACACACACAGACAGTTACCTCTCCGTCACATTCTATAATCATGAGATTCTGAATTACTTTTTTTCCCTATTCACAAAAAAAAAACATTCTTTTACCCCCTTCTCTTGTCCTACCTTCCTCCTCCCCTAGTTCCTGATCCCAGTGACAGGAGCCATTTCCTGGTTGGCGAAGGGAAAGAGATGCAGTTAAAAAAAAAATAGATGCCGTGGAGTTTGTGTCAAGGGGAGAAGATTTACGCGAGATAAGGTGTGTTTCCTCTGGTGCTGGAGGATTGGTACAAAGATACGATTAAAGAACATCTAAACACTATACTACACCACATAGAAACTACAATTATATCCCATAACATCACACAACACCACACTACACCCATAACACCACACTTTAACACACAACACCACACTAGCTTATGTTGGAGAGAGAGATCACTGGTTCAATTATCACAGAGTATTATGTTAGCAGCAGACGACATGTTAATGCATGTTAATGTTAATGAAGAGAAATCCCATTACAGACGTAGAGAGAGAGAGAGAGAGAGAGAGAAGGTTGATAAGGCGACCAAATCTATTCTCATTTACTCAACGTGTAAGTAAAGACGTTATTTTTGTAACTATTAGTAAGAGATGAATGAGATTATCAAGGTACATTATTTTATGAGGGTGGAAATGACAACAGATTTGCTTACCTTTCATATTCTCTCTCTCTCTCTCTCTCTCTCTCTCTCTCTCTCTTTAATCTATACCCCCTTCTCTGCCTTCATCTCTCCATACACAGATACACCAGTACATTCCCTGTAGATAGTATCAGGGCGAAATTCATATCATAACACGAGCCAATACTTCAGTGTAGCTCCCTCCCTCCTTCCTTACCTTCTTTCTTCTCTTCCTCCCTTCCTACCTCCCTCCCTTATTCCTTACCTACTTCTCTTCTCTCTTACCTCCCTCCCTCCCTTCTTACCTCCCTCCCTTCCTCCTTTCTTACCTCCCTCCCTCCCTCCCTCCACCCTTACCTCTCTTCTTACTTCCCTCCCTACTTCTCTCCCTCCCTCCTTACCTCTCTCCCCCCTACCACACACACACACATCAGTACACGATATCACAACAAACTTCAAAACTTCCACCATAAGACTGTAACTTCGAATGCCTGTTTCCTGCCCGTCTGGCTTTCCATGTTTACTTATGCCAGAAGAATTTACATAATCTGTTGCTCGGCTCTGGTTAAGTCATCGTTTGTGTCCGGAAATATTGTGACTCACTCGGCTGAACTTGTCGGAGGAGAGTGACGTAATTTGGTACTTGTGGGCAAATAACTCTCCGTCTGTCTCTGTTTACGTGTCCCCCGTAGATTGTATATGTCTTTTGTTAGTCACTCCATATGTGCGTCCATGCGCGTGCTTCCGTATATTGCATGCATGTGTCTGCGTTATCGATTTAAACGGTATTTCTCACTCCCTCACACTCAATACGCTTTCTCTCTTTCCATTTGTTTTTCTCCCCCCCCCCTCTCTCTCTCTCTCTCTCTCTCTCTCTCTCTCTCTCCCACTTGACGAGAAGAAGCATAGACTATCAAACTCCGCCAGCAGCATCCACTTACACCTCACTTCTCAATACTTAAGTGGCCACGGGAAGATGCTTACACACTATGTCTCCCATTCTCCCGCCTGACTCTGATTATGAAGGAAGAGGAGGAAGGGGGGTAAGAGATAGAGGAGGAGGGGTATGAAGTAGAGGAGGTAGGAGGATGTGGAGGAGGAGGATGTGGAAGAGAAGGAGGCGAGGGCGGGGCTATTATCTTCTTTTCCCTTTCTTCATTTCCTCCTCTTCCTTCCCCGTCTTCTCCTCGTTTTTCTCCCTCGTTTCTCCTCATTTCTCACCTTCTTATTCTCTCTATTATCTACACTCTTCCTCCTCCAATCCTTCAATATCCTCTTCTTTCCATTACCCTTTTCCTTCTTTCTCTTTCCGCATCCCCCTTCCTTTTTCTTCATCATTCGTTTTCCTCTCCCTCAGTCCTCCTCCTCCTACTTTACCCCCGTTCTCTTCCTCTCTCCTCCCTCCTTCCTGTTCTTTCCACCTGCCCCATCTTCCCTTTGCTCTCCTTTCCCTCTTCAGGTTATCTTATTTGGTCTCTCCTGTACACTTAACTTCACATTCAATCATCAATATAATCGTCCTCATGAATTGTTTTTGTAAATTTTTAATCTAGACGGTGAAAATTGGGTAAAATTCCCCCCAAATTAATACAATATACATTAAATGAACTTGTGTATTGAGTGTATTGAGGTGAATACCATTCCCCCAATGTCCTTTTTCGTCTGTATCACATAACATATTCAGCTCTTTGATCTACGAACACTCGCTCTTTCAAATATTGTAAACAAGAATGACAGATTTATTGGTGATACTCATTATTGCTGACGTGTGCTTTAGTGGGAACGTGTTGGAATACTAATTGCAATATTATCAAACGTATGAATGTATTTACATTGATATAACACGTCTATTGACACTGATGTACTACATGTTATATACAAATGAAAGTATAACAGTTAAGGCGCATGATCAACTTCAAATCACACACACACACACACACAAAATTACAAAGAAAATCCCCCTTCCCCCCCGCCTCACACGAAGAGGAAAAATGAAAAATTATCGAAGCCTTGAGATATCTTACGTCCACCAGTCCTCTCGGTGAATCTTGCAGTCAACAAGTCCATCTCATCTGCATCAAATCTCTGGGGATGTCATATATCCAACCATCCCTTCTCCGGGAGATTCTTGACACCGGACACGCCGCCCCGAGGACATGTGACAAATAGGATATCATTAGAGAGGCCGACACGAGTGCTGTGGCAGTCGGACACATTTACCCTAAGTTATGTTCCACGAACCAGCGACCCCGGCAGGAGACGCTGAGAGGACCTGAGATTGTTTTCTGACTATAAATCTCCCGACAGACGACTGGAGGTCAAAACTTTTGGAGCTTCTAAACTTGAAAAAAAACTGGAGGTAATCTTGTGGCCGAAGTGAGGACTGGGTGAAGATGTTTTTTTTAGTTTAACAAATTTATTGGCAGAGCTTGTAGTACAGTTTGCCTATTATGAGTAATTCAGTCAGGTCTTGACACTGAGGGTGGTATCACTTCTCACTGCCACGCAGGACGGACGTTCATACATAAAGAAATACATCATAATCATTAACAGCTATATACACTATCGTGGTCCTAAATGCTATCTGGCCGCTGGAGGAGGCCCTAAAGATGCCCTGGGCCTGTAATATGACCTTAAAGACTCCCAATATTAATATCACGGCCCATAAGAGCCCCTGATCCTGTCTCATGACTCACACACTCCCCCATACTGTAAATTCTTCATCCACAGCTAAAAAAAAAAAAGTCAGAAAAAACACATTGGTTGCCATACTCCCGGGGGACACCTTAACTGGTTATACAACAGTGACCCTGACCTCTGACCCAGTAATCTCCGCTATCAATATGAAGCTTTTTATCCCTGGGGCCAAGGTCCTTATGGAAATTCGTTTTCAGTGGTGTATAGAAACTACCCAAGTCACCGCCAAGAACAAAAGAGTCGTTTACAGACACAGATGGCGATAGTAATCATCTCAGGCAGCCAATAAAATAATAATAATAATAATAATAATAATAATAATAATAATAATAATAATAATAATAATAATAATAATAATAATAATAATAATAATAATAATAATAATAATAATAATAATAATAATAATAATAATAATAATAATAATTAACGGTTTATTGAAAGAGCTTGGCAGCCAGAAGGCTGAAAATATACAGTTACATATTTGGGGAATGGGTTTCTAATTACAAATAATATACAAGTAACATAAGTGACACAAATAAGACATATAATAACTAGATGGGGAAAAGCTCAAACTACAGTGCATCTCGCCCCTCTACTATATATTTATACTTGTTATACACCGTTTATTTCTTATACACTAGATTATTTACCATGTTGCAAGAATATATAAACTTGTACATTTCTATCAAGTGTCTTTTTAAATGAGCATCAGATCTTAAGAGTCTCAGCAATGTTAAATTATTATCACAGATGCAAACACAGAGTAAAGGACGTGAGGCTGAGAGGAGGTGGGACTGTTGGATGATGAAGGACCAGGAAGTGAACATAGAGAGGCGACACCCACACCATCACACTCTATACCATATCACCACACACACCACACACCCACACCACACACACCACACCCACAGATTACCTAAATTAGAGCCCCTGGAGAATTATGACCCACATAAAAAATTGACGTATTTACTTTACTTCCTGATGCCTGGATAGTGTCTCTCACCGTCAGGGCGTCTATGTCTCGTCCACTAATGAGACACTACTTCCCTCCCTCCCCCACTCCCTCCCTAACTTCCTCGCTACCCCCTCCCTCCCTCCCTCCCTCCCAAACTTCCTCGCCACCCCCTCCATCCCTAACTTCCTCATTCCTCCCCTCCCTCCCTGCCTTCCTCCCTTACCTGACCTCACCTGTGTCCCAAAATCGACCATGGACCATTAACACACATTAACATAAATCATGCAAACTATAGAAAGTATTTTAATATATTGGAAATAATTGAAATATTTTAATAATTCAATAGATAAGAAAAACTTCGAAATATCTATAATTGAATGTATAAAAAAACCCCACAGAGATATATCTATAATTCAATTCAAATTTTGACATTATATTCTGGGTTTATCCTGTGTAGGTTTAAGTAGCAGAGTGTAACAAATATTTTATTTGTCTTGTTCTTCCAAGACTTGTTGTGACCTCAGTTGGGATATTGTGAGTCACCTGAGTCACTTTCACAACACCGGAGGAACATGAACCATTATACTATCACCTTCACCTCAGTCATCTCAAGTCACCTAAAATCACTTCACCTCAACACGTCAAGTGAAGAGTGAGTTGAGTCTCTACCTGAGACTGATAAGGGACTATACGGAAATTATTTTAATGTTCCTGAAATTGCCACCAAATAATATCCTTGTGTGTGTGTGTGTGTTTTATGTCATTTAAATCGCATGACCCGTTGTTAACATGTATTAGTTGCTGTTTATCAAGACATAACTTAATTTCCGATATAACTACCGGTACCAAATTTTGACTCTCGTGCGACCAACATACACAAAAATGTTCCTGTACCATTTTCTTCTCATCACACACACACACACACACACACACACACACACACACACACACACACACACCAAAAAAATCTAAACACGACTTTTACAATTCAAATAACAACAATCTTCAGCGGTAAATTTTACATTAACAGCAATGATCCTTGAGGGCGAAGCTTGTAGCACTATATAACCATACATAAACACCACTAAGTTTCGGGTAATGAACTCAATATCCTTTCCCACACAGTAATAATTCTGTTCCTTGTTAAAAAAAATATATATATATAAAAATCAATAAAGTCTCAATTAAATTATAGTGAAGTATTGATAAGTTAATGATAATATCCAGAAACAAATGATAATTCTGGATTTATGTTACGAGCTATGACCATAAAATATTACCTGTGGAATTAGCTGAAATAATTATATTGTCCTTTCCTACTATTTCACCTTAGCTTTTGTACTAGATCAAAAGACTCTTTTAGGTGCAAAATGAAGTTAATCTTGATTTATGGTGTCTCAGTCATGCTAAACAGATCAGATGATGCTTTATAGCAGGAGATGTCTTCCTCTGAAAGCATCAAACTCACTCTAACAGATTACCTTTGGCGTCTGGGGAAATTTCTTCCTGGTTAGTATTTCAGTCCCAAGAGAGAAAGGAGGCATTGTAGTTGCCTCCTTAATGTGTATGTGTGTGTCTGAAACAAATATCTATAAAACCACTGAACCGATTTTACGAAACTCAGCAAAGGCGAGGCTGTGATTTAACAACAGGAAACAACACCTATTTGCTGTGTTAATAATAATAATAATAATAATAATAATAATAATAATAATAATAATAATAATAATAATAATAATAATAATAATAATAATATAATGATAATGATAAATAATGATAATATAATAATAATAATAATAATATAATAATAATAATAATAATAATAATAATAATAATAATAATAATTTAATAATGATAATGATAATGATAATAATAATAATAATAATAATATAATAATAATAATAATAATAATAATAATAATAATAATAATAATAATAATAATAATAATGATAATGATAATAATAATGATAATGATAATGATAATGATAATGATAATGTTAATGATAATGATAATGATAATAATAATAATAATAATATAATAATAATAATAATAATAATAATAATAATAATAATAATAATGATAATGATAATAATAATAATAATAATAATAATAATAATAATAATAATAATAATAATAATAGGTAGAAAAGAGATGTGGAAGGTATTGAAAATATCTGGAAACTTGATGCAATCAGTTCATATGTGTACAGGGAAAGTGAAGTACTATATCTTTTGGAGTTTATCTGTGATTTGTAACGTCGCCATAGTTGCTCAATACTTTCATGGACGGGATAGTAGGAGAGGGGAAAGTTAGAGTAATGGACAGAGGGTGCAAGTTGGGTAAATAATGAAATGGGAAGGCAATGGGAGGTGAGTCATCTTCTGTTTACAGATGACACTGTGCTAGTGGGAGATTCGGAGCAAGCAACACAAATATCAGTGATGAGTTTGGGAGAATGTATGGTCAGAGAAAAGCAAAAATTAATGCTGAAAAGAAGAATCGATGTTAGTCTGAATGCATACGGAATGGAGGAAGTGGTGTATTTCAGAAAGGTAAGATTTAATGTGTTAGCAGTTGGGGAAAAAATACAATTTGAACAATAGAGTAAAAAATAAGAAAAAATAAAGAAAAAATAGCAGGTGTATAGAGAATGGCATCCACAAGGTAGAAAATTATCACCCCCGCCCCCCCCCCCAAAAAAAAATATACGCCATAAGCCACAAGATATCATCCATAGTGTAGGAACAGACGCACAAACAGACAGACAGGCAGAGAAGACGACTCCTTCATCGTTGAGGAAAACGAAAAAGAACACATCGCTACACAAATTCACACATTACACCTCTTCTTACTATAACAAGGGGTTTTTCTTACAGATAATAAAACTGTAGTGAAGTACATCATAGCGCCGCCTGAGTTAATCACATTTTCTTTCATTTCGGAATAGAATAAAGAATGTGTTGTGAGGTAGTGAATGTCTTCGGTGGGATTCTCTTGTAGAAAATTTTAGGTATAAATATAAATGTAATCCATTTATGCGTACTTGAGAAGCGTCTTTCCTACAGCCACTCACTGATGCTATTGGATTAGAAATGACTGTCAAAGAATGGAAACCGAATGAGGAGGTGGGGATGTAGTGACAGAAGAGGTGTGGGAGGAGGTGTGTGTGTGTGCTGAGAGAGAGATAGAGAAGAAAACAGTCTAACAAACGTAGAGACAAACAGAAAAAAACAACCATAGAAGGAGAGAGATACTCAAAGTAATAAAGAGAGAAAGACACACGCAAAAACTTCACTAAGGAAAGGCACCAGCAGCTCGACCACCAGAGACACCAAATCACCACAATAACACTCGCCTTAATAATGTACAGTACACGCTAATGTCTCCTTCAACTTACCAGACATACCTCTCTCTCTCTCTATCTCTCTTCTTGCTACCTGTCTCTCTCTGTTCTCCCACCTCTCACTCTCTCTTTCCCCTTCTCCTTTCATTTTCCTTTCCCATTTCTCCACTCTCACTTCTTTCTTTCTTCCCCTTCTATCTCTCCTTTATCCCTGTGTGTCGAGGATTTCTCTGCATGGAAATCTATTCACCTGTTTATTGACTTATTTATTTTGCTTCCTCGCCTGAGTGTGTTGATGTAAAGCTGTTCCTACAAACTCTTTGTTGTCGTGACGTTGAAGATTTTGTTCAGCTTTTGTTCATAAGTAAAAAAAGAACATTCCGTAATTCCTGATGTAGGATGATTTAACCTCTCGACGACGATGATTTATTCCTCGGGGATTATGTTAAACCCCTCACGGACGATGATCTTATCCCATAATGATAATGATTTAACCCGTTGAGGACGATGAATTAACCCCTTGATGACGATGAGTTAATTCCTTTCACAATGACATCCCTGACAACTCCACTTGTTCATAAAATTCGAAATCCAACAGAGGCAGGGGTGGGATTCAGGAGATGCCATCTACTGGAGAGATGATAAAGAGTCAGAAGTGGCCATCACAGAGACGAGAAAACACGCCTTGACCCCGGCATAGTGAGCCGAAACTTACACAAGTCACAGACCTCGAGCCAATCCCACTGAGACCCCAAAACTGCTCTAGGCGGGCTGGATATACGGCCTTGTAAAAGAACCTCAACAATACTTTGTAATGCCTCTCCCTAGAGCCTGAAACCCAATAACAGCCGTAATTTTTTGTCCTTTGTAGTTGTATGAAGTTTTAACAAGTCCAATAACTTTTAATAGCTATGAAAGATAAAAGAGTAATGAAAATCAATACAGTTATTTGAATTAGCATTAATATATATATATATATGTAATAAAAAAATAACGTATTTTGTGAGGTTGTACTTGATATATGAAAAAAAGTCTGACTTTATGTTTTTAATGTTGATGGTTACTGATACATCGAAGAGTATAAGATTTACACATCTTTCTCCGAAATGAATTTACATTCTGAAGGAAATTTGTTTTCTCTTACTACAGAGGACAACGTTTTTCTTTTTCTTTGTTTGGGTTAACTGAGAGAAAAAAGAAGAAGAGAAGGTAAGGGAGAGAAGTGACAGAAGGATGTAGAAAGTGACAGAAGTTGGTTGAGACTGAAATTCACACACACACACACACACACACACACACACACACACACACACACACACACACACACACACACACACACACACACACACACACACACACACACACACACACACAAACAAACACACACACACACACAGTCATCCAACCCAATTTAAGAGTAGGTGAGAGAAAGAAGGAGAAAGAGGAAGAAGAATTAGAAGAGAAAGCCAAGATGGACATTTTTGAGGTGGCGTTACTCAGCTCAGTGCAGACTCCTCAAAATGTGTCTCCCTAGAGTCAGACAAGAACGTGTTTTTTCTGTGAAGGTTTAGCAGTCTGCTCTAAATTTCACCCATAAGAAAAGTTCCCGTGTGTTTATTATCCAGAGAATTAACTAGCAGGTCAGAGATGTATAAACTCTAATATGTACAAGAGAAGGAGAGATAGGGGTGTGCCTTTCCACACCCAGGAGAGAATGAGAGATATCTCACAAGGGAGGTAGTGTTTTTTTTCTCTCATAAAGGATATATAGAGTTACTTTGTACATATCCATAACGAATCACGAAGTTTTTACTCTCTCTCTCTCTCTCTCTCTCTCTCTCTCTCAACTTTTATATCTATCTTCTCTCACGAAACACCTATTAGTTACAATCTAGAGGTACACTTACATGGAGTATTTGACATTGATGTAATTGGCTTACAAGAACCTTACACGTCCAGCACCCAGAAGAAAGTTGCACCCAGGATAGCCGGGTTTACAGCATATAATAGTGGAGCAGGAAGTGGCCTGCTCACATATGTAAAGAATGGTCTGGTCTGTAAATGGATTAAACTCACAATGATGAAAGTATTCACTATCAACAATTTACAGTAAAGACAGCAAACAGTCAATTTTCGCTGTATAACATCTATGTTCGGTGTAATGAACTGCGAGCGGACGTTTTACCAAAGCCATCAGGTAACAATGCTATGCTGTGTATGGGTGACTTTAACTCTCGTCACACTGTCCTCGGTGATGTCCAGTGTAACTCTAATGGGAGGGTGTTCGTGAATTACATCAATAATCATAATATCACTGTATACGACACAGACAAAGTGACACATCTGATGGGGGGCAGACTTGATTGTGTGATTGGGTATAACCTAGTAGACAGTAATGTCAAGGCTAAGGTCATCTCAGACTACCTTGTCAGTGATCATTATGCAATACTTACTGAATACACTGTTGCTGATGTCAAGTGTGAACCCCATCCTAAGCTCAGAATTAATATCCCAGATAATCTTAAACTGCACTTCAAGGCGTACATCCACAGATGGTATGCTGGATATACACCTGGGTCAGTGGATGAATTTTGCTGTGATCTTGTAAATGTTGTTACGACCGTGTCGTATTTTTTCTATTTTCTTTATATATATCATGCTCCCATGTTCCATATTATTCCTGTAATGATGTGTTAAATTTACTATTATATATTCTAGTCACCTTACCCTGTGCTGTTAAGGTTTTAACTGTCATTATTTGTTCAAGCCCATCTTATTTCTTTATTTTGTATTGTAACCAGCATTCTTTGTTCTCTAACGACCATCTGCATCGTTAAACGACCCACCGGCGGGTCGCGTGGCGGGAGCCGACCTTATATGTAGGACCCACCAACTGACTTGAGTCAGTTCAGTCCTCTTGTCATACAGTCCACATCCTTTGAGTGTCACTTGTTACTTAAACTTAATTTATTTGTGTTGTTCCTGTCGCCACCAATGTGGTATATCTATGTGAGTACCTATTTATGTCTCTGTTTGTGTCCATCAGTATTTGCTTAGTTGTATTCAAGTAATTCAGTGTTGTTTCACGTTAGTTAATTTCAGTGATAGTTTTTATATGTTTATGCAGTATTAACGTAATCCAATGCTTTATTTTTATTCTTTTGATGTTTCGATGTTTTGTATCACTTGTGTCTTAAAAGTTTCGATGGTGAATCAATTTGGTGTGACAGCCTACGTGGCTCTTTATTGTGTTAATATTTAATCAATTAAATTCTTAAAGGTTAACTTTATTTTTATTCTCTTTTAATTTACTTCACTTTTTGTTTGGTTACGCCTAGAACCTGGATATTTAAGTAAATTAAGAGACGGCGTAACAATGTCATTACCACATATTATACCACCTGGGTTAAGTCAAGGAGGAAGGGGGGGCAGCACTAAACCACCTCTGTGGACACATGACCCCATCCTCACCAAAGGAGAGAATGTAAAACAGCTTGCCAACACTTATAAGCAAAATAAAACTAGTGATAACCTTTTGGCATTCCTCAAAGCTAACAGAGAATTTCGTGAACTCAAAGGTCAGGTGAGAAACACCTATTGGGAACAATTCTTACAGGGGATTAATAGAACAACCACTCTAGCAGAAATGTGGAACAAAATTAGAGCCATTACCAAGTCACCCACCCCAGTCCAGCTTCATCACAGCCCTGCAGAATATGCTGACATGCTATTAGACCAATGGTCTAGTGTGTCACGAATCACTTCCCTGCCTCATGACATAAAACAATATCTTAACACCTCACACATTAATAGGGGTGTCAATATTGACCCATGAGAGAACAATGTCCCTGGCACTGTGAGGAGGAGGAGGAGGAGAAGGAGGAGGAGAAGGAGGAGGAGGAGGCGGAGGAGGAGGAGGAGGAGGAGGAGAGGGTTGGGGGAGGCTGTGTAATATTATTATAGAAAGAGAATAATCTTATGTACCCCTTATGTACTTTTCTTGTATTCTGAAAGGCATAATTTCTCTCTCTCTCTCTCTCTCTCTCTCTCTCTCTCTCTCTCTCTCTTTCGTCACGGAGGCAAACAAGAAGCCAAGTATTTCTTTCTCAGTACCGATTATAATTCTATAAAAATAAATATAAAAAACACCGCCGACTCAACTTCCCTCAGTGGTAATTCCACACCAATTAAAACTTAAATAACCCGCAATCTTGAAGTCTCAGAATCTTCGGATAATCATTGTTCCGCTTTTACTTCCCTTACGCTTAACATCGTAATAATCCACAAGACACAAATAAGACGACGGCGGGGGGGGGTGATGTGGTTCTCTGCCCAAGTACCTTACCCCTCACCCCGCCACACACACACACACACACACATACACAGAGTCAAACAAGCCGGACTATTACTCACAAGCCATTGCTCCCCCCTTCATCGTAATTGTCTCAAAGTTGGTTGGCGGCGGTGGTGAGGGTCCTTGAGGTTGGCGAAGAGGGAAGTACGGGAGGGAGTGGGGGAGGGGGAGAAGAGAGGGATGGATGGTGGTGGTGGTAGGGGAAGTAGCAGGAATTATCGTGCAGGCAAGCAGAAGTTGGGAGAAGTTTGAGGGGTAAGGGCGGAGACAAGTCGAGAGAGTCAACTCTTAGATGTGACACCGAGCGGCGAAAATTACTTTCTCT
>NW_024733508.1:0-8367 GCF_018991925.1 Homarus americanus | reverse complement strand
GGTGCCAGCCTAACTACCCAGAGTGCCAGCCTAACTGCCCAGAGTGCCAGCCTAACTGCCACCCAGAGTGCCAGCCTAACTACCCAGGTGTAGCCTAACTGCAGGTGCCGCCTAACTTGCAGGTGCCAGCCTAACTGCAGGGTGCCAGCTAACTACCCAGGGTGCCAGCCTAACTGCAGAGTGCCAGCCTAACTACTTGGTGCCGGCCTAACTACCCGGGTGCCAGCCTAACTACCCAGAGTGCCAGCTAACTGCCACAGAGTGCCAGCCTAACTACCACTTGGTGGCCTAACTACCCAGAGTGCCAGCTAACTACCCAGAGTGCCAGCCTTCACCCAGGGGTGCCAGCCTAACTGCAGAGTGCCCTTCTACTTGGTGCAGCCTAACTTCCAGAGTGCCAGCCTAACTACCACCAGTGCCAGCCTAACCCCAGAGTGCCAGCCTAACTACCCAGAGTGCCAGCCTAACTTACCCAGAGTGCCGCTAACTGCAGGGGTGCCAGCCTAACTGCAGAGTGCCAGCCTAACACAGTGCCACTAACTACTAGGTGCCAGCTACACAGGTGCAGCCTAACTACCCAGAGTGCCAGCCCTAACTACCCAGTGCCAGCCTAACTACAGAGTGCCAGCCTAACTACCCAGGGTGCCAGCCTAACTACCCAGTGCACCACTTGGTGCCAGCCTAACTACCCAGGTGCCAGCCTAACTACCCAGAGTGCCAGCCTAACTGCAGAGTGCCACCCAAGCACAGTGCCAGCCTAACTACCCAGGTGCCTAGAGTGCCAGCTGCTACAGGTGCCAGCCTAACTGCAGATGGCCTAACTACCCAGAGGTGCCAGCCTAACTACCCACGTGCCAGCCTAACTGCAGGTGCCAGCTACTGCAGGTGCACCAAACTATGCAAACTACCCAGGTGCCAGCCTAACTGCCAGGTGCCGCCTAACTACCCGGCCAGCCTACCCAGAGTGCCAGCCTAACTGCAGGTGCCAGCCTAACTACCCAGGGGTGCCACGTGCCCAACTTCCAGAGTGCCAGCCTAATCTTCCTGCAGAGTGAGCCTAACTGCAGTAACTAACTGCAGGTGCCAGCTAACTACAGAGGTGCCACCCAAACTACAGAGGTGCCAGCCTAACTACCCAGGGGTGCCAGCCCACTGCCAGCCTAACTGCAGATGTGGCCAAACTGCCCAGAGTGCCAGCCCCAAACTGCCCAGAGTGCCAGCCTAACTACCCAGGTGCCAGCCTAACTCCAGAGTGCCAAACTACCCAGGAGTGCACCCTACTACCCAGGTGCCAGCCTACTACCAGAGTGCCAGCCTAACTACCCAGGTGCCAGCCCCACCGCAGGTGCCAGCCTAACTACCCAGGTGCAGCACTTCAAGTGCCTCTTCAGGTGCCAGCCTAACTGCAGGGGTGCCAGCCTAACTACCCAGGTGCAGCCAAACTACCCAGGTGTAGCCAAACTACCCAGGTGCCAGCCTAACTAGGTGTACCCTAACTACCCAGAGTGCCACCCAAACTGCCCAGAGTGCCAGCCAAACTACCCAGGTGCCAGCCAAACTACCCCAGGTGCCAGCCTAACTACCCAGGTGCCAGCCTAACTGCCCGGAGGTGCCACCCAAACTACCCAGAGTGCCACCCAAACTACCCAGAGACAGCCCTAACTACCCAGGTGCAGCCTAATACTCAGGGAGTGCCAGCCTAACTGCCCAGGTGCCAGCCTAACTGCCCAGAGTGCCAGCCTAACTTCAGAGTGCCACCCAAACTACCCAAGTGCACCCAAACTACCCAGGTGCTCACAGGTGCCAGCCCTAACTACCCAGGTGCCAGCCAAACTACCCAGAGTGCCACCCAAACTACCCAGAGTGCCTGCCTAACCCGGTGAGCCCTAACTGCAGGTGCCAGCCTAACTACCCAGGTGTAGCCCTAACTCCCAGAGTGCCAGCCTAACTGCAGGTGAGCCTAACTACCCAGGTGCCAGCCTAACTACCCAGGTGCCTGACCTAACTACAGGTGCGGCCTAACTCCCAGAGTGCCAGCCTAACTACCCAGAGTGCCAGCCTAACTACCCAGAGTGCCGGCCTAACTACAGAGTGCCAGCCTAACTACCCAGAGTGCCAGCCTAACCCAGAGTGCCAGCCTAACTGCCCAGAGTGCCACCCAAACTACCCAGGTGCAGCTAACTACCCACAGTGCCAGCCTAACTACCCAGAGTGCCAGCCTAACTACAGGAGTGCAGCCAAACTACCCAGAGTGCCAGCCAAACCACCCAGGTGCCAGCCTAACTACCCACAGTGCCAGCCTAACTGCCCACAGTGCCAGCCTAACTGCCCACAGTGCCAGCCTAACTACCCAGAGTGCCAGCCTAACTGCACAGGTGCCAGCCTAACTACCCAGAGTGCCAGCCTAACTACCCAGAGTGCCAGCCTAACTACCCAGAGTGCCAGCCAAACTACCCAGGTGCCAGCCTAACTACCCAAGAGTGCCAGCCTAACTACCCAGGTGCCGGCCTAACTACCCAGGTGCCAGCCTAACTACCCAGGTGCCAGCCTAACTGCCAGAGTGCCAGCCTAACTTCAGAGTGCCAGCCTAACTACCCAGAGTGCGCAGCCTAACTACTCCCAGAGGTGGCCTAATCCAGGTGCCAGCCTAACTGCGGGAGTGCCAGCCTAACTACCAGAGTGCCCAGCCTAACTCAGGAGTGCCAGCCTCTGCCCACAGTGCCAGCCTAACTGCCCAGGTGCCACCCAAACTACCCAGAGTGCCAGCCTAACTGCAGGGGTGCCAGCCTAACTACCCAGGTGCCAGCCAAACTACCCACAGTGCCAGCCAAACACCCAGGTGCCAGCCTAACTGCCCAGGTGCCAGCCTAACTACCCAGGTGCCAGCCTAACTACCCAGGTGCCAGCCTAACTGCAGGTGGCCTGCTGCAGAGTGCCAGCCTAACTACCCAGAGTGCCAGCTAACTACCCAGGAGTGCCAGCCTAACTACCCAGAGTGCCAGCCTAACTACCCAGAGTGCTGGCCTAACTACCCAGAGTGCCAGCCCAACTACCCAGAGTGCCCCACTACCCAGAGTGCCAGCCTAACTACCCACAGTGCCAGCCTTAACTACCCAGGAGTGCCAGCCTAATCCACTTGAGTGCCAGCCTAACTACCCAGAGCTACTACGTGCTAGCCTAACTACCCAGAGTGCTGTAACTACCGAGTGCCAGCCTAACTACCCAGAGTGCCGCCTAACTACAGGAGTGCCAGCCTAACTACCCAGAGTGCCAGCCTAACCACCCAGAGTGCCAGCCTAACTACCCAGAGTGCCAGCCTAACTTACCGGTGCCAGCCTAACACCCAGAGTGCCAGCTACCAGGTGGCCTAACCAGTGCCAGCCTAACACCCAGAGTGCCAGCCTAACTACCCAGAGTGCCAGCCAACTACCCAGAGTGCCAGCCTAACTACCCAGAGTGCCAGCCTAACTACCCAGAGTGCCAGCCTAACTACCCAGAGTGCCAGCCAAACTACCCAGAGTGCCAGCCTAACTACCCAGAGGTGGCCTAACTTCACAGTGCAGCTACCACCCAGAGTGCCGCCAACTACCCAGAGTGCCAGCCTAACTCCAGGTGCAGCCACCCACAGGTAGACTACCCACAGTGCCAGCCTAACTACCCAGAGTGCCAGCCAACTACTCCACAGTGCCAGCCAAACTACCCAGAGTGCCAGCCTAATCCAGAGTGCTGCAGGTGCCAGCCAAACTACCCAGGTGCCACCCAAACTGACCCAGAGTGCCAGCCTAATCACCCAGAGTGCCAGCCTAACTACCCAGAGTGCCAGCCAACCACCCACAGTGCCAGCCAAACTGCCCAGGTGCCACACTACCACGCGCTAACTACCCAGAGTGCCAGCCTAACTACCCACAGTGCCAGCCAACTACCACAGTGCCAGCCTAACTACCCACAGTGCCAGCCAACACCACAGTGCCAGCCTAATCACCCACGTGCCAGCCACCACAGGCGCTACAGCAGTAACTACTCCACAGTGCCAGCCTAACTACCCACAGTGCCAGCCAAACTACCCACAGTGCCAGCCTAACTACCCAGGAGTGCCAGCCTAACTACCCAGAGTGCCAGCCTACACCCCACAGTGCCAGCCAACCACCAGTGCCAGCCTAACTACCCACAGTGCCAGCCTAACTACCCACAGTGCCAGCCAAACACCCACAGTGCCAGCCTATCACCCAGCAGCCTAACTACCCACAGTGCCAGCCTAACTACCCACAGTGCCAGCCAAACTACCCAAGTGCCAGCCTAACTACCCAGAGTGCCAGCCTAACTCCACAGTGCCAGCTTAACTACCACTTGAGTGCCTGTCGTTTATATCTGGTCTTTAAAGTGGATATTGAGGCACTTAATGTTTAGTGAGTGTTTAGATAAGGCATTTAAGTGCTTGTGAGAGAGGGGGGGGGAACTGGTTCATCCATCCTGTGTTCTTCCAACATCCTGCCACCCATCCTGCCACCCATCCTGCCACCCAACCTGCCACCCATCCTACCACCCACCCTGCCACCCATCCTGCACCCAACCTACACCCACCCTGCCACCCACCCAGCCACCCATCCTGCACCCACCCTGCCACCCACCCTGCCACCCACCCAGCCACCCATCCCCACCCATCCTGCCACCCACCCTACCACCCACCCAGCCACCCACCTCACACCCACCCCTGCCACATCCCATCCCACCCACCTCACCACTCCACCCTACACCACTCCAGCCACCATTCTTGCCACCCACCCTGCCACCATCCTACCACCCATCCTGCCACCTATCCCTACCACCCACCCTGCCACCCAACAGGTGGTACAAGCAGAGTGCCAGTCTGTGCCACCAGGGTCAAGATAATCTAGGGAGGGGGAGGGGTGGGGAGGGGGAAGGGGTGGGGGAGGGGGAGGGGTGGGTGGGGAGGGGAGGGTGGGGGAGGGGAGGGTGGGGGGAGGGGGGGAAGGGGGGTTGAGTTGACTTCCTTACCTCACTATGGCTCCTCGTTTGCAGGAAGTAGTGGCACGTTGCCTGAGGAGAGGGGGAGGGAGGATGGTGGGAGGGAAGGAAGAGCGAGGGAGGGGTGTAAGAGGAAAGAGGGGGAAGAGGGAAGAGGGAGGGGAGGAAAGAGAGGAACATTCCCCCCACCCCCAATTACCCCAAAAACACGATAAAATTGGCAACACTGACCTGTCACAAAGGCTGGCGCGATAGCTTGACAACGCTGTTAGCTCGATAGTAGACAAACTGGGTTCTTTAACGGCCATCTTGTTTAAAACCACACACAAAACCATCGTTAAACAAACCACTCCGTTAAACCACACAAACCACCTGTTAAACCTGACTTTTTCCGTGTCATGTGGTTCGTTAAAACACTTAGGATCTATTTCTTTATAAACCAGACTTTTCAGTGTCATGGAGTTGTTAAACCAGATATCACCTCGTTAAACCAGACTTTCACTGTCATGGCGTTGTTAAACCAGATTCCACCTCGTTAAACCAGATATCACCTCGTTAAACCAGACTTTTCACTGTTATGGCGTTGTTAAACCAATTCACCTCGTTAAACCAGATATCAACTCTTTAAACCAGACTTTCAATGCCTTGGAGTCATTAAACCACTTGCATATTGTTAAACCATATCTATCAACGAATCTACCTTCTTAAACAGCCTCTAATGCCCATACAATGTAGTTAAACCAAGGACAAGTTTAAACAAAACTTATCAATGTTAAACGGTCGTTAAACCAGTTAAACCACCACAGATCACATTCTTTGGAAAATCACATGTTAAACCAGTATAGAGGACGTCACAGCCTCGATAAACCAAAGTTCATCAGCACTTCAGGAGGTTTAATCCACATATTTTGACGTCCATACCTGTTAAACCAAAAACATTCAGATATAAACTTGTTAAATCAAATTTTTTCTGTTGTTTTATGTCTATTAAACCAAATATTTCAGACAGACTGACTTGTTAAACCAATTTCCTTGCGGGTTTATGTCTGTTAAACCAATTTTCTTGTTGATTTACGTCTGTTAAACCAAATATTGCACAGATAACGACGTGTTAAACCAATTTTTGTGGGTTTATGCATGTTAAACCAATTTTCCCGTAGTTTAATGTTAAACCAAAAATTTCACACATCGACTTGTTAAACCATTTGAAGTTCATTAACTTAACCTAAATCTAAACCTACCACCATTATCACTCACTACCAATGATTAGCATTTACCTACCATCACCACAACCACCACTACCACCACTACCACAACCACCACCACCACCACCACCACTACCACTACCACCACACCACTACCACCACAACCACCACCACTACCACCACCACCACCACACACTACTTCACTACCACCACCACAACCACCACCACCACACACCACAATCCTTAATATTACCACCACACCACTACCACAACTACCACCTATTCAGCAACAAGTACAAGAGGTCAACACTTCCTTTCACCTTTGACTCCAATTTCCACCACCATAAGCAGTATTACCAACCTCCAGAGAAACACAATTGGCAACACTGATTGACCTCTCACTTCAAGCGACCTTAAAATGACCTCAAGGGGGTGGGGAGTTTGACCTAACCCTCCCCTTAACCTCCTCCCCTAACGCCCTTCCTAACCCCTTTACTCTGGTCCGACCCCCTAAAAACAACGACCCCGTTAATTGGATTATTTTGTTTTTATGCTTATTATTGTCTGTCTGTCTGTCTGTCGTGTCTGTCTGTCTGTCTGTCTGTCTGTGTCTGTGTCTGTCTGTCTGTCCCAACTATCATACAACTAGACAACATACATACATACATACATACATAAATAAACAGACAGACAGACAGACAGACAGACAGACAGACAGACAGGCAAACAGACAGACAGACAGACAGAGACACAGATAGCAGACACTAGATGTTCACTACACGAACAGAAATAAGTAACTGATGTGTGTCTGTGTTGGTGGTGACCTTGTCCTGTCGAGAACGGATGTACTAACACCAACCACACTCGCTACCACAATCTACCACCACTACTACCTACCAGCACTATCCAACGCTAGTATTATCTACTACCACCACTCCTACCACAATCTACCACCACTACTACTGCAATCACCATCCAACGCTAGTATTATCTACCTACCACCACTAGCTACCACAATCTACCAACTACTACCTACCATACCATCCAACGTAGTATTATCTACTACCACCACTAGCTACCACAATCTACCACCTACTACTACAACCACCATCCAACGTAGTATTATCTACCTACCACCACTAGCTACCACAATCTACCGCCACTACTACCTACCATCACACTATCCACCCCTTTATTTTTATCTACCTACCACTAGCTACCCACAATCTACCACCATCACTACTACCCTACCAACCACTATCCACCGCTAGTATTATCTACCTACCACCACTAGCTACCACAATCTACCACCACTACTACCCACTAATCACCATCCAACGCTAGTATTATCTACCTACCACCACTGGCTACCACAATCTACCACCACTACTACCTACCAACCACCATCCAACGCTAGTATTATCTGCCTACCACCACTGGCTACAATCTACCACCACTACTACCTACCAACCACCATCCAACGCTAGTATTATCTGCTACCACCTGGCTGCAATCTACCACCACTACTATCTACCAATCACCAGCTACCACTACCATCATCCTACAGTTATCTACTATTATTACCACCGCTTCTACCAGCCTACTTTTACTTACCACTACCAATTATCTAATTACTTTAAGGTGTACCACAATCTGCTTATTATATTAATCTACCTACAATAATCTATTACCTTCTACAATTTACTACATAATAAAATCGGCTAACATTACTACCATAATTACCTTCTTAACCACAATCACCAACAACCTGATCCCAGCAACCACCATTCTTTACCAGTCTACCACTATCACGCCCTGCGCCCGCACACCACCAGTGCCTCATCGTACCACAATCCTCTACCACAATTCTCCTCTCTCTCTCTCTCTCTCTCTCTCTCTCTCTCTCTCTCTCTCTCTCTCTCTCTAAGGTCAAGGGTCACGACAGGAGGAAGGCAAGGTAATAAATGTGGGTTAACTTGTTGTGTCTTTTGTTCATAGAGATAGATACTATGCTATTTCAGGAGGCTGTATGGTGACCCAAGCTCTCTCTCTCTCTCTCTCTCTCTCTCTCTCTCTCTCTCTCCTCTCTCTCTCTCTCTCTCTCTCTCTCTCTCTCTCTCCTCTCTCTTTTCCAGTAGCTACACTTACACCTGTGTTGAGCAATACGTAGCTTCTA
>NW_024733507.1:0-11731 GCF_018991925.1 Homarus americanus | reverse complement strand
CAAGCGTCATCGTAAGGTGCTTCGTGACAACATCCAGGGTATCACCAAGCCCGCCATTCGTCGTCTAGCTCGGCGTGGAGGTGTTAAACGTATATCCGGCCTCATCTACGAGGAGACCCGCGGCGTCCTCAAGGTGTTTCTGGAGAACGTCATCCGTGACGCCGTCACCTACACCGAGCACGCAAAAAGGAAGACCGTCACCGCCATGGATGTGGTGTATGCCCTGAAACGGCAAGGCCGCACCCTTTATGGTTTTGGTGGTTAATCAACCTGATGGACGGGCGCACACCACCACCACCACGACAAACAAATATACGGACCTACTTTTAGGTCCACATTTAAATCGCTAAAGAGTTGGTTAGACACTGAGTAAATCGTTGAAAATATATCCAATAACATGATCCTCTCTAATTCTGGACTTGTGGTATGAGTATAGGTTGTGCGTGAACGTGTTGGAACCACTTCCTAGTAATTGTCAGTCAGTCAGTCAGTCAGTCAACATTCACCTAACCTCCAGGTACCTCACCTAACTTCCTGTAGCGTCACCGAACCTCACGAAATGTAACCCAATGTAGTTTATAATCTATCCTAACATGACATAACATAACCACGCACTATATTACTTCGGTAAGAGTAATGAGTTTTAATACGCAAAGTTGCAGTTATCATTCATGCATACATACATACATACATACATAACATGCTAGTGGCAGGGGGGATTGAAGTGAATTTTAGGAGGAGAGAATAGGTGCAGTGGCTAAACAGCGCTTGCGTGAGGGACTTTAAGCAGCAACTCGCCTGGATGCGGCAGGATAGAGTCAGGTCAAGCGTCCGGTGCATGTTGGGTTCCGCCATGGTTTCTCAGTGTTTGGTCGGCTTGATTGTGTGTGTTGTTTTGTTGTTTGGAGGAAATGTCTTGGTATTCTTCTTCTTAGCTTGAAGTTGATTTTCTTCTAACTCTTCTCCTTTTGTTGTTCGTCTTCCTCGTGTCTGCTATCATTCTGTAAAGACTCTATATATGTATGTAGGTATGAGTGAGTAACAGTTGCCGGTTACAGTGATACTTCATATTCGCTGGTGTTGTACTGTATGGCTTCGGTATTTCTTAATATACAAACGGCACCGTTAGGAGATTGAGGTATTTAAAAACCAGCCTACATTACTTATATATAGAAATAAATAATGTGGCTTGGACAATAATGACAACCACTCTCTCCTACCTTCCCCAAACAAGGACTTTTCGAAAGTATACATTGGACACAAATGACTTAGTACATACATTGGTGGTTTAACAAAAGCCCTCATTAGAGATAGGTGAAGGAGCACACAGTGAACATACAGATTAATGTTTGCACGCGTAGATCATGTAAGGTGAGGTGTTGAACACCAGACACGTAGTGTAGTAACTCCCTCACAGATGGCGTTATGAGGGGCCTGATGATGTAGCAGTTACCTCACAGATGGTGTTATGAGGAACTTCACATGATGATGCTGTAGCCAAACATTCACTACGTGGTGTCGTAGCATCTTGGGGACACCACGTGGTCGACATGACTCACTCATTCAAGTGGGTGAGGTGTGGTCCCAGGCCTCTCTATCGTGGAGTCTCAGGGGAAGTATAACCGGGTACCTGGGACCTCACTGTGTGAAGCTGGTTAGCTAGCTTGGGTAAGACTCAACTGCCGAGTTGTTTTTCACTGAGTTAAGCACTGTTCACCACTATTCATCACTGGTTCCATTCCTTTGCCAAATGAGATAGTACCTTATGGCAAGAACTTGTTGATAGTCCGGTGGGGAGGAGGGTTCAGGGGAGTGAGTTGGTATGGACCAACATATAAATAATAATAATAATAATAATAATAATTAACGGTTTATTGAAAGAGCTTGGCAGCCAGAAGGCTGAAAATATACAGTTACATATTTGGGGAATGGGTTACGAATTACAAATAACATGGCTGCTAAATATGACTAACAAACAAGATGTTACAATCAACCAGCTGGGAAAGTCTCAAAACCATATTCTACTTATTATAATAAAGCATGAGCAGTGTTTCCATCAGAGTGAGCAACTGATCTATCACACATCGATACCTTTACAAATGGCTGACCGTCTTATTGTTTTGATCAGTCTTGTTAACGCATGGCTGGATGCTATTGCGGTGCCCGAAGACAAATTCTGGAATTAGGACTTTCGTGCGAAGAGCCGGTGTAGTATGCTTACCAAATTTTTATTTTTAATATGTGATAATGGCAGAATAATCTTGCATGGCCTCTTTTGCACTTTTTCTAGGTGTTTACGTTGTGTGGCATTTAGGGAGGAAGACCAGGTGAGCTTGGGAAGTATGAATGTTGTGTAAACACTGAGGAGCTGGTGTGCAGGAACACCGAGGGACTTGAGTCGGAGTAGGAGGTGCAGACGGAAACTGGAGGATTTGATAACTTCACTGACGTGTGGTTTCTAATTTAGTTTGTTGTCTATGGTGACGCCGAGGAGCTTCGTGGAATCTAAAACCTGGAGTGTGTTCGGACCTAGAGTAATGGAAGGAGGTGGGACAATGTCGGAGGAGAGGTTGATGTGCATAACCATGGTTGTTGGTGGCCCAGTTTTGGAGACTGTTCAATAAATCATGAAGGGCGGTATAGTTTGGAGCAGAATTGTTGACGCTGATCCCAATGGTGGAGTCGTCGACATATTTCCAGCGAGCAGGGGTTTCTCTTAGGGCATCATTGATGAGCATAAGGAAGCAGAGTGGTCCCATCTTGGTGCCTTGGGGGACACCACAGGTGAGTGACTGAAAGGTGGAGACAGCCAGCCCCTCGGAAGCGTACAGCTTGGCGTCGGTCACTGAGGAAGTCTGTAAGCCATGGTATAATAAGACTTCTCCGAAGCCCGAGGTCAATAGCTTTGTTGATGATTATATTGTGGTCGACTAAGTCGAACGCTTTAGTGAAATCAATGAAGGCGACAGCTACAGACGTTTTTCGTTTCTCGAGATGGCGGTATATGTAATCGAGAAAGCTGACAAGACAGTCAGTCAGTGGTGGAGGAAGTTTTCAGGTTGCCAAATTGCTGAGGGTCTACTACGACTCCTGCAATATCAGCAAAAGCCCAGCCAGTCGAACACAAAACGTTCACAGATTAGGCTGGGTATTGGGGTGATTGCAATAGGTCGTAGCTGATTTAAGGATTGTGGGTTGGTTGACTTGGGCACTGGTGATACATAAGAGGTCTTCCAGTCAGCTGGGCATCTGGCTTGACTGAGAGAAGCATTGATGATGGAGCATAGGGGTTTAGCAAGCTCCGGGGAGAACTCCTTGAAGCGTTTCATTGGTAAGTCAATGGGGGTGGTAGAGCGTTTTAATTTTAGTTTGTCCAGGCGTTTTGCTATTTCAAATACTTCTACTAAGTCAGTGGGAAGGGGGGGGGGCTGGTAGGTAAGCAGGGAGAGTGGTTGTGTCAAGCCGGGGGAGCGTCTGGCATATAGTAGCGAAGTGTGTGTGTGTGTGTGTGTGTGTGTGTGTGTGTGTGTATACTACTGTTCTTTTTAGATCCTCCTACGCAACCTAACCTATTATAGTTAAGTATAGTAGGCTATACACTATTTTGTTAGTATGTGTTATAAAATGAAATTGCATGTTATTATTATTAATATTATTATTATTAATATTATTATTATTATTATTATTATTAGTAGTAGTAGTAGTAGTATTATTATTATTATTATTATTATTGTTATTATTATTACATGCTAATATAATACTAAGTTGCCCGCCAGATTTCCTCAGAGATGGGAGGAGCACATTGGCGGCGGTGTTGTTTATACTCCGCCCGATTACTCATTCCTATTCACCGAGCCAGAGCTGGCGGGCGGCGTGTTATGTGCCACGTTTTGTTTCCCATTGGGCGTACCGCTCAGCTGGGGAGTAGGAGATTTCATAAAAAGAAAGTTTGAGTGGAGAGCACACCTTTTCCTTCACATACAGTTCTCTTAGACCATCTACTAGTATAATAGTTTGCACAAAAATACTCTACACTCTTTATAGGTTATGGTTATGTTGTTGTTGTTTTTTTTGACTTCTCATCAGATTGTGCATTCAACTAATATACACTATTAGTGTGTTTATTATTATGTTTTATAGTATTATTTCGTATAATATTGGGTAACACAATTATAGTCACTAGTATAGTATATTTTCGGGGTTTATAGCAGTTTGTGGTCTAATAGTATCATGCTTTATGAGTGGTGTTCTATGTAGTGATGGATGATTAGGCAATAAAATATGCTTTGGGTGTTTATAGCAGTTTGTGGTCTACTAGTATCATGCTTTATGGGTGGTGTTCTATGTAGTGATGATTAGGCCATAAAATATGCTTTTGGTTTATTGCTAACAAAATATACTTTGCTCTACCGCTGGAGTGCAAAACATGGTGAAACTTACATACACCGTTAATAAAGTATTGGTGGAAGAAGAAGAAGAAGTAAGAGGAAGAATTGTGGAGGGAATGAACAGTGAGACAATGTAAAGCGTTTCTGTTATTAATATATAATAAGACAATAGGAAAATATGTTGTTGTCTCTACCTGTATTATTACCTTTGCGATAGCATGGTTCAATTTTGGGAGGACATAGGAAGGAGCAGGAGGTTAGGAAGGGATTTGTAGTGGGTGAGATAGTGTCTGTGATCCTCGGGTCACCACTCCTCGGATTGTGTCAGTTCAAGTTTAGAAGCTCCAACAACTTTCCCTGAATACGAATTGGCAACCTTTCGATTTACAACAGGTACCTACTTACTGCTACAGTAGGTAGGTGAACAGGGACCAAGGGGGCTAGGAAGAGTGTCCAAACAACTTGCCTGTGTGATGTAGTCGTGGCCAGAATTAGGTTAGGATACAGACACATCTGGCTAGTTAGTAACGCTGTACCCATACCGGAACACTCAGCATGTAAACTTGGTGATACACCTTTAAAGCACTATATTATTGAATGGGACACTGTCAAAGACTTCAGGCCACCTCACTTATTGTATCTTGAACTATGTCATTACTTCATTGAGGACATTACATTCTTGCTCTTTATCCCAAATTGGCTAGCCCACACTGGTAAATGTGTACTGTACTGTCAATGAATCTGATGTATTTCTTTGTGTATGAACCTGACTGAAAATAAGGTCTCATCCCTTGCTGCTGCTGCTGCTAAAGCTGCTTCTTGCGCCCTTCTAAGTCCCGTTTAAGTCCCCCACCCCAGGCCCCCGCAGTACCCCTTCACATCTACACCATTCAAAATCAATTTCACTCATTTTACACAGAGTGTTATCCTGCAAAACGTTGATGTCGTATATTTCTCTCTTTAAGTGATATCCTGTGGCTCCGAAAGGAGCCTGTTTGGTTAGGTTGTCTTGTGTGAACGAACCTTGGGTTCTTATTTCTTCTCTGTCTTCTTGGGGAGGAGCACAGCTTGGATGTTAGGAAGGACACCCCCTTGGGCAATGGTGACTCCAGATAGGAGCTTGTTCAGCTCCTCGTCATTGCGAATGGCAAGCTGAAGATGACGCGGGATAATGCGGGTCTTCTTGTTGTCGCGGGCGGCGTTACCGGCCAGCTCGAGCACTTCTGCTGCCAGGTACTCCATGACGGCTGCAAGGTACACAGGAGCACCTGCACCAACACGCTCAGCATAGTTGCCTTTACGCAAGAGACGGTGGATCCTACCCACGGGGAACTGGAGTCCGGCCCTGCTAGAACGGGACTTTGACTTGCCCTTCACCTTGCCTCCCTTGCCGCGTCCTGACATGTTGCTGCTGCTGCTTTTCGTGATAGGAGTTAAATTTCCGCCCGCCACCTTGGTCTTTTATACCAAGCTCAGGATCAGGCCAGGTGGCCGTCTCGCGGACCCAACCAATGTAAGAGAGCCGTAGCTGCAGCCAGTCTGATCCTGAGCGGCCCGCTCGGTATATAAGGAAAAGTTAGTCGGGCCAGTTTTCAATTCTCTCGCTCCGCGCCACGAGTAACTGTGCCGCCATGCCTCCCAAAACTTCCGGAAAGGCTGCCAAGAAGGCTGGAAAGGCCCAGAAGGCCATTGCCAAGGGTGACAAGAAGAAGAAGCGCAGGAGGAAGGAAAGCTACAGCATCTACATCTACAAGGTACTGAAGCAAGTGCACCCCGACACAGGAGTCTCCTCCAAAGCTATGTCCATCATGAACTCTTTCGTGAACGACATCTTCGAGCGCATCGCTGCCGAGGCTTCCCGCCTGGCGCACTACAACAAACGCTCCACCATTACAAGTCGGGAAATCCAGACAGCTGTCCGACTCTTGCTGCCCGGTGAACTGGCCAAGCATGCCGTGTCTGAGGGCACCAAGGCTGTCACCAAGTACACCTCTTCCAAGTAAGAGGTTACTTGTGCACAACAAACACGCCATCCCACTACTACAACTTAATCGGCTCCATCGGAGCCACAGTTACATGTTAAAGAGACAGTTACCGACAGTGATATATTGAGAGGGAAATAAAAAAAATAAAATTATAATAATCTGCATTCTCTATTGGCGTAGAAACAGGACTAAATCGAAACATAATAAATAAATAAATAAATTCTGCGTGGAGTACTTTTACACCCACTGCAAAGTGACATACATGGAGTGTGTTTGGGCTTCATTTCTTGTTTGCAGCATGCCTATTTCATGTAAAAAAAAATTTTATTTTATTTTATTGTATGTTCTTTTATTTTATTTATTTCTTTACTTACTTATTCTTTATATATTTATTTGTTACTAGCTCTTGTTTGTTGCACCCACCCACCTCCCGAATTGATGACCTACTATACAATCGTACCTCCACGAATGTTACCAACTTACCGTTAGGCGATTTGGGTAACCGAAATTAACGCTCTCCGACCACCAACCATTTCGATTGTCATGAAAATTATCTTCAGAACAGTTCTTTGGCCCTGAGAAGGGCCGAGTTATAGATGTCTGGTAGGTTTTGTTGTGCTTTGTGTTTTTCCCCAAGGAAGAGGACTTAAGCACGCTCTCCGCGGATGCGCCGGGCCAGCTGGATGTCCTTGGGCATGATGGTAACGCGCTTGGCGTGAATGGCACACAGGTTGGTGTCCTCGAAAAGACCCACCAGGTAAGCCTCAGAGGCTTCCTGCAGAGCCATGACGGCAGACGACTGGAAGCGCAGGTCAGTCTTGAAATCCTGGGCGATCTCACGCACCAGGCGCTGGAAGGGCAGCTTCCTGATGAGTAGCTCTGTGCTCTTCTGGTAACGACGGATCTCACGAAGGGCGACGGTTCCGGGCCTGTAACGATGGGGCTTCTTGACACCACCGGTGGCTGGGGCGGACTTGCGAGCTGCCTTGGTGGCAGGCTGCTTCCGTGGAGCCTTGCCTCCAGTGGACTTGCGGGCAGTCTGTTTAGTACGGGCCATCTCGACGACGAAATAGTCAATACGGGCGGCCCGGCAGGCGGGCGGGCTTATATACAGACATTCTCCACCTCAGTGGCCACCTCATTGGCCACGAGTGCCGCATGCGTCATCCGCAAGCTACGCCCCACCTCCAAGAGGGAGGGACGGCCTTGGATGAACGATACTACCGCTGCGTCCACAGCACGCCACCCACTCCCACCAAACCGTGGGCGACAAAACCACAGGGAAAGACGAACAAAGAAGGCCCAAACACAAACAGATGGACGATTCAAAGAAACAAGAAAGAGAGAAGGAGAGAGAGAAGAAAATCGACATCAAGCTAAGAAGACCAAGACATCCCCTCCACACAAGAAACCAAAACACAATCAAGCCGACCAAGCACTGAACATCCATTGCCCAACCCAACACGCACCTGACGCCTGACCTGACGCTTGACCTGACGCTTGACCTGACGCTAGCCTGGCCTTGTCTTGTCGCCTCCCTGCCGCGTCCAGCCGGGTTGTTGCTGCTGCCCCCATCTTATAATCCCTCACGCAAGCGGTGTTTAGCCACTGCATCTGTTCTCTCCTCCTAAAATTCACTTCAATCCTCCCTTTATTCTTCTCCTGAACCTCCTTCCCCCCTGTCACTAGCATTTTTCGATTCGATTCGGCGAAGCCACACACACTCTCTCTCCCTCACCATGAACGGATACGAGTTTGTTAACGTGGCGCGGATACGTCCGGACACGCCGACCTGCCCCAAGAAACTAAACCTCCTAGTTCTCCAAAAGTTTTTCGAAGCTAATGGGATCGTGGGGGTCACCAAGGTGGAGCGTCTAAAGCTCCATGGTGACATCAAGATCACCTTCGCCGAGAAGGGCATGCCTGCTCAACTCGCGGAGATCCCAGACATCAACGGCATTCCTTTTAAAATGTTTGCCTTCATGTGGGACAACTTGAAGCTGGGTGTAATCTCCCACGCCGAAATTGCCCACATGGACAAATCAGAGCTGAGTGAGCTCCTCAAGGAGCAGCAGCTCCAAGTTGTGAAGAAGCTGTCCGACACCACTGCCCTCATCGGACACCACTCCACCCTACCCAAGGAAGCTCAACTGGCGTGGGTAGCTATGCCAGTCAAGCCCTACTGCAGACCGAAACGGTGTTACAAATGCCAGCACTATGGACACACTGTAAACAAGTGTGAGGCGCAGGAAGACACCTGCTCCATGTGTGGCAGCCCTGGACACCGCTACACGGCCTGCCCCAACACAGAGAAAAAATGCGTTGCCTGTGGTGGCCCACACTCCTCCGCCGACCGGACCTGCCCCAGATGGAAGGAGGAATGCAGGGTAGCCAAGGCTCGCCTTGAGAAAAACCTGAGCTACAAAGAGGCCCTCCTTGCTGTACGCTCCCAAGAAAAGAAAAAACCAGCAGTAAAGAAAAACCAAGAAAAGAAAACTCAACAGAAGCAGCCCACCACACAGAACCAAGAACACCACGTGGCCCGTGGTGCTGAAGCCCACGCGGCCAGTGGTGCTGAAGCCCACGCGGCCAGTGGTGCTGAAGCCCACGTGGTCAACCTCTCCCTCTCTGAATTCTTCCACACCTATGAGGACTTAAAATACGAGGAAGACGAACAAGAAGACCCAAACACAAACGAATGGACAATTCAAGAGAGCAAGAAGAGAAGGAGAGAGAGAAGAAAATCGACATCAAGCTAAGAAGACCAAGACATCCCCTCCACACAAGAAACCAAAACACAATCAAGCCGACCAAGCACTGAACATCCATTGCCCAACCCAACACGCACCTGACGCTTGACCTGACGCCTGACCTGACGCTTGACCTGACGCTAGCCTGGCCTTGTCTTGTCGCCTCCCTGCCGCGTCCAGCCGGGTTGTTGCTGCTGCCCCCATCTTATAATCCCTCACGCAAGCGGTGTTTAGCCACTGCATCTGTTCTCTCCTCCTAAAATTCACTTCAATCCTCCCTTTATTCTTCTCCTGAACCTCCTTTCCCCCTGTCACTAGCATTTTTCGATTCGATTCGCGATTACATATTGGAGCCAGGACCACCTGTAGTAGCAACCACAACAACATGACTGGACGAGGCAAAGGAGGCAAGGGACTTGGAAAGGGTGGCGCCAAGCGTCATCGTAAGGTGCTTCGTGACAACATCCAGGGTATCACCAAGCCCGCCATTCGTCGTCTAGCTCGGCGTGGAGGTGTTAAACGTATATCCGGCCTTATCTACGAGGAGACCCGCGGCGTCCTCAAGGTGTTTCTGGAGAACGTCATCCGTGACGCCGTCACCTACACCGAGCACGCCAAAAGGAAGACCGTCACCGCCATGGATGTGGTGTATGCCCTGAAACGGCAGGGCCGCACCCTTTATGGTTTTGGTGGTTAATCAACCTGATGGACGGGCGCACACCACCACCACCACCACGACAAACAAATATACGGACCTAATTTTAGGTCCACATTTAAATCGCTAAAGAGTTGGTTAGACACTGAGTAAATCGTTGAAAATATATCCAATCACATGATCCTCTCTAATTCTGGACTTGTGGTATGAGTATAGGTTGTGTGTGAACGTGTTGGAACCACTTCCTAATAATTGTCAGTCAGTCAGTCAGTCAGTCAACATTCACCTAACCTCCAGGTACCTCACCTAACTTCCTGTAGCGTCACCGAACCTCACGAAATGTAACCCAATGTAGTTTATAATCTATCCTAACATGACATAACATAACCACGCACTATATTACTTCAGTAAGAGTAATGAGTTTTAATACACAAAGTTGCAGTTATCATTCATTCATACATACATACATACATACATACATACATACATACATACATACATAACATGCTAGTGGCAGGGGGGGATTGAAGTGAATTTTAGGAGGATAGAATAGGTGCAGTGGCTAAACAGCGCTTGCGTGAGGGACTTTAAGCAGCAACTCGCCTGGATGCGGCAGGATAGAGTCAGGTCAAGCGTCCGGTGCATGTTGGGTTCCGCCATGGTTTCTCAGTGTTTGGTCGGCTTGATTGTGTGTGTTGTTTTCTTGTTTGGAGGAAATGTCTTGGTATTCTTCTTCTTGGCTTGAAGTTGATTTTCTTCTAACTCTTCTCCTCTTGTTGTTCGTCTTCCTCGTGTCTGCTATCATTCTGTAAAGACTCTCTATATGTATGTAGGTATGAGTGAGTAACAGTTGCCGGTTACAGTGATACTTCATATTCGCTGGTGTTGTACTGTATGGCTTCGGTATTTCTTAATATACAAACGGCACCGTTAGGGGATTGAGATATTTAAAAACCAGCCTGCATTACTTATATATAGAAATAAATAATGTGGCTTGGACAATAATGACGACTACTCTCTCCTACCTTCCCCAAACAAGGGCTTTTTGAAAGTATACATTGGACACAAATGACTTAGTACATCATAAATTGGTGGTTTAAAAAAAGCCCTCATTAGAGAAAGGTGAAGGAGCACACAGTGAACATACAGATTAATGTTTGCACGCGTAGATCATGTAAGGTGAGATGTTGAACACCAGACACGTAGTGTAGTAACTCCCTCACAGATGGCGTTATGAGGGGCCTGATGATGTAGCAGTTACCTCACAGATGGTGTTATGAGGAAATTCACATGATGATGCTGCAGCAAAACATTCACTACGTGTTGTCGTAGCATCTTGGGGACACCACGTGGTCGACATGACTCACTCATTCAAGTGGGTGAGGTGTGGTCCCAGGCCTCTCTATCGTGGAGTCTCAGGGGAAGTATAACTGGGTACCTGGGACCTCACTGTGTGAAGGTGGTTAGCTAGCTTGGGTAAGACTCAACTGCCGAGTTGTTTTTCACTGAGTTAAGCACTGTTCACCACTATTCATCACTGGTTCCATTCCTTGGCCAAATGAGATAGTACCTTATGGCAAGAACTTGTTGATAGTCGGCTGGGGAGGAGGGTTCAGGGGAGTGAGTTGGTATGGGCCAACATATAAATAATGATAATAATAATAATAATAATTAACGGTTTATTGAAAGAGCTTGGCAGCCAGAAGACTGAAAATATACAGTTACATATTTGGGGAATGGGTTACGAATTACAAATAATATACAAGTAACATGAGTGACACAAATAAGACATATAATAACTAGCGGGGGAAAAGCTCAAACTACAGTTCATTTCAACATAGTGACAGTGCAAGGAGTAGTGTTTACTGGGAGTGAGTACACTGATTTATTACAAGTTATCGATAATTTTTACAATGGTTGGGACTGGGCTGTTCTTATAGCGATCAGTTCGTG
>NW_024733506.1:0-11776 GCF_018991925.1 Homarus americanus | reverse complement strand
TATACTCGAATAGGGGCCTTTGTTATACTCGACCAGGGGACTTTGTTATACTCGATAAGAAAACTTTGTTATACTCGACCAGGGTACTTTGTTATACTCGATCAGGAGACTTTGTTATACTCGTTAAGGGGACTTTGTTATACTCGATAAGGGGAATTTGTTATACTCGATAAGGGGACTTTGTTAGACTCGAACAGGGGACTTTGTTATACTCGACCAGGGGACTTTGTTATACTCGTCCAGGGGGCTTTGTTATACTCGATCAGTGGACTTTCTTATACTCGATCAGGGTACTTTGTCTAACTCGATCAGGGCCCTTTGCTATACTCGACCAGGGGACTTTGTTATAAACGATCAGGGGACTTTGTTATGCTCGATATGGGGACTTTGTTATACTGGGCCAGGGGACTTTTTTATGCTCGATCAGGGAACTTTGTTATACTCGATCAAGGGACTTTTGTTATACTCGATCAGGGGACATTGTTATACTCGACCAGGGGCCTTTGTTATACTCGATCACCGGACTTTGTTATACTCGATAAGGGGTCTTTGTAATACTCTATAAGGGGAATTTGTTATACTCGATAAGGGGACTTTGTTAGACTCGAACAGGGGACTTTGTTATACTCGACCAGGGGACTTTGTTATACTCGATTAGGCGGCTTAGTTATACTCGATGAGGTGACTTTGTTATACTCGATGAGGGGATTTTCTTATACTTGATCAGGGGCCTTTGTTATACTAGATCAGTGGACTTTGTTATACTCGATTAGGGGCCTTTTTTGGACTCGATCAGGGGCCTTTGTTATACTCGATCAGGGGACTTTCTTATACCCGATCAAGGGACTTTATACCGGCGAGGAGGTTTTGTTATACTCCGGCAGGGGACTTTTGCTATACCTCACTCAGGGACTTTGTTATATTCGGATCGCGGACTTGGTTATACCAAATCAGGGATTTTTCTATACCCGACCAATGGACTTTTGTTATACTAGGATAGATACCTCGTTATAATGGATCAATGGACTTTTGTTATACCAATGAGTGACCTTTTGTTATAGTCGATCAGGACTTTTTTATACTCAACTAGAGGACTTTGTTATACTCTGAGATGAGGGATATGTTATAATTTCGATCACCGACTTTGTTATACTCGATTAGGGGCCTTTGTTTTACTTCCGGGATGAGGGGGCTTTTGTTATACTCGACTAGGGACTTTTTTTACACTGATCAGGAACTTTGTTATACTCAACCGTAAGGACTTTTTTCAAAATTAAAACAGGGACTTTTGGTCATACTCAGATCAGGGGGAATTTGTTATACTCGATAAGGGGACTTTGTTAGACTCGAACAGGGGACTTTGTTATACTCGACCAGGGGACTTTGTTATACTCGATTAGGCGGCTTAGTTATACTCGATGAGGTGACTTTGTTATACTCGATGAGGGGATTTTCTTATACTTGATCAGGGGCCTTTGTTATACTAGATCAGTGGACTTTGTTATACTCGATTAGGGGCCTTTTTTGGACTCGATCAGGGGCCTTTGTTATACTCGATCAGGGGACTTTCTTATACCCGATCAAGGGACTTTCTTATACCCGATGAGGAGGTTTTGTTATACTCGGCAGGGGACTTTGCTATACTCAACCAGGGGACTTTGTTATATTCGATCATGGGACTTGCTATACTCAACCAGGGGACTTTTCTATACCTGACCAATGGACTTTGTTATACTAGATGAGAGGCCTTTGTTATACTTGATCAATGGACTTTGTTATACTCAATGAGTGACCTTTGTTATAGTCGATCAGGGGACTTTTTTATACTCAACCAGAGGACTTTGTTATACTCGATGAGGGGATATGTTATACTCGATCACTGGACTTTGTTATACTCGATTAGGGGCCTTTGTTTTACTCGATGAGGGGGCTTTTTTATACTCGACCAGGGGACTTTTTTATACTCGATCAGGGAACTTTGTTATACTCAACCAGGCGACTTTTTCAAAATTAAACAGGGGACTTTGTCATACTCGATCAGGGGAATTTTGTTATACTCGATCAGGGGATATGTTATATTCGATCAGGGGACTTTGTTATACTCAACCAGAGGACTTTGTTATACTCGATCAGGGGACTTTGTTATACTCAATCAGGGGACGTTGTTATGCTCGATCTGTGGACTTTGTTATCCTCGATCAGGGGACTTTGCTATACTCGACCAAGGGACTTTGTTATACTCGATCAGGGGTCTTTGTTATACTCAACCAGGGGACTTTTTTATACTTGACCAATGGACTTTGTTATACTAGATGAGAGGCCTTTGTTATACTCGATCTGGGGACTTTGTTATACTCGAGAAGGGGACTTTGTTATACTCGATCAGGGGACTTTGTTATACTCGACCAGAGGACTTTGTTATACTCGATCAGGGGATGTGTTATACTCGATGAGGGGACTTTGCTATACTTGATTAGGGGACTTTGTTTTACTCGATCAGGGGAATTTTGCTATACTCGATCAGAGGACTTTGCTATACTCGACCAGGGGCCTTTGTTATACTCGATAAGAAAACTTTGTTATACTCGACCAGGGTACTTTGTTATACTCGATCAAGGGACTTTTGTTATACTCGATCAGGGGACTTTGTTATACTCGTCCAGGGGCCTTTGTTATACTCGATCACTAGATTTTGTTATACTCGTTAAAGGGACTTTGTTATACTCGATAAGGGGAATTTGTTATACTCGATAAGGGGACTTTGTTAGACTCGAACAGGGGACTTTGTTATACTCGACCAGGGAACTTTGTTATACTCGATTAGGCGGATTTGTTATTCTCGATCAGGGGACTTTGCTATACTCGACCAGGGGACTTTGTTATACTCGACTAGGGGTCTTTGTTATACTCGACCAGGGGACTTTTTTATACTTGACCAATGGACTTTGTTATACTCGATGATAGGCCTTTGTTGTACTCGATCTGGCGACTTTATTATACTCGAGTAGGGGACTTTGTTATACTCCATCAGGGGACTTTGTTATACTCAATCAGGGGACTTTGTTATACTCGATTAGGGCTCTTTGTTATACTCGATGAGAGGGCTTTGTTATACTCGACCAGGGGACTTTGTTATACTCGATCAGGGGACTTTGTTATACTCGACCAGGGGACTTTTTTATAATTAATCAGGGGAGTTTGTCATACTTGATCAGTGGACTTTCCTATATTTGACCAATGGACTTTGCTATACTCGATGAGGGGCTTTTGTTATACTCGATCTGGGGACTTTGTTATTATCGATCAGGAGACTTTGTTATACTCGATCATGGGACTTTGTTATACTTGATTAGGGGACTTTGTTAAACTCGATCAGGGGACTTTGTTATACTCGATCAGAAGACTTTGTTATACTCGACGAGGGGACTTTGCTATACTCGATCAGGGGACTTTGATATACTCGATCAGGGACTTTGTTATACTCGTCCAGGGGGCTTTGTTATACTAGGATCAGGGGACTTTGTTATTCTCCACCAGGGGACATTGTTATACTCGATCAGGGGACTTTTTTATACTCGACCAGAGGACTTTGTTATACTCAATCAGGGGATATGTTATACTTGATCAGGGACTTTGTTATACTCAACCAGGGGACTTTGTTATACTCGACCAGGGGACTTTGCTATAGTGGACCAGGGGAATTTGTTATACTCGATTAGGGGACTTTGTTATACTCGACCAGGGGACTTTTTTATACTTGATCAGGGGACTTTGTCATACTTGACCAGAGTCCATTGTTATACTCGATCGGGGGACTTTGTTATACTCGATGAGTGGACTTTCCTATATTTGTCCAATGGCCTTTGCTATACTCGATGAGGGGCCTGTGTTATACTCGATGAGGGGACATTGTTATACTCGACCAGGGGCCTTTGTTATACTCGATGAGGGGACTTTGTTATACTCGACCAGAGGACATGTTATACTCGATTAGAAAACTTTGTTATACTCGACCAGGGGACTTTGTTATACCCGATCAGGGGACTTTTTTATACTCGACAAGAGGACTTTGTTATACTCAATCCGGGGATATGTTATACTTGATCCGGGGACTTTGTTATACTCAACCAGGGGACTTTGTTATACTCGATTAGGGGCCTCTTTTGTACTCGATGAGGGGGCTTTGTTAAACTCGATCAGGGGACTTTGCTATAGTCGACCAGGGGACTTTGTTATACTCGATTAGGGGACTTTGTTATACTCGACCAGGGGATTTTTTTATACTTGATCAGGGGACTTTGTCATACTTGACCAGAGGCCATTGTTTTACTCGATCGGGGGACTTTGTTATACTCGATGAGTGGACTTTCCTATATTTGACCAATGGACTTTGCTAGACTCGATGAGGGGCCTTTGTTATAGTCGATCAGGGGACATTGTTATACTCGACAAGAGAACTTTGTTATACTCGATGAGGGGACTTTGTTATACTCGACCAGAGGACTTTATTATACTCGATCAGGAGATATGTTATACTCGATCAGGGGACTTTGTTATATTCAAACAGAGGACTTTGTTCTACTCGACGAGGGGCCTTTGTTATACTCGATTAGAAAACTTTGTTATACTCGACCAGGAGAATTTGTTATATTCGATCAGGGGACTTTGTTATACTCGACCAGGGGACTTTGTTATACACGATCAGGGGACTTTGTTATACTTGACCAAGGCTTTTTTATACTTGGCCAATGGACTTTGTTATACTCAATGAGGGGCCTTTGTTATACTCGATCAGGGGACTTTGTTATACTCGACAAGAGGACTTTGTTATACTCAATCCGGGGATATGTTATACTTGATCAGGGAACTTTGTTATACTCAACCAGGGGACTTTGTTATACTCGATTAGGGGCCTCTTTTATACTCGATGAGGGGGCTTTGTTAAACTCGATCAGGGGACTTTGCTATAGTCGACCAGGGGACTTTGTTATACTCGATTAGGGGACTTTGTTATACTCGACCAGGGGATTTTTTTATACTTGATCAGGGGACTTTGTCATACTTGACCAGAGGCCATTGTTTTACTCGATCGGGGGACTTTGTTATACTCGATGAGTGGACTTTCCTATATTTGACCAATGGACTTTGCTAGACTCGATGAGGGGCCTTTGTTATAGTCGATCAGGGGACATTGTTATACTCGACAAGGGGACTTTGTTATACTCGATGAGGGGACTTTGTTATACTCGACCAGAGGACTTTATTATACTCGATCAGGAGATATGTTATACTCGGTCAGGGGACTTTGTTATATTCAAACAGAGGACTTTGTTCTACTCGACGAGGGGCCTTTGTTATACTCGATTAGAAAACTTTGTTATACTCGACCAGGAGAATTTGTTATATTCGATCAGGGGACTTTGTTATACTCGACCAGGGGACTTTGTTATACACGATCAGGGGACTTTGTTATACTTGACCAAGGCTTTTTTATACTTGGCCAATGGACTTTGTTATACTCAATGAGGGGCCTTTGTTATACTCGATCAGGGGACTTTGTTATACACGTCCAGGGGACTTTGTTATACGCAATCAGGGGACTTTTTTATACTCGACCAGAAGACTTTGTTATACTCGATCAGGGGATATGTCATACTCGTCCAGGGGACTTTGTTATACTCGATCAGGGGACTTTGTTATACACGACCAGGGGACTTTTTTGAACTTGATTAGGGGACTTTGTCATACTCGATCAGTGGACTTTCCTATATATGACCAATGTTATAATCGATGAGGGGCCTTTGTTATACTCGATCAGGGGACTTTGCTATACTCGACAAGGGGACTTTGTTATACTCGATCAGGGGAGTTTGTTATACTCGACCAGAGGAATTTGTTATACTCGATCAAAGGATATGTTATACTCGATAGGGGAACTTTGTTATACTCAATCAGGGGACTTTTTTTTAATTGATTAGGGGACTTTTTTATACTCGATCAAAGGACTTTGTTATACTTGATCAGAGGACTTTGTTATACTCGACCAGGAGCCTTTGTTATACTCGATTAGAAAACTTTGTTATACTCGACCAGGGGACTTTGTTATATTCCACCAGGGACTCTGTTATACTCGATCAGGGGATATGTTATACTCGATAAGGGGACTTTGTTATACTCGGTTCAGGGGACTTTGTTATACTCGTCCAGGGGGCTTTGTTATACTAGGATCAGGGGACTTTGTTATGCTTGATCAGGGTAATTTGTTCTACTCGATCAGGGCCCTTTGTTATACTCGACGAAGGGACTTTGTTATAATCGATTAGGTGACTTTGTTATGCTCGATCTGGGGACTTTGTTAAACTGGGCCACGAGACGTTGTTATACTTGATCAGGGGATTTTTGTTATACTCGATCAGGGGACTTTGTTATTCTCGACCAGAGGCCTTTGTTATACTCGATCAGGGGACTTTGTTATACTCGACCACGGGACTTTGTTATCCTCGATTAGGCGGCTTTGTTATAATCGATTAGGGGACTTTGTTATACTCGATGAGGGGCCTTTGTTATACTCGACCAGAGGCCTTTGTTATACTAGATCAGGGAACTTTGTTATACTCCGATTAGGGGCCTTTTGGACCTCGGCGAGGGCCAAGACACTTTCATCAGAGACTTGTTATATTCTGGATCAGGGGACCATTTATACCCTAGAGCAGGGGCTTTATTATACTCCTAACAGACTTTTTTAAACTCGACCAGAGGACTTTGTTAAACTCGACCAGGGGCTATGTTATACTTGATCAAGGGACTTTGTTATACTCGTCCAGGGGACTTTTTATACTTGACCAATGGACTTTGTTATACTCATTGAGGGGCCTTTTGTTATACTCGATCAGGTGACCTTGTTATATACGACCAGGGGACTTTGTTATACTTGATTAGGGGACTTTGTTATACTTGATCAGAGGACTTTGTTATACTCGACCAGGGGCCTTTGTTATACTCGATTAGACAACTTTGTTATACTCGACCAGGGGACTCTGTTATACTCCACCAGGGACTTTGTTATACTCGATCAGGGGACTTTGTTATACTCGGTTCAGGTGTCTTTGTTATACTCGTCCAGTGGGCTTTGTTATACTAGGATCAGGGGACTTTGTTATACTCCATCAGGGGACTTTGTTATATTTGATCAGAGGACTTTGTTATACTCGACCAGGGGCCTTTGATATACTCGATTAGAAAACTTTGTTATACTCGTCCAGGGGCCTTTGTTATACTCGATTAGAAAACTTTGCTATACTCGACCAGGGGACTTTGTTATACTCCACCAGGGACTTTGTTATACTCGATCAGGGGATATGTTATACTCGATCAGGGGTCTTTGTTATACTCGATTAGACAACTTTGTTATACTCGACCAGGGGACTTTGTTATACTCCACCAGGGACTTTGTTATACTCGATCAGGGGACTTTGTTATACTCGGTTCAGGTGTCTTTGTTATACTCGTCCAGTGGGCTTTGTTATACTAGGATCAGGGGACTTTGTTATACTCGATCAGGGGACTTTGTTATACACGACCAGGGGACTTTGTTATACGCAATCAAGGGACTTTTTTATCCTCGACCAGAGGACTTTGTTATACTCGATCAGGGGACTTTGTTATACTCAACCAGAGTACTTTGTTATACTCGATCAGGGGACTTAGTTATACTAAATCAAGGGACTTTGTTATACTCGAATAGGGGCCTTTGTTATGCTCGACCAGGGGACTTTGTTATACTCGATCAGGGGACATTGTTATACTCGACCAGGGGACTTTTTTATGCTTGATCAGGGGAGTTTGTCATACTCGATCAGTGGACTTTCCTATATTTGACCAATGGACTTTGCTATACTCGACCAGGGGACATTGTTATACTCGATCAGGGGACTTTGTTATACTCGACAGAGAACTTTGTTATACTCGATCAGGGGTTATGTTATACTCGATCAGGGGACTTTGTTATACTCGATTAGGTGACTTTGTTTTACTTGATTAGGGGACTTTTTTATACTCGATCAAAGGACTTTGTTATACTTGATCAGAGGACTTTGTTATACTCGACCAGGAGCCTTTGTTATACTCGATTAGAAAACTTTGTTATACTCGACCAGGGGACTTTGTTATACTCCACCAGGGACTCTGTTATATTCGATCAGGGGATATGTTATGCTCGATCAGGGGACTTTGTTATACTCGATTCAGGGGTTTTGTCTTACTCGATCAGGGTCCTTTTTTATACTCGACCAGGGGACTTTGTTATAATCGATTAGGGGACTTTGTTATGCTCGATCTGGGGACTTTGTTAAACTGGGCCACGAGACGTTGTTATACTCGATCAGGGGATTTTTGTTATACTCGATCAGGGGACTTTGCTATACTCAACCAGAGGACTTTGTTATACTCGATCAGGGGACTTTGTTATACTCAATCAGGGGACTTTGTTATGCTCGATCTGGGGACTTTGTTATCCTCGATCAGGGGACTTTGCTATACTCCACCATGGGACTTTGTTATACTCGATCAGGGGTCTTTGTTATACTCAACCAAGGGACTTTTTTATACTTGACCAATGGACTTTGTTGTACTAGATGAGAGGCCTTTGTTATACTCGATCTGGGGACTTTGTTATACTCGAGAAGGGGACTTTGTTACTCTCGATCAGGGGACTTTTTTATACTCGAACCAGAGGATTTTGTTATACCCGATCAGAGGACTTTGTTATACTCGACCAGGGGACTTTTTTATACTTGATCAATGGACTTTGTTATACTCAATGAGGGACCTTTGTTATACTCGATCAGGGGACTTTTTTATACTTGACCAGAGGACTTTGTTATACTCGATTAGGGGATATGTTATACTCGATCAGTGGACTTTGTTATACTCGATTAGGGGCCTTTGTTTTACTCGATGAGGGCTTGTTATACCTAACCAGGACTTGCACCGATCAGGAACTTTGTTATACTCAACTGTGGTACTAAAATTAAACAGGACCTCAGTCATACCAGAATGTGAATTTTATTATACTCGATCAGGAGGCGTTATATTCGATCAGGGGGACTTTGTTATACTCAACCGAGGACTTTTTGTTATACTCGATCAGGGAGTTTGTTTTATCTAATCAGGACTTTGTTATACACGATGAGGGGGGCTTTTTTGTTATCCTCATCAGGGACTTATACTCGTGAATAGGACTTTTTTATACTGGATCAGGGGACTTTGTTATACTCGACCAGAGGACTTTGTTATACTCGATCAGGGGATATGTTATACTCGATGAGGGGACTTTGCTATACTTGATTAGGGGACTTTGTTATACTCGATCAGGGGAATTTTGTTATACTCGATCAGAGGACTTTGTTATACTCGACCAGGGGCCTTTGTTATACTTGATAAGAAAACTTTGTTATACTCGACCAGGGTACTTTGTTATACTCGATCAAGGGACTTTTGTTATACTCGATCAGGGGACTTTGTTATACTCGTCCAGGGGCCTTTGTTATACTCGATCAGGGGACTTTTGTTATACTCGATCAGGGGACTTTGTTATGCTCGACCAGGGTTCTTTGTTATACTCGTTCAGGGGACTTTGTTATACTTGATAAGGGGACTTTGTTATACCCGATATGAGGAATTTGTTATATTCGATCAGGGGACTTTGTCTTACTCGATCACGGCCCTTTGCTATACTCGACCAGGGGACTTTTTTATACTCGATCAGGGGACTTTGTTATACTAGTATCAGGGGACTTTGTTATACTCGACCAGGGGACTTTGTTATACTCGGTCAGGGACTTTTTATGGTTATGCTCGATAAGGGGGACTTAAGTTATACCAAATAGGGGACTCTTTTATGCTCGATCAGGGACTTGTTATACTCGATCAAGGACTTTTGTTATACTCAGATCAGGGACATTGTTATACCCGATCACGTGACTTCGCTATACCTGGTGGTGGGCCCCCTCCTTGTACACTCTATAAGGAATTGTTATACTCGATAAGGACTTTGTTAGACCTCGAACAGGGGATCTTTGTTATACCGGACCAGGGACTTTGTTATACTCTCGATCAGGGGCCTTTGTTATACTCGATCAGGGGACTTTCTTATACCCGATCAAGGGACTTTCTTATACCCGAGCAGGGGGCTTTGTTATACTCGATGAGTGGACTTTGTTATATTCGATGAGGAGGTTTTGTTATACTCGGCAGGGGACTTTGCTATACTCGACTAGGGGACTTTGTTATATTCGATCAGGGGACTTGCTATACTCGACCAGGGGACTTTTCTATACCTGACCAATGGACTTTGTTATACTAGATGAGAGGCCTTTGTTATACTTGATCAATGGACTTTGTTATACTCAATGAGTGACCTTTGTTATAGTCGATTAGGGGACTTTTTTATACTCGACCAGAGGACTTTGTTATACTCGATGAGGGGATATGTTATACTCGATCACTGGACTTTGTTATACTCGATTAGGGGCCTTTGTTTTACTCGATGAGGGGGCTTTGTTATACTCGACCAGGGGACTTTTTCAAAATTAAACAGGGACTTTGTCATACTCGATCAGGGGAATTTTGTTATACTCGATCAGGGGATATGTTATATTCGATCAGGGGACTTTGTTATACTCAACCAGAGGACTTTGTTATACTCGATCAGGGGACTTTGTTATACTCAATCAGGGGACTTTGTTATGCTTGATCTGGGGACTTTGTTAACCTCGATCAGGGGACTTTGCTATACTCGACCAGAGGTCTTTGTTATACTCAACCAGGGGACTTTTTTATACTTGACCAATGGACTTTGTTATACTAGATGAGAGGCCTTTGTTATACTCGATCTGGGGACTTTGTTATACTCGAGAAGGGGACTTTTTTATACTCGATCAGGGGCTTTGTTATACTCGACCAGTGGACTTTGTTATACTCGATCAGGGGATGTGTTATACTCGATGAGGGGACTTTGCTGTACTTGATTAGGGGACTTTGTTATACTCGATCAGGGGAATTTTGTTATACTCGATCAGAGGACTTTGTTATACTCGACCAGAGGCCTTTGTTATACTCGATAAGAAAACTTTGTTATACTCGACCAGGGTACTTTGTTATACTCGATCACTAGACTTTGTTATACTCGTTAAAGGGACTTTGTTATACTCGATAAGGGGAATTTGTTATACTCGATAAGGGGACTTTGTTAGACTCGAACAGGGGACTTTGTTATACTCGACCAGGGAGCATTGTTATACTCGATTAGGCGGATTTGTTATTCTCGATCAGGGGACTTTGTTATACTCGATCAGGGGCCTTTGTTATACTCGAGAAGGGGGCTGTGTTAAACTCGACCAGGGGACTTTGTTATACTCGATCTGGAGGCTTTGTTATTCTCGATCAGGGGACTTTGCTCTACTCGACCAGGGGACTTTGTTAAACTCGATCAGGGGTCTTTGTTATACTCGACCAGGGGACTTTTTTATACTTGACCAATGGACTTTGTTATACTCGATGATAGGCTTTTGTTGTACTCGATCTGGCGACTTTATTATACTCGAGCAGGGGACTTTGTTATACTCCATCAGGGGACTTTGTTATACTCAATCAGGGGACTTTGTTATACTTGATTAGGGCCCATTGTTATACTCGATGAGAGGGCTTTGTTATACTCGACCAGGGGACTTTGTTATACTCGATCAGGGGACTTTGTTATACCCGACCAGGGGACTTT
>NW_024733505.1:0-24854 GCF_018991925.1 Homarus americanus | reverse complement strand
AGGGGCAGGAAAGCACTTTTATTTGAGTTGCAGGTTGCACTTTTCAGGCATCAAGCCTTATGGCTGTAACAAACACCTGTGCAAAATTTCTCATGCCATTTTCATGCATACTTACCCAGCCGCATCAAGTAGAACGACTTTTTGTCAACTTTTAGTGTATACCAAAAATTAGGTGTCATTTAATGTTTCAGGATTCGCCAGGCCATACAGGCAATTAAAACATCTAATAATTACTAAAATATGTAATATTAGGAGGACACGTTGCTACCTGGCATTTAATTGCAAGTCATCTCTTGCTAGAGAGCAGTATACAAATGTCAACTCTCGAGTGGGTGGGATATCGATGTTGCATTCTGGACTTTATAAAAAAATGCTTTTAGAAAAACGGCTTTTTTAATCCAGAATGCGAGATCTAGCTTTGATTCCCAAGCAGGAGGTGGAGAGGAGGTGACATTATGTATAATGCTCCGCTAGCTTAGGTCCAGATAATAATTATAATCTTGTTTGGAATATTTTCCTTAACAGGAAACATTTACCGGAAGGTAAAAGCTACATACTCATCAGGATTCTCACTTTATTCTGATGAGGAAGAAGGGCCTGGTTGTGAGATTAATTAGGTGGGGGGAGGGACCAGCACCACCACATGTGAAGCATCTTCCAGAGATAGATGAAGATAAATGTTTTGAAAGTTTTTGAAGATTTCCAAAATTCCACTTTGATCTGACTGAGACTCATATGCTGCAGAAAGGCCACAGACCCTGCATATTTCCTGGTGTCATGTGCCATTTCTTACCAGGGTCTGCTTGACTCACTAACTGAGATAAATATTTTGTCAATTGACTTGGAGACAATTTCTTACCATCCTGTGATGAGAATACATAGGCCTCGATGGGAATCTGGTTAACCATTTTGAAGATTCTTAACTGGGCACAATATATGAGAACCCTGTCTCATCCATTAGCAGTTTTATCCTTATAGGTTGAGCTGAAAATCCTCCTCCTTTCATTATTTAGGATCCCGTAGGGAAAAAGGGTACCAAAATACCAATAATGACGGATTATTGGAAATTGAAATCAGTTCACTGATTCTCATACCTGTTGCTATTGCTAGAAGGAAGGCTGCCTTCTGGAGCAATCTGTCCTGGTTCAAATTTATATTGTAGTTAGCCCCATAAGAAATTTAGTAACTTTTCTAGAGACCAAGGTGGATATAGGCTGATGGGGTCTCTGAATTGAAAAGGGTTCAAAGTAATATTAAAACCCCACGCCAGAGGGTCAACCAATGCTGATTTATAAGATGCAATTGTAGATCCTGAAGGCCTTTAACTCTGAACAGGAAGTCCAAAATTCTAACACCACTGTCTCCGACAATGTCTGAAGCAGTTAACTTAATAAAGTGTTGAAAAGTTTCCAACCTTTCTCATATTGTATAGAAGTTTGGGGTCTATGACCTGCTATCACTTGGTTAACTATACTGGAATTACCCAACAATCTATTTAAACATCTTTTGAGAAACTCCAAGCGTGAAGTGCCAAGGATATCTCGAACTGAGGTGCAGTACCTGGTCTACACATCCTTATTGCAACTGTAGTGGACACGGGCACCACTCCAACAGATCAGACACCAAGGATGTAGGATCCAATATGGTGCAATTAAGAGGACCTGTCCTTGGAAGGATCTGAGGAACCACTTTGGGCACAGTAGGAACAGATAGATTGAATTCCAACGGTTCCAATCTATGAGTAGAGCATTTCAAAGATTCAATCATTCCAGAGAAGCATAAACTTGCATCTTGTGATTGTTTTTTGAAGCAAAGAGATCTATTTGAGGAGTCCCAAACCTCCTCACTAGACTCTTGAACTGCGATGGCTTTAGAGCCCATTCTGTTTCCAGCGGCACTGGCCAGAGACGGCATAAACGATCTGCCCAATTGTTGTGTACTCCCAGTAAGTGATTTGCCTTGAGGTATAGTTGTCGTGTTACACAAACTTTGAAAGTTTGACAGTGTGAGAAGGCCAAGATCTGGTTGAGCCTTGATGATTGAGACAAAACACTGCCATTCTGTTGTCTATGACAAACAGAATCATCATTATTTCGAAATTTGGGTTTGCCAACAAAAAGAATAGGACTACTGCTAATTCTTTTATGTTTATATATTTGTCCAAAGGGAGTTGCTCCACTTCCTTGACAGAACTCTCCTTTTGAGAAATAGTATCCCCATCCTATCTCGATGCATCCATGCAAACGACCAAGTCTGTTTGAGGGGAACCCAGGAGATGAACTGATTAGATTGTCCAAATTTTCCACCATGACAGATGAATCTTATCTGAATAGGAGAGAAGAAGCAATATTTCTGTTTCTGTGAAGCAACTTCAACCCCAGATGAGTGAGTTGCTCTTAACGTACAAAGGAACTACTATGGTGGCAAAATTCTACAGACCCAGTAGTTTTTCCCAATACTACCAAGAAACCTCTTGCTTTACACAGAAGGCCTCTACTTGGTTTATCACATCTGTTATCTTTTTCTGGTAGACTGACTGACTGCTGACTGGTGTCCCAATGGATACCTAACCAATCCAAATTCTGACATGGTAGGAGATTTGATTTGACCTGGTTTATCCTTAATCCTTGCTGAACACTACTAGCGTGTGCTGGGTCGCCCTTAACAGTCTTCGAAAGAGTTGTCCACTATCAGCCAATTGTTCAGATAAGGTTCTTGCTTCCTCTGTCACGAGGATCTCCCTGGGGATGTTCACCAGTTTTGTAAACACTTTTCGCAATTGTCAGGCCAATTAGCCACTGTGAATTGATAACTTACAACCCCACTGCAACCTTAGAAATTCTGTATCCACCTTGAGATCCAAGCATTAGGCGGAAGTAGATGCCTGAGGTGGTAGTGACCATCTTGAAACTTGGTAATGAACTTGTTCAGGATGGACACATTTAAGATCCATCTCAACTTATGCTGCCTTTCTTGGGGACTGGGAACAGGCGAGACATGAACACTTCTGACTGTAACAGTTCTATCACACCTCTGTTTAAAAGTTGAATTACATATTCTGTATGCGGTTTGGTTTCTGATTCTGGTAACACTAGGGAGGGCGCCAACCAAGTCCATGTGAGGCCCCCTTGATTGTCTTGTACCCCATATGGAAGAAGTCCACCTGTTTTCCAACCCCTAGACGACCCAACTGTCTGGTTTCATTGGGAGGGAGGGTCGCTGATGTGGTGGAATAAGGATGCCTTCCACCTCTGAACAAATGGCCACCCTTCACGTCTCAAAATGTTTCTCCCCAAAGTTTCCTTGGTTGATGAATGAACTGTGCAGCTGCTCCTGAAAGCTCCCAGTTCCCTGTTAGACTCCCACTCTGACCTTCCTGAAATATCTGAAAGGTCTTAGAACTCCTGGGAACTGTAATATGGATAGCTTGCTCAACAGCTGATCTATACTTAACTAATGTTTTTTCACCAAACAGAGCAAGAGAAAGAGGGAAGAACATAGCAATAAGTAAGCATTATTAGTGGCTTGCTTCCTTAGCTGGGCTTTCAGTTTCAGGGCTTACAGCAACATCTCCATGAATGAATTGTACAGAGAATATGGAATCCTTGTATAGCAGCAGCAAACATCTGTCTACTTGAACTGTCCTCATAGTCCAGCACAAACTTAGTCAATGACTGACACATCATGATTGCAGACCAAATATCTGCTGTCAACTTTCCAAATTTGAACTCTTCCTGCAACAGTGCCAAAGCAACTGCTCCAGTGACTGAAAACCTTGATTAGTGCCAACTTCATCCTGATCCTGAACCACTAAAATCGGGCTGACTAGGTAGAGGTTCTTGCAACTTTCCTACTGCCTCATTATCTTGAATATCCAATAACCTACTTTTTCTTAGCAGAAGCCAACTTGGGATCTTTCCAGTGTTTACATTTAGAAATTACTCTTTAAGGCCTTATTCCATTTATTTTTAATTTGGATCTTCAAGAAGTCCTTCTTATTTCCTGCAGCTTGATTAATTTAAAAATTGATCATAACAAACTGCACAATCCAGTGGTGAAAACAGGTTGTCTGAAACACCGCTGCTGTGATTTATGCAAGCCAAATGACGGAGAATTTTGTATGTAGTATGAGCTGAGCCATCCAATCCTTGTAGCTCCTCACTCAACACTAACTCCCTAGTGACTGTCCGGGGTCCCTGTCGTCTAGCGTCCAGACAACTGTCCTTCATCATTCCGTTGCACATCACTCACCTAAACTATGAGGAAATCCATGAGTCACTCAATATACTAACATATAGTCACATTGTATCATCATTATCATAATAATACAAGGAGATTACATTTTTCCAAACATAATCAATATGACTCATTACTGTGATATTTTCAGTATCTCCAATTAATATCTCCTTTTGTTCTTTTGAGTCACCAGTGAGACAATCGTAAATGACTAACTCACTATATCATACACCTCTCCGCCTTCTTATCTCACCCCTCAGCTCCTGAACTCTGCTCCTTGATCGCTAAGATGCAGTTCAGAGCGATCATGATCATCATCAAGGTCAGGCATTCGGCTATGATGGAAGTCAGTGTGATCATTCTCTATTGGCGCCATGACAGAGTTCAGTGCCGTAGCCTTAGGATATTTGGAAGGATCACAGTTCTCTATTTGTTGCCAACCAGGTTGCACAGACATCACTGCATCAACTAATCATTCTGAACGATGATGCCTGAGTGAGCATTGAGTCACCCGAAGGGTTGACAGTGCTGAGCCGCTACCTTAGCTCTCTTTGGTTAACATCGCCACCATTACTTAGCAAGATGTATTGGGCTGATAAATCCACAATCTGAGAGGATCCCATGTAATCCATGGCTTATGATACAGTTCATCCCAACATTACTCTAGATTATAGGACCGGAAGGACCACTAAGACTAGCAGCCTCGCTAAGGTCCACCGAGAAGGGCTGAACCCGCTACTGAGGACATGAATAAATAGAGTTATGAAGAGAAAGACTCAACTCCCGGCCTGCATGCTGAGAGTAGGGAATCATAAAACCCAAGGAGGAGGAACATCACATCCCACAGGTGGGGAGCCAAAACTTTTGAACGAACATGGGGAGAGGGGGGTTAGAGGATGGAATGGCCACATTCACCATGGTAACTCATCACATCACATGCGCAGTAATAGTTAGGGCTAAAAAAACATACAGTGAAGATGAACCCGAATGGCTAAAAACAAATGTAATTCACAAAGTGACTTCAAAACAGAAAATCATTAGTCACTAGACTTCACTGTCTTCCCAGGTAGAAGACAAGCCTGTCATGGCTGATCAAACCATATATAAAAACTATCCCAAGCTCAAAATCTGAGTGACCCTAACCAAAACTAAAGCCACCAATTTGCTCATTGTAAAGATGTATAATTACCAAGGTAAATTCTCGTGGCACTTAATATTTCAGCAATCACAATACAAAATAATGGAGCCTTCTTACTGTATGTGTGTTCACTGTGCCGAGTCGCCGAGCAAGAAGATGAAGACAGTGATGCGTAAAGTGGTTGAAGGGAGGGGGTTTGAGAATTGCAATTAAATGCCAGATAGCGACGCTGTCCTCTTAATATAATATTATGATAGTAATTATTAGATGTTTTAATTGCCTGTATGTTGGCCTGGAAGTTAATGCAGGAACAAAGCTAGACGTCGCATTCTGAATTGAACAAAAATAATGTTTGCAGAACATCATAACTTTCCATGACAGTGGATGCATTAATCAAATAAAGAAATAGTAAATATATGTGTAATTATTATGAAGATTATGTTTAGCGAAGAATAATGAGAAGTTCTATGTGCAGGAGAGGATGAAATGAGTTATAAAAGAGATTTAATGCACCCAAACTGGTCAGTCACTTGTTGTCTTTATGATGAAAATCATGAATTGGAGAGAATTTAAATAGGCATATAATGAAGAGACTTAGATTATGATGATGCACTGCTATGAATGTTGATCTCCACACTGTGCCAGTTATTCACTTGTGGATTTCAACTTTGGATTTAATTTTAAAGACTGTTACTTTCTTGCTCAATATTTTTTGTATAATCTAAGAGGTAAAGTTTGTGATGTAATTACTATAAAGAAAATTTAATAATGCACATTATGAGATTTTCTTCATGTAAACCTTTATTTTTATGTTAAAGCTAAATTGTTTTTAGCACAATAACGAAGTTGCCATGATTAAAAGGATGTCCACTTCACCACCTTATTTTCTTGAGATTTTTCCACTTAAATCACCAAACATCTTAGTCTTCTATTATATTTGAAAACCCTTAAGAAATCACCATACAGTACATTATTTCTTCTACTTTTCATGATCATTTACATCATTCTACTGAAGATCTTCATATATTATCAGTTGTAAAAGTAAGCATGATGAAACTATAAAATCTATTAACATTCATCATCCTACACACCATTTCCCATGCTATATCATAACCCAGTTCATAAATTTAGTCCACATATAGTACAGTATATCAAGTAACCGATGGAGCATGATCAGAGAATGGAAGCTTTATGTATTCTCCAGTTCCTATGATAAGAATATATATTTTGGTATGTTGAGGTGATAAAAGAAATTCACAGGAAGTTGATGACAGGTATAGTGTTCATAACTGCCTGACTTGTCTTCACAAAAACAAACTTCTATTAATCAACACTTCAGACATACTGTATTCAAATTCTAGACCCTGGGTAAAGACTTAAATGTTATTATCATAGGTATTGTAGCCAAGACAGGGGTGGATCCAAGAATATTAAAAGGGGGATCCCAGAAGTTGTGGGTGGGAACATGGCAAGCACAGTGAGCCCACCCAGCTGGGGAGTTTAAATCTGATCAATATGTGGCCATTTTGAAGCCATGTGCACTTGATATTAGGAGATATTTGAGGTCAATAGTAATTACTTTTACTGTACAAAAATGCCTGAGTACATTACTGTACTGCATTAAACAAAAAATTATGGAATTTTCTGATGAAAAAGGGGGTCTGCAGGACCTCTCTTGATCTGCCCCAGTTATATTTCTACTGTGGAAAAGCCCTATTATTTTAGTTCAATATATGTATGATAAAATATAATGACATGTAGATTCCAAAAACGAGCATCTTGTCATAATTCTTGAATATTTCATGCCTTTAGTAAAATGGTTTTGATTAATTTAGATAAAAGCCAGTAGGTAATAGATAGTAGGTAATAGTAGGTACAGGCAGCTACCAAACAAGGGAGGTACTACCATCTGAGAAGATATTGGAAGCATAATGTGTTGTCTGAAGGTAGACCCTGCTGATATGGTATCACGAAAATTGTGACCAAGTCCCAGGTTGCTGATCTGACTTCGTCTCATTTACACACAATTGTTTCTCACTTTTCATCTTTTGTTTTCATTTGTTGTATATCTTTATTATTATTATTATTATTATTATTATTATTATTATTATTATTATTATTATTATTATTATCATCATCATCATTATTATTATTATTATTATTATTATTATTATTTTTATTATTATTATTATTATCATCATCATCATCATCATCATCATCATCATCACTCATACTACATAATTATTATTATATTTTCCCCCACAGGCCCCGACGTGGGTCAGTGACCTGCCCGGTGGCTAATCCCTGCTAAAAAAAAATTAAGAACTTTAAAACCTTGACATTCATCACCTTGAAGTTCCAGAAAATCCGATTTTGCCCAACAAGTTCTGACACTGTGTAATTCCATAGGTTTTCTAATATTTTTTCAGAGTTGATGAACATCTCATGGCAAGCTCAGGTACATTAGAGGAGCTTGGTAAACTATGTGGTAGCTTGGACATTTCCAAGTGAATTGAAAAATTTATCAAAGATATTGTTCATCCACACATTCAGCGAAATAGTGAGGAGAGTCAGTGTTTTGTTTACTCCCATTTTCAGTGTTGTAGTTGATATGGAGTCCCCGGTTATGTACGTCTGACTTACGAACATCCGCCGATATGAACAAGGTCCCATGAAATTAAAAAAAAATGTAATGGGGATTAGCCCACCCAGGCACATTAGACAACTCATTTAGCTTCCAATATCTTCCCAGGCAGTATTACCTTCTGTTTGATAGCTGCCTACTACCTACACCTGATGATTTATTGTTTTACCTTCATTTACTGTATTTTATCATTCTATTTCTACTTTTCTCTTAAATTAAGTGATTTTAGATGTACGGGTATATAAGGACTTAGACTATGATATAGTGGGATTTTAAACATTATTCTTTAAGTACAGTATGCACATAGGGTATGTGTTTCGACTAAAGTCAATTTTTGACGTATGATCGTCCGTAGGAATGGAACTCGTACGTAACCCGGGGACTGCCTGTATTTTATTCATGAAATCTTTATGTTGGTAGCCTGTATCATGCTGTAATAGCTGGTACCAGTGGTAGTGATGGTCCTGTTGGGGAAGTAACCCTACAATGCAGGTATTGAAAAAAATAAAAATAAAATAGGAATCATCAACTGTTTGGTGCTAAGTGAAAGTTCTCAAGCTGTAACAGGTGTACTTTCTGAAGACAAACTCTTCTAGTAAAGTTGTCAAGACTAAAGCCAAGACCAGAAATTATGTTTATGAACCGGAAAAGGTTGGTTCTTGATTACATTACAATCCTCACTTGTTTTCTCATTTTCTTATTTATGCTGTTCATCTGTATATTTAAGAAAATATAATTCCCTTAAATGTTACCGGGTACTTATTTGACGGAGATGGGTTTTTTATTCATGTCCTCGGTAGCGGGTTCATCCTTTCCAGGCAAACTTTAGCGAGGCTGCTAGTCTTGGTGATCCTTCCGGACGCTGACCTCCCGGTTTTACTAGCAATCTAGAGTTATATTGGGATAAACCTTGTATCCTCAGTATGGGTTAAATGAGAACCATTCAGGGTGGAATTCTCAGACCAATACATCTTGCTGGAGTAATGGTGAACGATGTTAGCTAATGGAGCGCTATGATAGCAGCTCAGCACTGTCAATAAAAAATACTGAAATATAAATTGTGGGAATATGTGATATAATTTTTTAGTCAGAGACTGAAGATGTATGGAATGTTGCTGACCAACTTGGTGTCAGTTCTATAAGGCCCAGAATTGAATTGAATTGAAACCGTTTATTTATTCAGAAAAACACGGATACAGAGTGAATAATAATAACAATATTAACATGGCTGAGCCAGTTGAGAACCTGAACTCTCTTTGAGGCACCTGATATATACTATACATTTATCTCAAGGAAGTATTATGTAACGTTTAGTAACATCTGGAATAATACAATAGCATGGTGGTAATAAGAACATCTCATAATGTTACCACGGTTATCACTTCAATATCTATTTATTCTATTTATTTATTATATATATACAGTTGGTCCTCATATTACGCGGTTAATGTAACCCGGAGGGTCCCGCGGAAAGTGAGGAACGCGTAAAGTGAACAACATAACATATGGGATTAATTGAAATGGAGTCCAGGCCGATCCCCAAACTCCACTTTTTGACGACACAAAACTATGTTGTAGTAAAAATTTTATCTTAACTTTATGATGGTATGAAAAAACAAGTAATATAGAAGAGGTTAGGTTAGGAAAGATAAAGGTTAACATAGGAAAAATAAAGAATAGGTTAAAAAACTAAAAATTTTGTGTAACACTTACGGTAGTAGAAGAGATGGGTCGGCATACGGGGATGGAGGCTGGTTCCGAGGCAGAGGGCAGATTACTGGCCCTCAGGTGAATCACCATTACTAGGTGAATCATCATCACTCACTTACAGTTGTCAGGGCTTCCCTGACAAATCCCTCAAAGTCAACTTCACTGTCACTATCACTGGCTTGGGCTGGCTGTGGTGGGTTGCGGGTGAAGAAATCTGTTATGCTTTGCAGGTAAGGAAAGGTTTTTCTCTGGGGGTGGTGGTCCGGCGGAAGCCATTTTACGGAACAATGGATGCGCGTTTACACGGTGTAAGAGTGTACCATCGTACGATATGTTTTCCCATGTTGAGTGGGGGGGCTTGTCCTTGGCAGCGCCTGATGGCCAGTGCCCAGCTGACGCTGTTATAATAAAGTCTATAGAAAACATGGTCTATGACTCCAACCTCTCACATGGCGCACAGTGAGTAGGATATGTCGGGGCCCGACACGCCATTACAGCCCTGACAAGAACGCTGACATGGCCCCTACACGTCCACGATTCTCGACGCCCTCAAGGGGACGCCAGGGCTTCTCTACACCGGCCGGGAACACCACGCGCGCCCAGCAGCAGGCCATGAGTGCATTGATGGCTCAGATGGCGTCTCTAGGTGCTGGCGGTGGTCATGCTTCTATGCCGGTCATGAAGCCCTCAGCAGCTGTCGCTCCAGAGAAGTGTGAGGCAGAAATGCCAGCAGCTGCGTTTAGGACATGGAGGCGGTCCATGGAGTCATGGGTGCTGCTGAACGGGTGGCCACAGCTGGTGGCCACACTCCACATTCGCCTGAACTGCGTCCCCGCACTCCAAAGAGTGATTGACTCGAGATACCCCAGCGGTCAGTGGGAGCAGCTCTCGCCCAAAGAAGCCCTGGACGCCATCAGTGGAATGGTTCTTCAATCTTCAAACCAAGCTGTGAAATGGAACGAGTTTTTCAACAGCAAACAAGGTGAAGAGGAGCCCATGAAAAGGTATTTTCAACGATGCTTCTCAGAGGCAGTGGAGTGTGAATTTAAATGTCCCACCTGTGATAACGACCTCTCTGAGTACATGCTATTACGTAAAGTTATGGTGGGCCTGAGTAACCCAGTGTTGAAAAGGGAAATTTTCCAGGGGTACTCTAGTTATAATAGTGTTGAAGTGCTTAGAAACAAATGCATGTTATTTGAGGCAGCAGTGAGAGATGCTGGTGTATTGTGTCGTACGTCTGGCCAGGCAGTGGTGGGAACAGTTGCGGAGGCAGTGGCGGGTGGTGATGACGTCACCGGTGAGCCTGAGGTAGCTGCCGCCCGACCTCCACACCCAAGTCGAGGACACTGTGGTAATTGCGGCGTGTCACATGCCCCTGGTAAAAGTAACTGCCCTGCAAGTGGGGCTACATGTCGCAATTGCGGTAAGGTTGGTCACTTCAAAAGGTGTTGTAGGAGTAAGTCAGCCCTAAGTGCTCCTGTGGATGTGTCAGGCGCTGTTACAGTGGCAACAGCCCAGCTATCCCGCCACCCCAGGTTACAAGTGTTCGTGTCCCAGGCCGGGGGCAATTCCCCCGCCACCCCTGTGCTGGCTGTAGCCGACACGGGTGCTATGGTGTGTGTGGCAGGCGCATCCCTGCTCCGGGACATCGGTTTGTGTCCGGGGCAACTTCGGGCCCGTAATGGCTTAAGGGACGTGGCGAACAAACAGCTCAAGTGTCTGGGGTCCGCCCCCTGCCGCCTCGGTGTGGACGAGGGGTCCACCGTCCAGGAGGTCTACTTCGTGCAGACAGCCAAGGCCCTCTATCTGTCATTGGAGGCCTGCAAGTGCCTCAACTTGGTGCCTGTCGACTTCCCGCTCCATAGACGTGCTGTGGCTGCCGTGGGCGATGGAGGGGAGCGGCACACTGCCGACGATCTACCTCCGAACCGTTTACCTGAGAGCAGCCGTTTCCCGCCGAGGCCAGTTGAGATACCCTTGCCTCCTTTGGAGGAGAATGTGGCCAGGCTGGAGGCATGGCTACTCACGCACTTTTCGTCTACCGCATTCAACACCAGCAGGTCCCCACTGCCAGTCATGACTGGTCCCCCTCACCGTATCCACCTGACGCCCGGCACACACCCGCTCCCGTTCCGAAACACTGGGAAGCGGAGGTGAAGGCCCAGTTGGAGGAGGACGTCAGGAGAGGCGTCATCCAGCCAGTGCCTGCTGGTGAGGCTACGGAGTGGTGCGCCAGGATGGTCGTGGTGGCCAAGAAAAACGGTCAGCCCAGGCGCACTGTGGACTTCCAACGCCTCAATGCAAGCTGTCTGAGGGAGACGCACCACACACCTGCACCATTCGACATGGTGTCTGGGGTGCCAGTGCACTCGTTCAAAACCGTCGCCGACGCCTTTTGGGGATTTCATCAAGTGGAGTTGGAGGAGGAGAGTAGACGCCTGACCACATTCATCACGCCGTGGGGACGTTTTCGATACTGCAGGACGCCCATGGGACATTGCTCAGCGTCAGATGCTTACACCAAGAGGTTTGACGACGCTATTCAGGATGTGCCCCGTAAGTACAAGTGCGTGGATGACACTCTCCTCTATGACTCCAGTGTGAAGGGGGCGTTATGGCACACTTACGATTTTCTGGAGACCTGCGCTCGCACAGGTATCACGCTGAAACCAGAAAAGTTCTTGTTCTGCAGGAGAGAAGCTGAGTTTGTGGGTTTCCTCCTGGGGTGGGACCTGTACCAGCCCACTGCCCAACGTCTGTCAGCCATCAAGGACTTCCCCATGCCGGATCAGCCATCAATCACTGACATCAGGTCCTGGCACGGCCTGGTTAATCAGTTGGCTCCCTTCCTTGCCACTGCACCTGTGATGGAGCCCTTCCGTGAGCTCCTCAAGAAGCCAGTGGGCAAGCAGGTGTATTGGGACGACCAGCTGCGGCTCAAGTTTCGCCAGGCCCAGGACACCATCTGTCAGTTGGCCAGAGACGGCTTGGTGTACTACGACAAATCCAGGCCTACGGCAGCTGTCACTGATTGGAGCATGGAGGGCATCGGCTTCGTCGTCCTGCAACAATACTGTGCCTGTGCCTCTCCAGAGACGCCCTTCTGCTGCAGAGGAGGGTGGCGGTTGGCTCTGTGTGGTAGCCGACATCTGAGCACGGCCGAGGCCGGTTATGCTGCAGTAGAAGGGGAGGCCCTGGCTGTGGTGTTGTGCCTGCGCAAGGCCAGGCTGTTCCTCCTTGGCTGCCCGAACCTCATTCTGGTGACGGACCACCGCCCCTTAGTTGGTTTGCTAGGGGACAGAGGCTTCACGGATGTGGCGAATCCGCGCCTGTTCAGGCTCAAGGAGAAGACCCTGCAGTACCGATTCACGGTCAAATACTTGCCAGGGAAGCGGAACTGTGCAGCTGACGCCCTATCCCGCTTCCCCTCCCTCAGGGCGGCGCCTGATGTGGAGGACATGGACCAAGAGGAGGACCTGTGCGCTGCAGTGTGTGCAGTCACAATCGCAGCACTGGATCAGGATGGGTGCATCACTATGGACGAAGACACAGTGTGCAAAGCGGCTGCGGACGACCCAGTGTACCAGATTCTAGTGTCGAGGGTGCTGGCGGGCGACTGGCACCCCCACAAGTCACAGGAGGTGGCCTGTCTGGGCCCGTACTTCTCGGTGAGGGACAGGTTGGCTGTGGTCAGGGGTTTGGTCACCTACACCTTTGACCAGGGCTGCGTGTGCCTTGTCATCCCCGACTCCCTCCGCCACCGGGTCGCCGTTAACCTGCATGTGGGGCACCAGGGCCTCGACTCAATGCTCAGGCGGGCCCGGCAGTCTGTCTATTGGCCTGGCATGGAGGGTGACCTGCAGTATCATCGGTCCCGGTGTGCTGCTTGCGAGACCCACGCCCCTTCCCAGCCTCCGGAGTCGTTGGTTCTGACCCCAGCGCCAGACTATCCCTTTCAACAAGTGGTGGCTGATTTGTTCCACCTGCAGGGCCGCACGTACCTAGCATATGCTGACCGACTGACAGGTTGGCTGGAGATCGCCCACTTCCCCAACGAGGCCACCTCTGGAAAAATCATCGCCAGTCTGCGGGCCTACTTCACGAGGTGGGGGGTACCTGAGCAGATCTCCACAGATGGAGGTACCAACCTTGCCAGCCTTGAGATGACAGATTTCCTCAAGTCATGGGGGATCGAGGTGTGCCTCTCGTCGGCCCACTTCCCCCAGTCCAATGGCAGGGCAGAGGCTGGGGTCAAGGCTGCCAAGAGGCTCCTCAGGGATAATACTGGGCCCGGGGGTAGCCTGGACTGCGATAGGACATCCCAGGCCCTCCTCCAGTACCTGAACACGCCTCTGCGGGGGGTGAACAAGTCGCCCGCCCAGCTTGCCACCGGCCGCCAGCTCCGTGACGGCGTTCCCGTGGCCAGACAGCACTATAAGGTGGACCAGCACTGGCGGCGGGCACTTCGTATGAGGGAGGTGCGCTGGGCCGAAACACAGGATGGGGTCCTGTCGCGGAGGGAGGTATCCCGCCAGCTGGCTCCCCTAGTCGTGGGCACGCAGGTGCGTGTGCAGGACGCAGCTACCAAGCTCTGGGACAGGACAGGCATAGTGGTGGAAGCCCGCCCTCACAGGCAGTATGCCGTCAGGTTGGGTGGCAGTGGCAGGGTGTCCATCCGAAACAGACGCCACTTGCGAAACGGCTCCACACCTGTGCCTACTACTCCGGTGGTGCACCAAGCTGTGCCTCCTGGGCCCCCTTCTGCTGTGCCCTCCATACCCGCGCCCTCCTCCTCACCCACGGCCCCTCCCCAGTCGAGCGCGGCCAGGCCCAGGAGAGGCCGTAGGCCTCCGGGCTGGTTGACGGACTACGTGGTGTAGTGTATGTGATGTAAAATCAGTTTAGAGGTTTTTTTTGTTTTTGTTTTGTTTTTGTTTTTTGTCCTTTGTTTGACTCGTTTTTCCTGCATTATTGTTGTTTTTATGAATGCATTGTTTTCCTTTTGTTAGTTCAAAGGTGCATTGTCATTTCCTTTTAACTTGGGGGGGAGATGTAAGAGTGTACCATCGTACGATATGTTTTCCCATGTTGAGTGGGGGGGCTTGTCCTTGGCAGCGCCTGATGGCCAGTGCCCAGCTGACGCTGTTATAATAAAGTCTATAGAAAACATGGTCTATGACTCCAACCTCTCACACACGGAGTGGCCTTGAGGGATGAAACTGCCGCGGCTAGGTCAAGCGTCGTCTTTCCTCCCTCCCTCCCTCCCTCCCCCGGGTGGACACGTCATAATACTTTAAGCCAATTACAGCTAGCAGCAGAGGGGGGTAGGGATGCATGGCCAATCACAGGTCTGATACGTCATATGACGTCAGTGATAACGCAATAAAGACACACACTGCGCAACCTTACCGCGCCGCTTGCCCAAGCGGAGGGAGGAGGAGGGAGAGGCAGGCAGGCGGGCGGGCGGGCGCGTGGCGCGTGGGGAAAATCTAAAAATAGCGTCGCGCCGGACACTCTCCGCGTAATGGCGTTTGCGACCGCGGAATGTAAGAATGTTAGGTCTGGCAAGGCACCGCGTTAACGGTGAAATGCGGAATGCGGGACCGCGTAATATGAGGACCAACTGTATATATATATATATATATATATATATATATATATATATATATATATATATATATATATAGAGAGAGAGAGAGAGAGAGAGAGAGAGAGAGAGAGAGAGAGAGAGAGAGAGAGTAATTTTTTTTTTTTTTTTTTTTTTTTATTATTATTATATTATAAGTATATACATAGAATGAGTCCAGTAGGATTGGATCCTTATCTTCATGATAAAGTTGGGGCACAATATGAGTGGTGCCCATTTTACCAGTGACTACAGTAATATATATAGAAGGTCTGTAGATTCAATATTGTTTACAGATACAATGCTTTAAAAAAATATATATACTGTACTTTAAAATAATGTCTGTATTGCTAGGTGGATCAAGTAAAACAGTGTGTTATTGCTCACATTTTGCTAGCTTGAGGGATACCTTCTGTGAGTTGTTGTATTATATGGCTTTTAATTCCTCAGCACCTATCTGTACTGTACTTGAATAATTAAAAGCTGATACACATCCATACAGTATAGTAAAATTCTTAAAGACCAGCAGAGCTCTACTATCTTATTGTTGATGAGGCTCAGAGTGAAGAAAAGTAAAATAGATGAATTTTAATGTAATCATGAAATATGACCTTTGACTCAAACAAGTGATATATTACAGTAATAGTGTAAATCCTTGACTCAAACAAGTGATATATTACAGTAATATAGTATAAATCCTCTTTATGTCTAAAAAAATGAGTTCACCACCACAGGAAAAATGATCAAACCCCTTAACTTGTGGTACAAAGAGTGAAAAGATTTCCTTTGGTTGGTAGTCACCTAGTTTAATATGTCGGGTCCAAGGACAGTAACCATCAAAGCTGTTACCTGTACAGTTCAGTATTTAAGTTACAAAGGCGTGAACAGTCGAGTACAGGATAGTTAGGATGTGCCATATACTGTACTTTACCCATGGTTATCTTATATATATCTGTACAAGAAGATTTTGATAACAAATGACTACAGTCAATACACAAACTTAAAATTTATATCAGAAATCGAAATTAGAAAATAATATTGAAATGTTAAAAAATAAATATTGTATGGTGTGTTTTTCATTTAAGTAGGATATTTTTTCCTTTAACTATGAATGTTTTTCTTTAATTAAAGGAATAATTTGCTAATGAGAAGGAGAAGAAACAATAAAGTTTATTGTTTCATTCACAGGTAAAAATGGTCATTATTTAACACAATTTTATTTCTTGGTGATTTTGTTATGTATACTTTTACTTTTATCTTCTTCACCACTGATCAGCTAGTTAGCCACTTGGGCGATTGATCAAGTCTCTGTTACGCACTGTTGGCAAGTACTGGGCATGCACCGGCTCCTGAATGTACCTGAACCTGCTCCAGTGTTGGTCAAGTCTTCTCTTGAAAGAGCTCACACTCAGTGCCATCACAACACTTTCTGGTAGATTGTTCCAAGAGTTCACAACTCTCACTCCGAAAAAGTTTGCCCTCACAGTTTTCTGGACTTGCGGCTTCTTCAATCTTGAGCTGTGATCCCTTGTGGGGCGAGCGTCCACCAGCTCCAGGTAAGGACACTCGACTGAATAGTGCCCCTTGAGCTGCTTACACACCTCAATTGGGTCACCCCTTGCCCGTCTGTAGTATAAGCTGGGCAAGTTCAGGCGCTCCAATCTCTCAGGGTAGCTGAGGTGCCGAAGTGCAGGCACCAGTCTGGTGACAGTACTCCAGATGGGAAAGCACTTCACTCTTGAAGATCGTTACGAGGGACGGACCGTCTCGATATCTGAACTACCTTCTTATAAGACCCAATAATTTATTTGCTTGATTTACCTTCTTCTCGCAATGGTCTGAGAACTTCAGCTCATTGTCAACATACACGCCTAGGTCCTCACATTGTCTCAAATAATGCAGTTTCTTCATCCCGTTGGGACATATGGTACGCCTACTTACCGTTGGTACGCCCCAGGTGCATCCTCTTACACTTTGTGACATTGAATCTCAGCAGCCATTTCTTCGACCATTCTTGGAGCCAACATAGGTCCTTCTGCAGCTCTTCACAGTCCGGTTGGTTCTTGACTTCCCGAAATAACTTGGCGTCATCGGCAAACAGTTGTGTGGAGGAGTGTACAACGTCAGGCATGTCATTTATGAAACAAACAACAGCGGGCCCAATACACTGCCCTGTGGTACCCCGCTTGTGACAGGTACGGATGCTGATTTCGTGCCATTAATCACCACGCACTGCTTGCGGTCATGTAGAAAGTCTTCTATCCACGCTAGGACATTTCCCCGAATTCCGTACCCTTTCAGTTTGATTTACAGCCTTTCGTGGGGTACACTGTCGAAAGCCTTGGCAAAATCTAGGTAAATATTGTTGGTATTACCACCCCGTTCCAGAATATGGCTCCAAATATCCAATACCTTGAGCAATTGTTAAGCAGGAGCGTCCCGGCATAAAACCGTGTTGGCAATCCTTTACAAGGTTGTTTCGTTGTAGATGTTCCATTGCAGCGTCTCTGATAATACCTCAAGTAATTTACCTATTATGCTGGTCAGGCTCACCGGTCTATAGTTGTTCGTGGAGTGACGATCGCCCTTCTTGAAAATAGGATTCACATAAGCCACTTTCCATTCACTGGGGACCTTTCGTTCATCCAGGCATTTACAAAACAGGATCTTCAGGGGCTCGGCAAGCTCGTTGCTCAACTCTCTTAGCACTCTAGGATGCACCATATCAGGGCCGGGACTCTTATGGACCTTTAGCCTGGACAGTTTATTTCTAATACCCTCTTCTATAAACACAATGTGGGTCAGTGCTGTGTCTGTCCTCAAACGCAGGAAGGTTAATTGCATCCTCTCTTGTGAACACCGAGGAAAAGAAGCTGTTCAATGCCTCAGCTTTATCCTGGTCAGAATCTGCATAACTACCATCTTCAAGCCTCAGGTCTGATACTCCTACTCGCGTTTTTAATTTCGACTTTGCGTAACGGTAAAACGCCCTTGGGTTTGACTTGACCTCGCTTGCTACCAGCCTCTGGAACCCCTTTTCAGCCCTTCTACACTTTATCTCTGCTTGGTTTTTGGCTCTTGCATACATCCTCCTGTCCTGCTCATCGTTTGACCCAACCCAATTTTTGAATATCTGGATAATATGTTCTTAATATCTTAAAAAAAAAGTAAGAGTTAAAGGTTATGTAACAATTGTGCAGGTCAAGAGAAGAACAGTAAGTAAGAAGTGGCTTTTTGTGGGGGGGGGGGGCACTCCCCTACATCCTTGTGTAAGGTGAAGCGCAGAAGCGTTTACAGTGCCCAACAGGGAAGCATGCTAAGTTCATGCTTGCCTTTATGTCTCATGAGTTAAGGGCGTAGAAGCCTGAAGAGTCAAGCGTGAAGCCTGAAGACTCAGTGGTTTATGTCATCAAGTTATTGAAGCTCAACAACTTTCCCTGAATACGAATTCGCAACTTTCGACTTACAACAGGTACCTACTTTACTGCTAGGTGAACAGGGACTAATGGGGGCTAGGAAGTAAGTCCAAACAACTTCCACCGGCCCGGGAATCGAACCCGTGACATCTTGCTTGCGAGGCAAGAACGGTACCGCTTCTACCACCAGTCCCCTAAAAGTGGCTGTAAATTAAACTTTTACATATTAATCATTGTGAGAAGTAGAGAATGTTTAATGACATTGCAGGTCAGGAAAAGATCAAGAGGATGAATGGCAACTTTTTTAAATTTTGGACAAAAATGAAATTAATAGATCCACCCTTGATCACATGAGATATGGTTTTTCGAACAGTTACAAGATATAGTATAGGACAATAGAAATTACAGGTAAACCCTGGTCATTGTAAGGGATGTGTTCCTAAAAGTTATTGTCATTAATGAAAATGTGAATATTGGGTTTTTCCATGTGAATTAATGTAAATAGGGTGGGATGCGTTCCCAGCTGGCAACTTTCACTACATATTTTTTCATATATACAGGGAGTCCTCGTTATAAGTGCTTAAAAGGGACCAGAAAAAACACTGATAATGAAACCACTTATAAAGGGAATTAATTCCCAAAATAATTAATAGGAATAGTGTCTAATCAGGACCATCACATTGTTAGTAACACTCATAAAGTTTAATTTGGTATCTTTAACAGTTATATACACCTAAGAAATATTTGTTAAACATTTGACTACACATTAATTTATGAAATTATTTAACTATAATTTTTTCCTTAAAGTCATTTGGGGTCTGTGTGTTGATGTGACATAAGCTACCGAACCATGCATTCGCACACTCATTTCAGTGAAAGTGGTTCATTGAGACATGCTCACTACTTTTCTTACAACGTGTAACTTTTAATTTCATGTCCATCCCATAGCTACTACGCTTCCTTTTAGCCACTACACCACCTTGCTTCGGTTTGGAACAGTGGCTACAAAAATAGTCCACCAATGTCACCAAAGGCACAACAGAGTTGGTAATTATAGCTCTTGGAGCACTTCAAAATAATGCCTGTGGACACAGGCGACTGGTACTGATAATGGGAGGCAGGCTTGTGCTCCAGACGATCGACAGATTTCAGCCTTAGAATCTTCTTAACTGTGGGAACATTTTACATGTAGGTCCACAATTATTTGACCACTTAAGTGCAAAACTACTTATAATGAAGACACTTATTACAATGACCTCCTGTACAGTACTCATCATTATCCAAGGCTATTTGGAACCAGGGTCTTGAGTGTCAGTAGTACCAGTAAATGTGAGGAATAAATGAATATTATACTAATAAATAAAATGAAAAATACTAAATTGCCAGTTAGAATACTTTCACTAAGTGGCAAAGATTTCCCACCACTCCCTCCTCACTCAATCTGGGCATCTCCAGTCAGCAGTCATAACAAGTGTTCATTATCTTTATGTTTTTGACCTTTTGATTTTTTATTTATATTATTATTTTTATATATATTCAGTAAGAAGATTGTGGGTGTGTGTATGTAACAGTAAAAAAAAAATGAACAGTAGTGTATATGTACCTGAAAATACGAGCTGAAAAATAATAACCAGCTCTCGGCACCACACACAAACAGATCCAGGTAAAAAAGTCACAGGTAAAAAAGTCACAGGAAAAAAAGTCACAGGAAAAAAAGTTACAGGGAAAAAGTTACAGGAAAAAAAGAAAAGTTAACTATCGAATTCTCACATTTTTTAAGGTTAATATGTCAACCTAACCTAACCTAACCTAACCTAACCTAACCTAGCCTAGCCTAGCCTTTATTACCGGCCACCATAAATTAATTGTGACTTTTTTTCCTGTGACTCTTTTTCCTAATAGAATCATGACTTTTCTGTGACTTCCTGCTCCACCACACAAACACCCTCAACACCCCAGACACAAACACCCTCCAACACCACCACCAAACACCTCAACACCACCACACAAACACCCTCAACACCACCACCACAAACACCCTCAGCACCACCACACACACAACACACCTCCAACACCACCACACAAACACTCTCCAACACCACCACACACACGCTAACGCCCACCACACACAAACGCCTCCAACACACACCGACCCCCTCCAACACCACCACCGCAAACCCAACACCACCACACAGACACATCCAGCACCACCACACAAACACCCTCCAGCACCACCACACACAAAACACCTCAGCACCACCACACACACAAACACTCCAACACCAGCACACACACAAACACACCAACGCCACCACACACCAACACCACCACACACACAAACACCCCCAACACCACAGCACAAACACCCCCAACACCACCACACACACCCTCAACACCACCACACACCCTCCAGCACCACCACACACACCCTCAGCACCACCACACCTCCAACACCACCACACACGCCCACTCCAGCACCACCACACACACCCTCCAGCACCACACACCCTCCAACACCACCACACACGCCTCCAGCACACCACCACACACCCTCAGCACCACCACACACCCTCCAGCACCACCACACACACCCTCCACACCACCCTCCAGCACCACCACACACCCTCCAGCACCACCCACACCACAAGCACCACACACACACACACACACAAAACACCCTCCAGCACCACCACACACAAACACCCTCCAAAACCCTCAACACCACCACACACCAAACGCACCCTCCAGCACCACCAAACACACAAACACCCATCAACACCACCACACACGCCTCCAAGACCACCACACACACCCTCCAACACCACCACACACCCTCAACACCACGCACACACGGACACCCAACAACACCACTACACACACAAACAACCTCAACACTACCACCCACACAAACACCCCCAACACACACACACTGAAACACCCTCAAAGATCCAACACCACCACACACTGAGCACCCCTCCAACACCACCAAACACACAAACCGCCGCCAGTACCACACACACCTCCAGGACCACCACACACCCTCCAACACCACCACACACACCCTCAACACCACACACACGGACGCAACAACACCACTACACAAAACAACCATCAACACTACCACACACAAACACCCTCAACACCACACACACAAACACCCTCAACACCACACACACACACAAACCCTCAACACCAGCACACACAAACGTCACTCAGCACCACCACACACAAAACGCTCCAACACCACCACACACACAAACACCCTCCAGCACCACCACACACACAAACACCCTCAACAAGCACACACACACACTCCAACACCGCCACACACAAACACCACTCAACACCACCACACAAACACCTTCCAACACCACCACACACACCCTCCAGCACCACCACACACAACACACCTCCAACACCACCACACACACAAAACACCCCTCCAAAACCATCAACACCACCACACGCACAAACAAACGCCCTCAGCACCACCGCACACACACACACGCCAAACGCCCTCAGCACCACCACACACGCCTGCAACCGCCACCACACACACCCTCAACACCACACCCCAACACCACACACGGACACCCAACAACACCACTACACCACGACGCCCTCCAACACCGCACACAAACACCCTCCACACCACTACCACACACAAACGCCCTCACATCCACCGCCACACTGACACCCTTCAACACCACCACACACAAACCCATCCAGCACCACACACACACACACACACAAACACCCTCAACACCACAAACGCCCTCAGCACCACCACACACACAAACCCCTCCAGCACCACCAACACACACACACAAACACCCTCAACACCACCACACACACCCCCAACACCACCACACACCCTCCAGCACCAACACACACCTCCAACACCACACCGGACACCCAACAACACCACTGCACACTGAAAACAACCTCAACACCACACACTGAGCACCCTCGACGCACACACACACCCCGCAGACACTCCAGCACCACCACACACAAAACATCCTCCAACACCACACACACAGACGCCCGCCACACCACCGCCCACAAAACGTCAATCCAGCACCACCACCGCGCTGCGCTCTCAGCACACCGCCACACGAGCACCCTCAACACCACACACACGCACACGCACGCCTCACACACCACCACACACACAAACGCCCTCAACACCACCACACACACACACACACACACACCCTCCAACACCTCCACACACAAACGCCTCAACACACACACACATGCTCTCAGCACCACACTCCAGCACCACCCACAAACACCCTTCAACGCCACCACAAACGCCATCAGACCGCACACACACACACGCACCAGAGCACCCTCCAACTTGCCACCACATATAAGCACCCCCCAGCGCCGCCGCATACAAACCGCCCTCAATGCCACACACACAAACAGCCTCAACACCACCACACCAAATATCATCCACCACCACACACAAAGGCATCATCAATGCCACCACACTGAAACCATCAACACCACCACACACAGGCACTCCAACACCACCACACTGGCCTCTCCAACACCACCACGCAAAACGTCACTCAACACCACCACCCACAAAGCACCATCAACACCACTACCCGCACACCCTCCAGCACCACCACCCACACGCCTCTCAGCACCCGCCACCCACGCAAGGAACGTCCTCCAGCACCGCCACACAAAGACGTCACTGCGACACCACCGCACAAACGCCCTCCAACACCACCACACACAAAACCCTCATACACCACCACACACACCCATCAACACCACCACACCACACACACCCTCCAGCACCACCACACACACCCCCCAGCGCCACACACACACAAACACCCTCAACACCACGCACACACACAAACAACCTCCACCACCACCACGCCAAACACCCTCCAACACCACCACACACACACCCATCAACACCACCACACGCAAAACGTCACTCAACACCACCACACGACGCCACTCCAGCACCACCAAACACTGGAGCACCCTCCGCACACCACACACACAAACGCATCAATGCCACCACCACAAACACCCTCCAACGCCACCACACACACAAACGCCCTCAACACCACCACACTGCGCCCCCCAGCGCAACTACGCACTGCATAACCATCCAACACCACACCAAACCCACTAAACGCCACCACACACACAAACACATCGAACACCACCACACACACACCCCCACCAACACCACCACACACACAAAACGTCATCCAACACCACCACACACCAGAGCGCCCTCAGCACCGCCCACTGAAGCCCATCAACACCACCACACCAGGCATTCCAGCACCACCCACACACAGACGCCCACCAGCACCCAAAAAAATCCACACACACACGCCCATCAGCACAACACACTGAGCACCCATCAACACCACCACCCCCAAACGCCACCACCACAACCCTCCAACACCACCACCACACAAACGCCCATCCAGCACCACCCACACACGCACCCCAGCACCACCACACACACAGAGCGCATCTCCAGCACCACCACACGCAAACCGCCCACCAGCACCACGCACACCCCTCCAACACCACCCACACACAAACGCCTCCAACGCACCACACACAAAACCCGCCCATCAGCGCCTCCACACTGGAAACGCACTCAGCACCACCACACACTCCAACACCACGCACACAAACGCCACTCCAAGCACCACCACCCACACACACTCCCAACACCACCACCCACACAAGGCACCATCAGCACCACCACACCGCCTCAACACCACCTCACACACAAGCACCCTCCAGCACCACACACACACACGTCCTCAACGCAAACGCTCTCCAGCACCACACACACTCTCAACACCACCACACACACACACACTCCTCCAACACCACCACACACGCACACACTCTCCAGCACCACCGCCCACCTGGCATATCAACACCACCACACACGCCCATCAACACCACACACAAACACCCTCAGCACCACACACACGCTCCGGCACCACCACACGCACAGAACACCCTCAGCACCACCACACACAGACGCCTGCAAGCACACCACACGGCCGATACGTGAAA
>NW_024733504.1:0-23816 GCF_018991925.1 Homarus americanus | reverse complement strand
GGCCTCATCTAGTATAACAAAGTCCATTGGTCAAGTATAAAAAAGTCCCCTGCTCGAGTATAACAAAGTCCCCTGATCGTGTATAACAAAGTCCCCTGGTGGAGTATAGCAAATTCCCCTGATCAAGTATAACAAAGCCTCCTGATCGAGTATAACAAAGTCCCCTGATCGAATATAACAAAGCCCCATGCTCGAGTATAAGAAAGGCTCCTGATCGAGTATAACAAAGTCTCCTGATCGAGTATAACAAAGGCCCCTCATCGAGTCCAAAAAAGGCCCCTAATCGAGTATAACAAAGTCCCCTGATCTAGTGTAACAAAGGCCTCTGATCGAGTATAACAAAAGTCCAGTGATCGAGTGCAACAAAGTCCCTTGATCGAGTATAAAAAAGTCCCCTGGTCCAGTATAACAAAGTCCCCATATCGAGCATAACAAAGTCCCCTGATCGATTATAACAAAGTCCCCTGGTCGAGTATAGCGAAGGTCCCTGATCGAGTAAGACAAAGTCCCCTGATCGAGTATAACAAAGTCCCCTGATCGAGTATAACAAAGCCTCCTCGTCAAGTATAACAAAGTTTTCTAATCGAGTATAACAAAGGCCCCTAGTCGAGTATATCAAAGTGCTCTGATCGAGTATAAGAATGTCCCCTAATCGAGTATAACAAAGTCCCCTAATCAAGCACAACAAAGTCCCCTTATCGAGTATAACAAAGTCCCCTGATCGAGTATAACAAAGTCCCCTGGTCGAGTGTAACAAAGTCCCCTGATGGAGTATAACAAAGTCCCCTGGTCGAGTATAACAAAGTCCCCTGATCGAGTATAACAAAGACCCCTCATCGAGTATACCAAAGTCCATTGGTCAAATATAGGAAAGTCCACTGATCGAGCATGACAAAGTCCCCTGATCAAGTATAAAAAAGTCCCCTGATCAAGTATAAAAAAGTCACCTGGTCGGGTATAGCAAAGTCCCCTGGTCGAGTATAACAAAACTCCCTCACCAAGTATAACAAAGGCCCCTAATCGAGTATAACAACGTCCTCTGGTTGAGTATAGCAAAGTCCCCTGATCGAGTATAACAAAGTCCTCTGGTCGAGTATAAAAAAGTCACCTGATCGCGTATAACAAAGTCCCCTGGTCGTGTATAACAAAGTCCCCTGATCGAGTATAAGAAAGGCCCCTCATTGAGTATAACAATGTCCATTTGTCAAGTATAAAAAAAGTCCCCTGGTTCGAGTATAACAAAGTCCCCGAATCGAATTTAACAAAGTCCTCTGGTCGGGTATAAAAATGTCCCCTGATCGAGTATAAAAAAGTCCCCTGCTCGAGTATAACAAAGTCCCCTCATCGAGTATAACAAAGGGCCCTCAGCGAGTATAACAAAGTCCATTGGTCAAGTATAAAAAAGTCCCCTGGTCGAGTATAACAAAGTCCCCTGATCGTGTATAACAAAGTCCCCTGGTCGAGTATAGCAATGTCCCCTGATCAAGTATAACAAAGCCTCCTGATCGAGTATAACAAAGTCCCCTGATCGAATATAACAAAGCCCCCTGCTCGAGTATAAGAAAGTCCCCTGATCGAGTATAACAAAGTCTCCTGATCGAGTCCAAAAAAGGCCCCTAATCGAGTATACCAAAGTCCCCTGATCTAGTATAACAAAGGCCTCTGATCGAGTATAACAAAGGCCCCTCATCGAGTATAACAAAGTCCCTGATCGAATATAACAAAACCACCTAATCGAGTATAACAAAGTCCCCTGATCGAATATAACAAAGTCACTTGATCGAGTATAAAAAAGTCCCCTGGTCCAGTATAACAAAGCCCCCTGATCGAGTACAAAAAAGTCCCCTAATCGATTATAACAAAGTACCCTGGTCGAGTATAGCAGAGGGCCCTGATCGAGTAAGACAAAGTCCCCTGATCGAATATGACAAAGTCCCCTGATCGAGTATAAAAAAGCCCTCTAGATGAGTATAAAAAAGTTCCCTGATCGAGTACAACAAAGTCCCCTGATCGAGTATAACAATGTCCCCTCGTCCAGTATAACAAAGTCCCCTGATCGAGTATAACAAAGTCCCCTTGTCGAGTATATGAAAGCACCCAGGACGAGTATAACAAAGTCCCCTGATCGAGTATAACAAAGTCCCCTGATCGAGTATAACATATCCCCTGATCGAGTATAAAAAAGTTCCTGGTGGAGTATAACAAAGTTTTCTAATCGAGTATAACAAAGGCCCCTAGTCGAGTATAAGAAAGTCCTCTGATCGTGTATAAGAAAGTCCCCTAATCGAGTATAAAAAAGTCCCCTAATCAAGTATAACAAAGTCCCCTTATGGAGTATAACAAAGTCCCCTGATCGAGTATAACATATCCCTGTTCGAGTGTAACAAAGTCCCCTGATCGAGTATAAAAAAGTCACCTGGTCGAGTATAACAAAGTCCCCTGATCGAGTATAACAAAGTCCCCTGGTCGAGTATAACAAAGTCCCCTGATCGAGTATAAGAAAGACCCCTCATCGAGTATAGCAAAGGCCATTGGTCAAATATAGGAAAGTCCACTGATCGAGTATGATAAAGTCCCCTGATCATGTATAAAAAAGTCCCCTGGTCGAGTATAACAAAGTCCCCTGAACGAGTATAACAAAGTCCCCTGGTCGGGTATAGCAAAGTCCCCTAGTCGAGTATAACAAAACTCCCTCACCAAGTATAAGAAAGTCCCCTGATCGAGTATAACAAAGTCCTCTGGTCGGGTATAAAAAAGTCACCTGATCGCGTAAAACAAAGTCCCCTGGTCGTGTATAACAAAGTCCCCTGATCGAGTATAACAAAGGCCCCTCATTGAGTATAACAATGTCCATTGGTCAAGAATAAAAAAGTCCCCTGGTTCGAGTATAACAAATTCCCCGAATCGAATATAACAAAGTCCTCTGGTCGAGTATAAAAAAGTCCCCTGATCGAGTATAACAAAGACCCCTGCTCGAGTATAACAAAGTCCCCTGATCGAGTATAACAAAGGGCCCTCATCGAGTATAACAAAGTCCATTGGTCAAGTATAAAAAAGTCCCATGGTCGAGTATAACAAAGTCCCCTAATCTTGTATAAAAAAGTCCCCTGATCTTGTATAACAAAGTCCCCTGGTCGAGTATAGGAAAGTCCCCTGATCAAGTATAACAAACCCTCATGGTCGAGTATAACAAAGTCTCCTGATCGAATATAACAAAGCCCCCTACTCGAGTATACGAAAGTCCCCTGATCGAGTATAACAAAGTCTCCTGATCGAGTCCAAAAAAGGCCCCTAATCGAGTATAACAAAGTCCCCTGATTTAGTATAACAAAGGCCTCTGATCGAGTATAACAAAGGCCCCTCATCGAGTATAACAAAGTCCCCTAATCGAATAAAACAAAGCCGCCTAATCGAGTATAACAAAGTCCCTTGATCGAGTATAAAAAAGTCCCCTGGTCCAGTATAACAAAGTCCCCTGATCGAGTACAAAAAAAGTCCCCTGGCCCAGTATAACAAAGTCCCCATATCGAGCATAACAAAGTCCCCTGATCGATTATAACAAAGTCCCCTGGACGAGTATAGCAGAGGGCCCTGATCGAGTAAGACAAAGTCACTTGATCGAGTATGACAAAGTCACCTAATCGAGTATAAAAAGCCCCCTAGATGAGTATAACAAAGTTCCCTGATCGAGTTTAACAAAGTCCCCTGATCGAGTATAACAAAAACCCCTCGTCCAGTATAACAAAGTCCCCTGATCGAGTATAACAAAGTCCCCTGATCGAGTATAACAAAGTCCCCTGATCGAGTATAACAAAGTCCCTGATCGAGATAACAAAGTCCTCTGATCGAGTATATGAAAGAATCTGCATGAGTATATAACAAAGTCCCCTGATCGAGTATAAATAAAAGTCCCTGACTGAGAATATGAAAGCACCCAGGACGAGTGTAAATAAAGTCCCCGATCCAGTAACAAAAGTCGCCTGATCGAGTTTTTAACAAAGTCCTGATCGAGTGGCATAAAAAGTCCCCTGGCCCAATATAACAAAGCCCCATCGAACATACGAAAGTCTCCATCGATTATAACAAAGCCCCCGGTCGAGAGAAGAAAGGGCCCTGATCGAGGAAGACAAAGTCCCCTGATCGAGTATAACAAAGTCCCCTGATCGTATAATAAAGCCACCTCGATGAGTATAACAGTTCCTGATCGAGTATAAACAAAGTCCCCTGATCGATTATAACAAAGTCCCCTGGTCCAGTATAGCAAAGTCCCCTATTCTGAGCATAACAAAGTCCCCTGGTTGAGTATAACATAGTCCTCTGGATCAAGTATAAATATATCCCCTGATTGAGTATAACAAAGTCCTGATCGATATAACAAAGTCCCTTGATCGAGTATAACAAAGACCCTGACGAGTATAACAAAGTCCTTCATCGAGTATATAACAGCGTCTCTGATCAAGTATAACATATCCCTGATTGAGTATAACAAAGTCCTCTGGTCGAGTATAAAAAGTCCTGATCGAGTATAACAAAGTCCCTGGTCGAGTATAACAAAGTCCCCTTATCGAGTATAACAAAGGCCCTCATCGAGTATATCTAAGTCCATTGGTCAAGTATAAAAAGTTCCTGGTCGAGTATAACAAAGTCTCCCTAATCGGAGTATAACAAAGTCGCCTTTTCGAGTATATATTAAAGTCCCCTGATCGAGTATAACAAAGCCCCCTGGACGAGTATAACAAAGAGCCCTCATTGAGTAAGTATAACAAAGTCCCTGATCGAGTATAACCAAGTCCCCTGGTGAGTATAACAAAGTCCTTGGTCGAGTATAAAAAGTCCTGATCGAGTATAACAAAGTCCCTGGTCGAGTATAACAGTCCCTTCATCTAGTATAACAAAGGCCCCTCATCGAGTATAACAAAGTCCACTGATCGAGTCCAATAGAGTATAACAAAGTCCCCTGATCTAGTATAACAAAGGACCCTGATCGAGTATAACAAAGGCCCCTCATCGAGTATAAGAAAGTCCCCTGGTCGATTTAACAAAGTCCCCTGTTCGAGTCTAACAAAGTCCCCTTATCGAGTATAACAAATTCCCCTTATCGAGTATAACAAAGTCCCCTTATCGAGTATAACAAAGTCCCCTAATCGAGAATAACAAAGGCCCCTGGTCGAGTATAACAAAATTTCCTGGTTGAGTATAACAAAGTCCCCTGAACAAGTATAACATATCTCCTGATTGAGTACAACAAAGTCCCCTGGTCGAGTATAACAAAGTCCCCTGATCAAGTATAACAAAGTCCCCTGATCGAGTATAACAAGAACCCCTCATCGAGTATAGCAAAGTCCATTGGTCAACTATAGGAAAGTCCACTGATCGAGTATGACAAAGTCACCTGATCAAGTATAATAAAGTCCCCTGGTCGAGTATAACAAAGTCCCCTGATCGAGTATAGCAAAGTCCCCTGGTCAGTATGCAACAAACTCTCATCAAGTATAACAAAGGCTCCCCAACGAGTATAACAATGTCCCCCGATTGAGTATAATGAAAGTCCCATGGATCCAGTATAACAAAGTCCTCTGGCTGAGTATAACAAAAAGTCGCCTGATCGAGTATAACGCCCCTGATCGAGTATAACAAAGTCCTCTGTTCGAGTATAAAAAAGTCCCCTGATCGCATATAACAAAGTCCCCTGGTCGTGTATAACAAAATCCCCTGATCGAGAATAACAAAGTCCCCTCATTGAGTATAACAAAGTCCATTGGTCAAGTATAAAAAAGTCCCCTGGTTCGAGTATAACAAAGTCTCCTAATCGAATATAACAAAGTCCTCTGGTCGAGTATAAAAAAGTCCCCTGATCGAGTATAACAAAGTCCCCTGCTCGATTATAACAAAGTCCTGGATCGAGAGGAATAAAGTCCTCTGATCCTAGTATAACAAAGCCCCCTGGACGAGTATAACAAAGTCCCCTGATCGAATATAACAAAGCCGCTGCTCGAGTATAAGAAAGTCCCCTGATCGAGTATAACAAAGTCCCCTGATCGAATATAACAAAGCCCCCTGCTCGAGTATAAGAAAGTCCCCTGATCGAGTATAACAAAGTCTCCTAATCGAGTAAAACCAAGGCCCCTCCTCGAGTCAAAGAAAGGCCCCTAATCGAGTATAACATAGTCCCCTGATCTAGTATAACAAAGGCCTCTGATCGAGTATACCAAAGGCCCTCATCGAGCTTGCATAACAAAGTCCTGATCGATTATAAATGCCGCCCAATGGAGTATAACAAAGTCCCCTGGACGAGTAAAACAAAGTCCCCTGTCTGAGCGCCCACATTAAGTCCCTTTCGAGTATAACAAAGTCCCCTCAATGATAGCATAACAAAGTCCCCTGCAGTATATGCAACAAAGTCCCCTGATCGAGTACAAAAAAGTCCCCTGGCCCGGTATAACAAAGTCCCCATATCGAACATAACAAAGTCCCCTGATCGATTATAACAAAGTCCAGTCGTCGAGTATAGCAAAGGGCCCTGATCGAGTTAGACAAAGTCCCCTGATCGAGTATAACAAAGTCCCCTGATCGAGTATAAAAAAGCCCCCTAGACGAGTATAACAAAGTCGCCTGATCGAGTATAACAAAGTCCCCTAATCGAGTATAACAAAGTCTCCTGATCCAGTATAACAAAGTCCCCTGGTCGAGTATAGAAAAGTCCCCTGATCGAGTATAACAAAGCCTCCTGATTGAGTATAACAAAGTCCCCTAATCGAATATAACAAAGGCCCCTCATCGAGTATAACAAAGTCCATTGGTCAAGTCTAAAAAAGTTCCCTGTTCGAGTATAACAAAGTCCCCTGATCGAGTATAATAAAGTCTTCTGGTCGAGTATAGCAAAGTCCCCTGATCGAATAAAACAAAGCCTCCTGATCGAGTATAACAAAGTCGCCTAATCGAGTATAAGAAAGCCCCCTCCTCGATTATAACAAAGTCCCCTGGTCGAGTATAGCAAAGTCCCCTGATCGAGTATAACAAAGCCTCCTGATCGAGTATAACAAAGTCCCCTGATCGAGTATAATAAAGCCCCCTGCTCGAGTATAACAAACTCCCTAATCGAGTCCAAAAAAAGCCTCTAATCGAGTATAACAAAGTCCCCTGATCTAGTATAACGAAGGCCCCTCATCAAGTATAACAAAGTCCCCTCATCGAGTATAAGAAAGTCCCCTGACCGAGTATAACAAAGCCGTCTAATCGAGTATAACAAAGTCCCCTGGTCGAGTATAACAAAGTCCCCTGTTCGAGTCTAACAAAGTTCCCTTATCGAGTATAACAAATTCCCCTTATCGAGTATAACAAAGTCCCCTTATCGAGTATAACAAAGTCCCTAATCGAGTATAAGAAAGGCCCCTGGTCGAGTATAACAAAGTCCCCTGATCGAGTGTAACAAAAGTCCCCTGATCGAGTATAACAAAGTCCCCTAATCGAGTATGAAAATGTCCACTGGGCCAGTGTAACAAAGTCCCCTGATCGAGTATAAAAAAGTCCCCTTGCCCAGTATAACAAAGTCCCTAGATCGAGCATACAAAGTCCCCCGGTCGAGTATAGCAAAGGGCCCTGATCGAGTAAGACAAAGTCCCCTAATCGAGTATAAAAAAGCCCCCTGGATGACTATAACCAAGTTCCCTGATCGAGTATAGCAAAATCCCCTGATCGAGTATAACAAAGTCCCCTGCTCCAGTATAACAAAGTCCCCTGATCGAGTATAACATGTCCCCTGATCGAGTATAACAACGTCTCCTGGCCCAGTTTAACAAAGTCCCCAGATCGAGCATAACAAAGTCCCCTAATCGATTATAACAAAGTCCCCTTGTCGAGTATATCAAAGGGCCCTGATCGAGTAAGACAAAGTCCCCTCATCGAGTATAACAAAGTCCTCTAATCCTAGTATAACAAAGCCCCCTGGACGAGTATAACAAAGTCCCCTCAACCGAGTATAACAAAGTCCCCTGATCGAGTATAACATATCCCCTGATCGAGTATAACAAGTCCCTGGTGGAGTATAACAAAGTCCCCTGGTCGAGAATAACAAAGTTTTCTAATCGAACATAACAAAGGCCCCTGGTCGAGTATAACAAAGTCCTCTGAACAAGTATAACAAAGTCCCCTGATCAAGTATAACAAAGTCTCCTAATGAAGTATAACAAAGTCCCCTGATGGAGTATAACAAAGTCCCCTGATCGAGTATAACATATCCCCTGATCGAGTATAACAAAGTCCTCTGGTTGAGTATGACAAAGTCCCCTGATCGAGTATAACAAAGTCCCCTGGTCGAGTATAACAAAGTCCCCTGATCGAGATTAACAAAGACCCCTCATTGAGTATAGCAAAGTCCATCGGTCAAATATAGGAAAGTCCACTGATCGAGTATGATAAAGTCCCCTGATCACGTATAAAAAAGTCCCCTGGTCGAGTATAACAAAGTCCCCTGATCGAGTATAACAAAGTTCCCTGGTCGAGTATAGCAAAGTCCCCTGGTCGAGTATAGCAAAATCCCCTGATCAAGTATGACAAAGCCTCCTGATCGAGTATAACAAAGTCCCCTGATCGAATATAACAAAGCCCCATGCTCGAGTATAAGAAAGGCTCCTGATCGAGTATAACAAAGTCTCCTCATCGAGTATAACAAAGGCCCCTCATCGAGTCCAAAAAAGGCCCCTAATCGAGTATAACAAAGTCCCCTGATCTAGTATTACAAAGGCCTCTAATCGAGTATAACAAAAGTCCAGTGATCGAGTATAACAAAGTCCCTTGATCGAGTATAAAAAAGTCCCCTGGTCCAGTATAACAAAGTCCCCTGATCGAGTACAAAAAGTCTCCTGGTCCAGTATAACAAAGTCCCCAAATCGAGCATAACAAAGTCCCCTGATCGATTATAACAAAGTCCCCTGCTCGAGTATATGAGTCCTCATCAGGTAAGACAATGTCCCTGATCCGGAGTATAAGCAAAGTCCCTGATCAGGTATAACACATCCTGATCGAGTATAAAAAGTCCTGGTTGGAGTATAACAAAGGTCCCCTGGTGAGTATAACAAGCCTCTGGTCAATTATAACAAGTTTACTAATCGAGTATAACAAAGGCCCTAGTCGAGTATATAAAGTCACTCTGATCGAGTATAACAAAGTCCCCTGATCGAGTATAACAAAAGTCCCTTATCAAGTATAACAAAAGTCCCTTATCGAGTATAACAAAGGTCCCACATCGAGTACAACAAAGGCCCCTGATCGAGTATAACAAAGTCCCCTGATAGAGTATAACAAAGGCCCCTCATCGAGGATAACAAAGTTACCTGACCGAGTATAACAAAGCCCCTGAAAGAGTATAGCAAAGATCCATTGGTCAAATATAGGAAAGTCCACTAATCAGCATGACAAAAGTCACAGTCAAGTATAAAAAAATCCTCGTCGAACAGCAAAGTTCCTGGTCGGTAATAATGAAACTCTCACCAGAGTATAACAAGGCCCTAATCGAGGATAAGAAAGGTCACTCTGGTTGGAGTATAGCAAGTCCCTGATCAGGTATAACAAAGTCTCCTGATTAAAGGTATAAAATATACCTGATAAGCATTATAACAAAAGTCCCTGGTCGTGTATAACAAAGAGTCCCTGGTCGAGTATAACAAAGGCCCCTCATCGAGTATAACAAAGTCCATTTGTCAAGTATAAAAAAGTTCACTGGTCGAGTATAACAAAGTCCCCTAATCGAGTATAACAAAGTCCCCTTTTCGAGTATAGCAAAGTCCCCTGATGGAGTATAAAAAAGCCTCCTGATCGAGTATAACAAAAGTCCCCTGGTCGAGTATAACAAAGGCCCCTCATCGAGTATAACAAAGTCCATTTGTCAAGTATAAAAAAGTTCACTGGTCGAGTATAACAAAGTCCCCTAATCGAGTATAACAAAGTCCCCTTTTCGAGTATAGCAAAGTCCTGATTAGTATAACAGCATATCTGATCGAGTATAAGAAAGTCCCTGATCAAGAACAACAAAGGTCTCTGATCGAGTCCAAAAAAGGCTAATCAGGGTATAACAAAGTCCCTGATCTAATATAACAAAAGGCCTCCTGATCGAGAGTATAACAAGGCCCTCATTGGAGTATCCCTGATCCAGATATAACCAAAGCCACCTAATCGAGTATAACAAGTCCCTGGTCGAGAGTATAACAAAGTCCCTTGTCAAGTATAAAAAGATCCCTGGTCAGTATAACAAAGTCCCCTGATCCCGGAAGTACAAAAAGTCCTATTTAGTATAACCAAAGTCCCCATATCGAGCATAACAAAATTCTGATCAGTTATAACAAAATCCCCTGGTCGAGGTATAGCAGAGGGGCCCTGATCGAGTAAGATAAAGTCCCTGATCCCGGGTAACAAAGTCCTGCTCCAGTATAACAAAGTCCCCTGATCGAGTATACATGTCCCCTGATCGAGTATAACAACGTCTCCTGGCCCAGGTTAACAAAGTCCCCTAATCGATTATAACAAAGTCCCCTGGTCGAGTATAACAAAGGGCCCTGATCGTGTAAGACAAAGTCCCCTGATCGAGTATAGCAAAGGTCCCTCATCGAGTAAGACAATGTCCCCTGATCGAGTAAGACAAAGTCCCCTCATCGAGTATAACAAAGTCCTCTGATCAAGTATAACAAAGGCCCCTCATCGAGTTTAACAAAGTCCCCTGATCGATTATAACAAAGCCGCCTAATCGAGTATAACAAAGTCCCCTGTTCGAGTCTTACATTAAGCCCCCTTATCTAGTATAACAAAGTCCCCTGGTCGAGTATAACAAAGTCCCCTGGTGCAGTATAACAAAGTCCCCTGATCGAGTACAAAAACGTCCCCTGGCCCGGTATAACAAAGTCTCCATATCGAACATAACAAAGTCCCCTCATCGATTATAACAAAGTCCAGTCGTCGAGTATAGCAAAGGCCCTGATCGAGTTAGACAAAATCCCCTGATCGAGTATAACAAAGTCCCCTGATCGAGTATAAAAAAGCCCCCTAGACGAGTATAACAAAGTCGCCTGATCGAGTATAACAAAGTCCCCTGATCGAGTATAACAAAGTCCCCTGATCCAGTATAACAAAGTCCCCTGGTCGAGTATAGAAAAGTCCCCTGATCGAGTATAACAAAGCCTCCTGATTGAGTATAACAAAGTCCCCTAATCGAATATAACAAAGGCCCCTCATCGAGTATAACAAAGTCCATTGGTCAGAGTATAAAAAGTTCCTGTTCGAGTGCCCGCAACAAAGTCCCCTGATCGAGTATAATAAAGTCTTCTGGTCGAGTATAGCAAAGTTCCCTGATCGAATAAAACAAAGCCTCCTCATCGAGTATAACAAAGTCCCCTAATCGAGTATAACAAAGCCACCTCCTCGATTATAACAAAGTCCCCTGGTCGAATATAGCAAAGTCCCCTGATCGAGTATAACAAAGCCTCCTGATCGAGTATAACAAAGTCCCCTGATCGAGTATAATAAAGCCCCCTGCTCGAGTATAACAAACTCCCTAATCGAGTCCAAAAAAAGCCTCTAATCGAGTATAACAAAGTCCCCTGATCTAGTATAACAAAGGCCCCTCATCATGTATAACAAAGTCCCCTCATCGAGTATAAGAAAGTCCCATGACCGAGTATAACAAAGCCGCCTAATCGAGTATAACAAAGTCCCCTGGTCGAGTATAACAAAGTCCCCTGTTCGAGTCTAACAAAGTTCCCTTATCGAGTATAACAAATTCCCCTTATCGAGTATAACAAAGTCCCCTTATCGAGTATAACAAAGTCCCTAATCGAGTATAAGAAAGGCCCCTGGTCGAGTATAACAAAGTCCCCTGATCGAGTGTAACAAAAGTCCCCTGATCGAGTATAACAAAGTCCCCTAATCGAGTATGAAAATGTCCACTGAGCCAGTGTAACAAAGTCCCCTGATCGAGTATAAAAAAGTCCCCTTCCCCAGTATAACAAAGTCCCTAGATCGAGCATACAAAAGACCCCTGATGATTATAACAAAGTCCCCCGGTCGAGTATAGCAAAGGGCCCTAATCGAGTATAACAAAGTCCCCTGATCTAGGGTAACAAAGGCCCCTAATCGAGAAAAACAAAGTCCCCTGATCTAGTGTAACAAAGGCCTCTGATCGAGTATAACAAAAGTCCAGTGATCGAGTGCAACAAAGTCCCTTGATCGAGTATAAAAAAGTCCCCTGGTCCAGTATAACAAAGTCCCCTGATCGAGTACAAAAAAGTCTCCTGGCCCAGTATAACAAAGTCCCCATATCGAGCATAACAAAGTCCCCTGATCGATTATAACAAAGTCCCCTGGTCGAGTGTAGCAAAGGTCCCTGATCGAGTAAGACAAAGTCCCCTGATCGAGTATAACAAAGCCCCCTGGATGACTATAACCAAGTTCCCTGATCGAGTATAGCAAAGTCCCCTGATCGAGTATAACAAAGTCCCCTGCTCCAGTATAACAAAGTCCCCTGATCGAGTATAACATGTCCCCTGATCGAGTATAGCAACGTCTCCTGGCCCAGTTTAACAAAGTCCCCAGATCGAGCATAACAAAGTCCCCTAATCGATTATAACAAAGTCCCCTGGTCGAGTATATCAAAGGGCCCTGATCGAGTAAGACAAAGTCCCCTCATCGAGTATAACAAAGTCCTCTGATCCTAGTATAACAAAGCCCCCTCGACGAGTATAACAAAGTCCCCTGAACCGAGTATAACAAAGTCCCCTGATCGAGTATAACATATCCCCTGATCGAGTATAACAAGTCCCTGGTGGAGTATAACAAAGTCCCCTGGTCGAGAATAACAAAGTTTTCTAATCGAAATAACAAAGGCCCCTGGTCGAGTATAACAAAGTCCTCTGAACAAGTATAACAAAGTCCCCTGATCAAGTATAACAAAGTCTCCTAATGAAGTATAACAAAGTCCCCTGATCGAGTATAACAAAGTCCCCTGATCGAGTATAACATATCCCCTGATCGAGTATAACAAAGTCCTCTGGTTGAGTATGACAAAGTCCCCTGATCGAGTATAACAAAGTCCCCTGGTCGAGTATAACAAAGTCCCCTGATCGAGATTAACAAAGACCCCTCATCGAGTATAGCAAAGTCCATCGGTAAAATATAGGAAAGTCCACTGATCGAGTATGATAAAGTCCCCTGATCACGTATAAAAAAGTCCCCTGGTCGAGTATAACAAAGTCCCCTGATCGAGTATAACAAAGTTCCCTGGTCGAGTATAGCAAAGTCTCCTGGTCGAGTATAGCAAATTCCCCTGATCAAGTATGACAAAGCCTCCTGATCGAGTATGACAAAGTCCCCTGATCGAATATAACAAAGCCCCATGCTCGAGTATAAGAAAGGCTCCTGATCGAGTATAACAAAGTCTCCTCATCGAGTATAACAAAGGCCCCTCATCGAGTCCAAAAAAGGCCCCTAATCGAGTATAACAAAGTCCCCTGATCTAGTATAACAAATGCCTCTGATCGAGTATAACAAAAGTCCAGTGATCGAGTATAACAAAGTCCCTTGATCGAGTATAAAAAAGTCCCCTGGTCCAGTATAACAAAGTCCCCTGATCGAGTACAAACAAGTCTCCTGGTCCAGTATAACAAAGTCCCCATATCGAGCATAACAAAGTCCCCTGCTCGAGTATAGCAAAGGTCCCTCATCGAGTAAGACAAAGTCCCCTGATCGAGTATAACAAAGTCCCCTGATCGAGTATAACATATCCCCTGATCGAGTATAAAAAAGTCCCTGGTTGGAGTATAACAAAGTCCCCTGATCGAGTATAACAAAGACTCCTGGTCGAGTATAACAAAATTTTCTAATCGAGTATAACAAAGGCCCCTAGTCGAGTATAACAAAGTCCTCTGATCGAGTATAAGAAAGTCCCGTAATCGAGTATAACAAAGTCCCCTAATCAAGTATAACAAAGTCCCCTTATCGAGTATAACAAAGTCCCTTGATCGAGTATAACAAAGTCCCCTGATCGAGTATAACAAAGTCCCTGGTCGAGTATAACAAAGTCCCCTGATCGAGTATAACAAAGTCCCCTGGTCGAGTATAACAAAGTCCCCTGTTCGAGTATAACAAAGTCTCCTCATCGAGTCCAAAAAGGCCCCTAATCGAGTATAACAAAGTCCCCTGATCTAATATAACAAAGGCCTCTGATCGAGTATAACAAAGGCCCCTCATCGAGTATAACAAAGTCCCCTGATCGAATATAACAAAGTCCCTGGTCGAGTATAACAAAGTCCCCTGATCGAGTATAACAAAGTCCCCTGGTCGAGTATAACAAAGTCCCCTGTTCGAGTATAACAAAGTCTCCTGATCGAGTCCAAAAAAGGCCCCTAATCGAGTATAACAAAGTCCCCTGATCTAATATAACAAAGGCCTCTGATCGAGTATAACAAAGTCCCCTGGTCGAGTATAACAAAGTCCCTTAATAAAGGATAAAAAAGTCCCCTGGTCCAGTATAACAATGTCCCCTGATCGAGTACAAAAAAGTCCCCTGGCCCAGTATAACAAAGTCCCCATATCGAGCATAACAAAGTCCCCTGATCGATTATAACAAAGTCCCCTGGTCGAGTATAGCAGAGGGCCCTGATCGAGTAAGACAAAGTCCCCTGATCGAGTATAACAAAGTCCCCTGCTCCATTATAACAAAGTCCCCTGATCGAGAATACATGTCCCCTGATCGAGTATAACAACGTCTCCTGGCCCAGTTTAACAAAGTCCCCTAATCGATTATAACAAAGTCCCCTGGTCGAGTATAACAAAGGGCCCTAATCGAGTAAGACAAAGTCCCCTGATCGAGTATAACAAAGTCCTCTGATCCTAGTATAACAAAGCCCCCTGGACGAGTATAACAAAGTCCCCTGAACCGAGTAAAACAAAGTCCCCTGATCGAGTATAACATATCTCCTGATCGAGTATAACAAGTCCCTGGTGGAGTATAACAAAGTCCCCTGGTCGAGTATAACAAAGTTTTCTAATCGAGCATGACAAAGGCCCCTGGTCGAGTATAACAAAGTCCTCTGAACAAGTATAACAAAGTCCCCTGATCAAGTATAACAAAGTCCCCTAATGAAGTATAACAAAGTCCCCTGATCGAGTATAACAAAGTCCCCTGATCGAGTATAACATATCCCCTGATCGAGTATAACAAAGTCCTCTGGTCGAGTATGACAAAGTCCCCTGATCGAGAATAACAAAGTCCCCTGGTCGAGTATAACAAAGGCCCATTGGTCAAGTGTAAATAAGTCCCCTGGTTCGAGTATACTTAAGTCCCCTAATCGAATAAACAAAGTCCTCTGGTCGAGAATAAAAAAGTCCCCTGATCGAGTATAACAAAGGGCCCTCATCTAGTATAACAAAGTCCATTGGTCAAGTATAAAAAAGTCCCCTGCTCGAGTATAACAAAGTCCCCTGATCGTGTATAACAAAGTCCCCTGGTGGAGTATAGCAAATTCCCCTATTCAAGTATAACAAAGCCTCCTGATCGAGTATAACAAAGTCCCCTGATCGAATATAACAAAGCCCCATGCTCGAGTATAAGAAAGGCTCCTTATCGAGTATAACAAAGTCTCCTGATCGAGTATAACAAATGCCCCTCATCGAGTCCAAAAAAGGGCACTAATCGAGTATAACAAAGTCCCCTGATCTAGGGTAACATAGGCCCCTAATCGAGTATAACAAAGTCCCCCTGATCTAGTGTAACAAAGGCCTCTGATCGAGTATAACAAAAGTCCAGTGATCGAGTGCAACAAAGTCCCTTGATCGAGTATAAAAAAGTCCCCTGGTCCAGTATAACAAAGTCCCCTGATCGAGTACAAAAAAGTCTCCTGGCCCAGTATAACAAAGTCCCCATATCGAGTATAACAAAGTCCCCTAATCGAGTATGAAAATGTCCACTGGGCCAGTGTAACAAAGTCCCCTGATCGAGTATAAAAAAGTCCCCTTGCCCAGTATAACAAAGTCCCAAGATCGAGCATACAAAAGACCCCTGATGATTATAACAAAGTCCCTCGGTCGAGTATAGCAAAGGGCCCTGATCGAATAAGACAAAGTCCCCTGATCGAGTATAACAAAGCCCCCTGGATGACTATAACCAAGTTCCCTGATCGAGTATAGCAAAGTCCCCTGATCGAGTATAACAAAGTCCCCTGCTCCAGTATAACAAAGTCCCCTGATCGAGTATAACATGTCCCCTGATCGAGTATAACAACGTCTCCTGGCCCAGTTTAACAAAGTCCCCAGATTGAGCATAACAAAGTCCTCTAATCGATTATAAAAAAGTCCCCTGGTCGAGTATATCAAAGGGCCCTGATCGAGTAAGACAAAGTCCCCTCATCGAGTATAACAAAGTCCATTGGTCAAGTATAAAAAAGTTCCCTGTTCGAGTATAACAAAGTCCCCTAATCCAGTATAATAAAGTCTTCTGGTCGAGAATAGCAAAGTCCCCTGATCGAATAAAACAAAGCTTCCTGATCGAGTATAACAAAGTCCCCTAATCGAGTATAACAAAGCCCCCTGCTCGATTATAACAAAGTCCCTGGTCGAGTATAGCAAAGTCCCCTGATCGAGTATAACAAAGCCTCCTGATCGAGTATAACAAAGTCCCCTAATCGAGTATAATAAAGCCCCCTGCTCGAGTATAACAAACTCGCCTAATCGAGTCCAAAAAAGCCTCTAATCGAGTATAACAAAGTCCCCTGATCTAGTATAACAAAGGCCCCTCATCGAGTATAAGAAAGTCCCCTGACCGAGTATAACAAAGCCGCCTAATCGATTATAACAAATTCCCCTGGTCGAGTATAACAAAGTCCCCTGTTCGAGTCTAACAAAGTTCCCTTATCGAGTATAACAAATTCCCCTTATCGAGTATAACAAAGTCCCCTTATCGAGTATAACAAAGTCCCCTAATCGAGTATAAGAAAGGCCCCTGGTCGAGTATAACAAAGTCCCCTGATCGAGTGTAACAAAGTCCCCTGATCGAGTATAACAAAGTCCCCTAATCGAGTATGAAAATGTCCTCTGGGCCAGTGTAACAAAGTCCACTGATCGAGTATAAAAAAGTCCCCTTGCCCAGTATAACAAAGTCCCTAGATCGAGCATACAAAAGAGCCCTAATGATTATAACAAAGTCCCCCGGTCGAGTATAGCAAAGGGCCCTGATCGAGTAAGACAGAGTCCCCTGTTCGAGTATAACAAAGCCCCCTGGATGACTATAACCAAGTTCCCTGATCGAGTATAGCAAAGTCCCCTGATCGAGTATAACAAAGTCCCCTGCTCCAGTATAACAAAGTCCCCTGATCGAGTATAACATGTCCCCTGATCGAGTATAACAACGTCTCCTGGCCCAGTTTAACAAAGTCCCCAGATCGAGCATAACAAAGTCCCCTAATCGATTATAACAAAGTCCCCTGGTCGAGTATATCAAAGGGCCCTGATCGAGTAAGACAAAGTCCCCTCATCGAGTATAACAAAGTCCTCTGATCCTAGTATAACAAAGCCCCCTGGACGGGTATAACAAAGTCCCCTGAACCGAGTATAACAAAGTCCCCTGATCGGGTATAACATATCCCCTGATCGAGTATAACAAGTCCCTGGTCGAGAATAACAAAGTTTTCTAATTGAACATAACAAAGGCCCCTGGTCGAGTATAACAAAGTCCTCTAAACAAGTATAACAAAGTCCCCTGATCAAGTATAACAAAGTCCCCTAATGAAGTATAACAAAGTCCCCTGATCGAGTATAACAAAGTCCCCTGATCGAGTATAACATATCCCCGATCGAGCATAACAAAGTCCTCTGGTCGAGTATGACAAAGTCCCCTGATCGAGAATAACAAAGTCCCCTGGTCGAGTATAACAAAGTCCCCTGATCGAGATTAACAAAGACCCCTCATCGAGTATAGCAAAGTCCATCGGTCAAATATAGGAAAGTCCACTGATCGAGTATGACAAAGTCCCCTGATCAAGTATAAAAAAGTCCCCTGGTCGAGTATAACAAAGTCCCCTGATCGAGTATAACAAAGTCCCCTGGTCGAGTATAGCAAAGTCCCCTGGTCGAGTATAACAAAACCCCTTCATCAAGTATAACAAAGGCCCCTAATCGAGTATAACAAAGTCCCCTGATTGAGTATAACAAAGTCCCCTGATCATAACAAAGTATAACAAAGGCCCCTAATCGAGTATAACAAAGTCCTCTGGTCGAGTATAAAAAAGTCCCCTGATCGCGTATAACAAAGTCTTCTGGTCGTGTAAAACAAAGTCCCCTGATCGAGTATAACAAAGGCCCCTCATTGAGTATAACAAAGCCCATTGGTCTAGTATAAAAAAGTCCCCTGGTTCGAGTATACTTAAGTCCCCTAACCGAATATAACAAAGTCCTCTGGTCGAGAATAAAAAAGTCCCCTGATCGAGTATAACAAAGTCCCCTGCTCGAGTATAGCTAAGTCCCCTGATCTAGTATAACAAAGGGCCCTCATCGAGTATAACAAAGTCCATTGGTCAGGTATAAAAAGTCCCCTGGTCGAGAATAACAAAGTCCCCTGATCGTGTATAACAAAGTCCCCTGGTGGAGTATAGCAAATTCCCCTGATCAAGTATAACAAAGCCTCCTGATCGAGTATAACAAAGTCCCCTGATCGAATATAACAAAGCCCCATGCTCGAGTATAAGAAAGGCTCCTGATCGAGAATAACAAAGTCTCCTGATCGAGTATAACAAAGGCCCCTCATCGAGTCCAAAAAAGGCCCCTAATCGAGTATAACAAAGTCCCCTGATCTAGAATAACAAAGGCCTCTGATCGAGTATAACAAATGTCCAGTGATCGAGTATAACAAAGTCCCTTGATCGAGTATAAAAAAGTCCCCTGGTCCAGTATAACAAAGTCCCCTGATCGAGTACAAAAATGTCTCCTGGCCCAGTATAACAAAGTCCCCATATCGAGCATAACAAAGTCCCCTGATCGATTATAACAAATTCCCCTGCTCGAGTATAGCAAAGGTCCCTCATCGAGTAAGACAAAGTCCTCTGGTTGAGTATAGCAAAGTCCCCTGACCGAGTATAACAAAGTCCTCTGGTCGAGTATAAAAAAGTCACCTGATCGCGTATAACAAAGTCCCCGGGTCGTGTATAACAAAGTCCCCTGATCGAGTATAAGAAAGGCCCCTCATTGAGTATAACAAAGTCCATTTGTCAAGTATAAAAAAGTCCCGTGGTTCGACTATAACAAAGTCCCCGAATCGAATTTAACAAAGTCCTCTGGTCGAGTATAAAAAAGTCGCCTGATCGAGTATAAAAAAGTCCCCTGCTCGAGTATAACAAATTCCCCTCATCGAGTATAACAAAGGGTCCTCAGCGAGTATAACAAAGTCCATTGGTCAAGTATAAAAAAGTCCCCTGGTCGAGTATAACAAAGTCCCCTGATCGAGTATAACAAAGTCCCCTGATCGAATATAACAAAGCCCCCTGCTCGAGTATAAGAAAGTCCCCTGATCGAGTATAACAAAGTCTCCTGATCGAGTCCAAAAAAGTCCCCTAATCGAGTATAACAAAGTCCCCTGATCTAATATTACAAAGGCTTCTGATCGAGTATAACAAAGGCCCCTCATCGAGTATAACAAAGTCGCCTGATCGAATATAACAAAGCCACCTAATCGAGTATAACAAAGTCCCCTGGTCGAGTATAACAAAGTCCCTTGATCATGTATAAAAAAGTCCCCTGGTCCAGTATAACAAAGTCCCCTAATCGAGTACAAAAAAAGTCCCCTGGCCCAGTATAACAAAGTCCCCATATCGAGCATAACAAAGTCCCCTGATCGATTATAACAAAGTCCCCTGGTCGAGTATAGCAGAGGGCCCGGATCGAGTAAACAAAGTCCCCTGATCGAGTATGACAAAGTCCCCTGATCGAGTATAAAAAAGCCCCCTAGATGAGTATAAAAAAGTTCCCTGATCGAGTATAACAAAGTCCCCTGATCGAGTATAACAAATTCCCCTGATCGAGTATAACATATCCCCTGATCGAGTATAAAAAAGTCCCTGGTGGAGTATAACAAAGTCCCCTGATCGAGTATAACAAAGCCTCCTGGTCGAGTATAACAAAGTTTTCTAATCGATTATAACAAAGGCCCTGGTGGAGTATAACAAAGTCCCCTGATCGAGTATAACAAAGTCCCTCGTCCAGTATAACAAAGTCCCGTGATCGAGTATAACAAAGTCCCCTGATCGAGTATAACAAAGTCCCCTGATCGAGTATAACATATCCCCTGATCGAGTATAAAAAAGTCTCTGGTGGAGTATAACAAAGTCCCCTGATCGAGTATAAAAAAGTCCCCTGATCGAGTATAACATATCCCCTGATCGAGTATAAAAATGTCGCTGGTGGAGTATAACAAAGTCCCCTGATCGAGTATAACAAAGCCTCCTGGTCGAGTATAACAAAGTTTTCTAATCGAGTATAACAAATGCCCCTAGTCGAGTATAACAAAGTCCTCTGATCGAGTATAAGAAAGTCCCCTAATCGAGTATAAAAACGACCCCTAATCAAGTATAACAAAGTCCCCTTATGGAGTATAACAAAGTCCCCTGATCGAGTAAAACATATCCCCTGTTCGAGTTTAACAAAGTCCCCTGATCGAGTATAACAAAGTCCCCTGGTCGAGTATAACAAAGTCCCCTGATCGAGTATAACAAAGTCCCCTGGTCGAGTATAAAAAAGTCCCCTGGTCGAGTATAACAAAGTCCCCTGAACGAGGATAACAAAGTCCCCTGGTCGGGTATAGCAAAGTCCCCTAGTCGAGTATAACAAAACTCCCTCACCAAGTATAACAAAGTCCCCTGATCGAGAATAACAAAGTCCTCTGGTCGGGTATAAAAAAGTCACCTGATCGCGTAAAACAAAGTCCCCTGGTCGTATATAACAAAGTCCCCTGATCGAGTATAACAAAGGCCCCTTCATTGAGTATAACAAAGTCCATTGGTCAAGTGTAAAAAAGTCCCCTGATCGAGTATAACAAAGTCCCCTGCTCGAGTATAACAAAGTCCCCTGATCGAGTATAACAAAGGGCCCTCATCGAGTATAACAAAGTCCATTGGTCAGGTATAAAAAAGTCCCATGGTCGAGTATAACAAAGTCCCCTGATCTTGTATAACAAAGTCCCTTGATCGAGTATAAATAAGTCCTCTGGTCCAGAATAACAAAGTCCCCATATCGAGCATAACAAAGTCCCCTGATCGATTATAACAAAGTCCCCTGGTTGAGTATAGCAGAGGGCCCTGATCGAGTAAGACAAAGTCCCCTGATCGAGTATAACAAAGCCTCCTGGTCGAGTATAACAAAGTTTTCTAATCGAGTATAACAAAGGCCCCTAGTCGAGTATAACAAAGTCCTCTGATCGAGTATAAGAAAGTCCCCTAATCGAGTATAAAAAAGACCCCTAATCAAGTATAACAAAGTCCCGTTATGGAGTATTACAAAGTCCCCTGATCGAGTATAACATATCCCCTGTCCGAGTTTAACAAAGTCCCCTGATCGATTATAACAAAGTCCCCTGGTCGAGTATAACAAAGTCCCCTGATCGAGTATAACAAAGTCCCCTGGTCGAGTATAACAAAGTCCCCTGATCGAGTATAACAAAGACCCCTCATCGAGTATAGCAAAGTCCATTGGTCAAATATAGGAAAGTCCACTGATCGAGTATGATAAAGTCCCCTAATCAAGTATAAAAAAGTCCCCTGGTCGAGTATAACAAAGTCCCCTGAACGAGTATAACAAAGTCCCCTGGTCGGGTATAGCAAAGTCCCCTAGTCGAGCATAACAAAACTCCCTCACCAAGTATAACAAAGTCCCCTGATCGAGAATAACAAAGTCCTCTGGTCGGGTATAAAAAAGTCACCTGATCGCGTAAAACAAAGCCCCTGGTCGTATATAACAAAGTCCCCTGATCGAGTATAACAAAGGCCCCTCATTGAGTATAACAAAGTCCATTGGTCAAGTGTAAAAAAGTCCCCTGGTTCGAGTATAACAAATTCCCCGAATCGAATATAACAAAGTCCTCTGGTTGAGTATAAAAAAGTCCCCTGATCGAGTATAACAAAGTCCCCTGCTCGAGTATATCAAAGTCCCCTGATCGAGTATAACAAAGGGCCCTCATCGAGTATAACAAAGTCCATTGGTCAAGTATAAAAAAGTCCCATGGTCGAGTATAACAAAGTCCCCTGATCTTGTATAACAAAGTCTCCTGGTCGAGTATAGCAAAGTCCCCTGATCAAGTATAACAAACCCTCATGGTCGAGTATAACAAAGACCCCTGAACGAATATAACAAAGCCCCCTACTCGAGTATACGAAAGTCCCCTGATCAAAAATAGGAAAGTCCACTGATCGAGTATACTAAAGTCCCTGATTTATTATAAAAGTCCCTGGTCGAGTATAACAAGTCTGTTGTATAACAAAGTCCCTGAACAGAATAACATATCCCTGATCGAGTATAACAAAGTCCTCTGGTCGAGTATAAAAAAGTCCCTGATCGAGTATAACAAGGCCCTCATCGAGTATAACAAAGTCCATTGGTGATGTATAAAAAGTCCTGGTCGGTATATCAATGTCCCTGATCAAGTATAACAAAGTCCCTGGTCGTGTATAGCAAAGTACCCTGATCGAGTATAACAAAGCCTCCTCATCGAGAATAACAAAGTCCTGATCGAGTATAACAAAGCCCCTGCTCGAGCATAAAAAAGTCCCCTGATCGAGAATAACAAAGTCCTCTGATCTGGTATAACAAAGGCCCTGATCGAGTATAACAAAGGCACCTCATCGAGTATAACAAAGTCCCTGATCGAGTATTTCAAGCCGCCTAATCAGGTATAACAAAGTCCCTGATCGAGGATAACAAAGTCCCTGTTCGAGTCTAACAAAGTTCTCTTATCGAGTATAACAAAGTCCGGTGATTGAGATAACAAAGGCCCCTGGTCGAGTATAACAAAGTCTCCTGATCGAGTATAATAAAAGTCCGTGATCGAGTATAACAAAGTCCCCATCGAGTATAAAAACGTCCCTGGGTCAGATATAAAAGTCCGCTGATCGAGTATAAAAAGTCTCCTGGCCCAGTATAACAAAGTCCCCATATCGAGCATAACAAACACCCTGATCGATTATAACAGTCCCTTTGGTCGAGAATGCGACCAAAGGGCCTGATCGAAGTAAGACAAAGTCCCTGATCGACATAACAAAGTCCCCATATCGAGCAAACAAACACCCTGATCGATTATAACAAAGTCCCTTGGTCGAGTATAGCAAAGCGCCCTGATCGTGTAAGACAAAGTCCCTGATCGAGTATAACAAAGTCCCTGATCGAGTATAACAAAGCCCCCTGGACAGAGTATAACAAAGTCCCCTGATCGAGTATAACAAGTCCCTGATCGAGTATAACAAAGTCCCTGGTCAGTATAACAAAGACCCCAGATCGGGTATAACACATCCCTGATCGAGTATAACAAAGTGTAATGGCCCAGTATAACAAAGTCCCCAGATCGAGCATAACAAAGGCCTCTGGTCGAGTATAACAAAGTCCCTGGTTGAGAATAACAAAGTCCATGATACTAGTATAACACAGTCCTATGGTCGAGTAAAGTCCCTGATCGAGTGTAACAAAGTCCCTGCTCGAGTATAACAAAGTCCCTGATCGAGTATAGCAAAGGCCCCTCATCGAGTATAACAAAGTCCATTGGTCATGTAAAGTCCCTGGTCGAGGATAACAAAGTCCCTGTT
>NW_024733503.1:155000-168273 GCF_018991925.1 Homarus americanus | reverse complement strand
CTCACACCATATAACCCACACCATAACCTACACCATACAACTCACACCATATAACCCACACTATAACTCACACCATATAACTCACACCATACAACCTACACCATATAACCTACACCATATAACCTGACACCATACAACTCACACCATATAACTCACACCATACAACCTACAATCTATACAACTCACACCATACAACCCACACTCATACAACTCATACCATACAACTCATACCATACAACTCATACTATATAACCCCATAATTTTATATAACCTACACTATACAACTCACACCATATAACTCACACCATATAACTCTACACCATACAATCACACCATATAATTTACACCATATAAACTTACACCATATAAACTACACCATATAACTCACACCATACAACTACCATACAACCCACACCATATAACTCACACTATATAACTCAACTATATACAACTCACAATTATACAACCCTACACCATACAACCCACACCATAACCCACACCATATAACTCACACATACAACTCACACCATATAACTCATAACTATACAACCTACACCATACAACCCACACCATATAACTCCACACCATACAACCACACTACAACTCACACACCATATAATCTACACCATACAACTCACACCATACAACGACACCTTATATAACTCACATACAACCTTCCACACCATACAACCTACACCATATATAACTCACACCACAACTCACACCATAACTCACACCACAACCTACACCATATAACTCATACACCATACAATCCCACACTCATATAACTCACACACCATACAACTCACACTATACAACTCACACCATACAACTCACACCATACAATCCCCATACTATAACTCACACCTATATAACTCACACCATACAATTCACACCATACAACTCACACCATATAACTCACACCATATAACTCACACCATACAACTCACACCATATAATCCTACACCATACAACCTACACCATATAACTCATACCCATATAACCCACACCATACAACCCACAATTCATATAACTCACACCATACAACTCACACCATATAACTCACACCATACAACCTACACCATATAACTCACACCATATAACTCACACCATATAACTCACACCATACAACTCACACCATATAACTCACACCATATAACTCACACCATATAACCTACACCATACAATCCCCACACCATAACTCCACACCATACAACTCATACACCATAGTAATCTCACACCATATAACTCACACCATATAATCTCCACACTCATATAACTCACAATTATATAACTCACAATTATAACTTACACTATATAACTTCACACCATATAACTCACACTATATAACTCACACCATATAACTCACACCATATATAACTCACACTATACAACTCACACTATATAACTCACACCATATAATTCCACACTATTAACTCACACCATAACTCACACCATATAACACACAATTCATATAACCTACACCTATAACTCATACTATATAACTCATGCACTATAACTCACACCATAATCCTACACCATATGTCTCATACCATATAACTCAATAATCTATATATAACTCACACCAACTCACAATTTGTTATAACTCACACCATACAACTCATACCAAATAACTTCACACTATAATCTCACACTATATAACTCCACACTATAGTAACTCATACACTATATAATCTCACACCATATAACTCACACCATATAATCTCCACACCATATAACTCACACCATATAATCTCACAATTATATAACTCCACACCATATAACCCACACACCATATAACTCACACTATATAACTCACACCATACAACTCCACACCATATAACTCACACTATATAACTCACACAATTATATAACTCACACCATACAACTTCATACTATATAACTCACACCTATAACTCACACCATATAACTCACACCATATAACTCACTCATATAACTCATACACCTATATAACTCACACCATATAACTTCCCACCATACAACTCACATACCATATAACTCACACCATAACTCACACCATACAACTCACAATTCATACAACTCACACCATATAACTCACACCATACAACCCACACCATACAACCTGCTACACATACAACTCTTCCATAACTATATAACTCACACCATACAACTCACACCATACAACTCCACACCATACAACTCCACCATACAACTCACACCATACAACTCACACCATATAACTCACACCATACAACTCACACCATACAACTCACACCATATAACTCACACCATACAACCTTACACTATACAACTCACACCATACACCACACTATATAACTCACACCACAACTCACACCATACAACTCACACCATATAACTCATACACCATATAACTCACACCAGGCTAAATCCCCACACCATACAACTCACACCATATAACTCACACCATATAATCCTCACACCATATAACTCACACCATACAACTCACACCATACAATCCACACCATATAACTCACACTCATATAACTCACACCATACACTCTGTACTATACAACTCATACCATACAACTCATAATTATATAACTACACCATATAATCCCATAATCTATATAACTCACACCTATATAACTCACACTATATAACTCACATAATTATATAACTCATACTTATACAACTCACCAATTATACAATCCTGCCACCATATAACTCACACCATAACTCACACCATACAACCTGGTTAACTATATAACTCACACCATATAACTCACACTATATAACTCACACCATATAACACACACCATATAACTCCACACCATACAACTCATACCTATACAACTCACAATTATATAATCTCCACACCATACAACTCACACCATACAACTCATAATTATATACACACTATATAACTTCATAACTATAACTCATAATCTATATAACTCACACCATATAACTCACACTATACAATTCCACAATTATGCAATCCCACACCATATAATCACACCATACAACTCACACCTATATAATCCCCACACCATACAACTCACACCATATAACTCACACCATACAACCTACACCATACAACTTCCACACCATATAACACACACGGTATAACTCACACCATAACTTCACACCATATAACTCTTACACTATATAATCCCATACCATATAACCTACACTATATAACTCACACCATACAACTCACACCATATATAATTCCACACCATACAACTCACACCATATAACACACACCATATAATCACACCATATAACTCACACCATAATCTCACAATTATAATCACACCATATAACTTGGCACCATATAACCCACACATATAACTCACACCATATAACTCACAATCTATATAACTCACAATTATATAAACCTACACTCATATAACTCACAATTATAATCTCCACACCATATAATTACATCATATAATCTCCATGGCACTATATAATCTCACACCTATATAATTCTGCCACTCATATAACTTCATACCATATAACTCACACTGCACCACACCATATAACTTCCACACTACACAACTCACACTATATAACTCACACCATATAACTCACAATTATATAACTCCACACTATACCTCATGAGTAACCCCACACAATTATATAACTTCACACCATATAACTTCACACTATAAATTGCACTATATAACCCACAATTATGGTGAACCCCACACCATATAACTCATACCATACAACTCATACCATATAACTCATACCATATAATTTACACCATATAACTTACACCATATAACTCACACCATATAACTTTACACTATAATCTCGCATAATTCATATAACTCACAATTATATAACTTCACACTATATAACTCTTACACCATACAATCTCACACTATACAACTCACACCATACAACTCATACCTATATATTCTGCATATATATAATCTCAGCACTATATAACTCACACTATATAATCCCACACCATATAACTCATAACTATAACTTCCACACCATATAACTCACACCATATAACTTCCACAATTATATAATCTCTACACTATATAATCCCCTAATAATTATATAACTCACAATTATATAACCTCACACTATATAAATCACACTATATAACTCATACTATATATTCTACACCATATAATCATACTATATAATCTCAGCACCATATATAACTCACACTATAATCCACACTATATAAGTAACTCACACTATAACTCACACCATATAATCTCCCTACACCATATAATCTCCACACCATATAACCCACAATTATGTTAACCCACAACAATAATCAGAACAAAGAGCATTTCACACCATATAACTCACACCATATAACTCATAATTATATAACTCACAATTACAGTAATTCCACACTATATAACTTCACACCATATAACTCATAATTATATAACTTTACATAACATATATAACTCTCACACCATATAACTCATACCTATAACTCACACCATATAACTCACACCATATAACTCACACCATATAACTCACACCATATAATTCCACACCATATAACTCATAATTATATAATCTCTACACTATATAACTCATACCATATAACTCACACCATATAATCTCAATTATATAACTCATAATTATAACTCACTCCATATAACTCACCTATATAACTCACACTATAACTCACACCATATAACTCACACCATAACTGTGGCCAATTCATATAACTCACACCATATAATCTCACCATATAACCCACACCATATATCTCACACCATATAACTCACAACAAGTATAACCTTGGTCAATTATATAACTCACACTATATAATCCTGCCAATTATATAACTCACACCATAACTCACACCATATAACTCACACCATATAACTCACAATTGTTAACCCACACCATATAACCTACACCCATATAACCCACACCATATAACTCACTCATATAACTCATACACTGTTATATAACTCACACCATAACTCACACCATATAACAACCTGCTAACTACATAACCCACACCATATATCTCACACCATATAATCCACACCATAACTCACACCATAATCCCCACACCATATAACTCACACCATAACTCACACCACAATAAATCCCTCAAGGCTCATATAATCTACACCATATAACTCCACACCACATATTTCACACCATATAAACGCACACCATATAACTCACAATTACATAACTCACACCATATAACCCACACCATATAACTCACACCTTACATAACTCTGGCACCACAAGTAACCTACACCATATAACTCACACCATATAACTTGCTAACTATATAACTCATACCACATAACTCATACTATATAACTCATACCATAGTAACTCATACCATATAATTCCACACCATAATCTCACACTATATAACTCATACCATATAACTCACACATATAATCTCACACCATATATCCACACCATAACTCACACCATATAACTCACACCATATAACTCACACCATATAACTCACACCATATAACTCACAATTATATAACTCCACACTCATATATTCCCACACTATATAATTCCACACCATATAACTCACACCATATAATCCACAATTATATAACTTCCACACCATATAACTCATACCATATAACTCATAATTATATATCTTCACACCATATATAACCTTACACTATAACTCACACCCTATAACTCATGTACCTATATAACTCTACACCATATAACTCACACCATATAACTACAATTCATATAACTCATACTATATAACCCACACCATATATTCCACACCATATATTCTACACTATATAACTCACACTATATATAACTTCACACTATATAACTCATACCTATATATAATCTCACACTATAACTCACACACTCATAACTCAACCATATAATTCCATAACTATAACTCACACCATATAACTCATACCATATAACTCACACTATATAACTTACAAGCACCATATAATCTCACACCATATAACTTCACACCATATAACTTCACACCATAGCAATCTCATAATTATATACCTACACCACATAAGCAACTCACACCATATAATCTCAATTATATAACCCACACCATATAATTCCATACTCATATAATCTCACACCATATAATCTCACACCATATAACTCACACATATAATCCACACTATACAACTCACAATTATATAACTCACACCATATAACTCACACTATATAACTCCACAGCCCATATAACTCAATTATATAATCCTCACAATTATATACCGCATAATTATAACCCCATACCATATAACACACCATATAACTCATGCACCATATAACCTGGCACTATATAACCTACACCATATAAATCCCATACCATATAACTCACACCATATAATTCAACTCACACCATACAACTCCCACCATACAACTTCACACCATACAGCTCACACCATAACTACAATAACTAGCCTCAGTGACCTAATCCCATCTAACCTAACTAACCCAAGATAACCTAATCTAACCTATTTTATCTAATCTTCCCCCAGGTAACGTTAGGGTGATTAAGGTGATTACTTATCGAAGAGGGGGGGTGGGGGGTGGGGGGTGGGGGTGGGGGTGGGGGTGGGGGTGAGGTGGGGCAAATCTTCAGGTGAACCAAATATCAATACTATCATTTATATTATACACGTTCATTATTAATTTAAAGTTGTTTTCATATTTTAATAATTAAACTAAAGATTAATAATACCTACCAGGGGTGTATCAGTGCATCAGCTGACCTTACGTAACACAGCTGATGTTCTGGTTGTGTTGACGTTTTTAAACCGTTTTTAAGAATCCGTCATGAATCCACAACAAGGCATCAGACTGTGTTCAAACCTCAGGTGTGTAGGTAGGAGGAGGAGGAGAGTGAGAACAAGGAATAAAATACACCTGTGACAGAGAGAGAGAGAGAGGTTAAGTTCTCTCTCTCTCTCTCTCTCTCTCACACACACTGTAAATGTTTGGATAAAATTCCCTTCCTCTCCCCCTTTGTATATATATATATATATATATATTCCATGCACACACACAGACACACACACACACACACACACACACACACACACACACACACACACACACACACACACACACACACACACACACACACACACACACACACACACACACACACACACACACACACACACACACACACACACACACACACACACACACACACACACACACACACACACACACACACACACACACACACACACACACACACACACACACACACACACACACACACACACACACACACACACACACACACACACACACGCCTATAGTCTAGACACACCATAAACCCACAGTCCTACTTTAGCATAACAGATGGAGACGGTGGTGTGTGTCGGGTGGTGTGGTGGTGTGGTGGGAGGTGATAGAATGTAGGGGTAGGGGTGTGGGTAGGGGTGTGGTGGGGTGTGGGTGTGGTGGGGTGTGGTGGTGTGTCGGTGTGGGGTGGGGTGTAGGGGTGGTAGGGGGTGTGGTGGGGGTGTAGGGGTGTGGTGGGAGTGAAGGGTGTGGTGGGGTGGTGGGAGGTGATAGGGTGTGGTGGGGCGGTATGGGTATAGAAGTCTTACAGAATAATACACTGTAGAAGAGGCACTAACACAAGCTTTAGACGGTGTCAAAGGAGAGAACATGACGACGACCTTAACCTGTGACTCATGTTCTGTCTCGTAGGGGCCGCCAGGTCCTCAAACACACAGGGTACTCAAGGAGAAGGTATAAGGTGAGGTAAGGTAAGGTAAGGTGAGGTGGAGGTAAGGGTGGGAGGTAAGGTAAGGTAAGGTGAGGTGAGGTGAAGTGGAGGTGAGGTAAGGTAAGGTAAGGGGTAAGGTAAGGTAAGGTAAGGTGGAGGTGAGGTGAGGTAAGTAAGGGGTAAGGTGGGTGGGGAGGTGAGGTGAGGTGGGAGGTGGAGTGGGTGAGGTGAGGTGAGGTGAGGTGAGGTGGAGGTAAGGGGTAAGGTAAGGTGAGGTGGGAGGTGAGGTGGAGGTAAGGTAAGGTAAGGTGGAGGTGAGGTGGAGGTAAGGTGAGGTAAGGTAAGGTGAGGTGAGGTGAGGTAAGGTAAGGTAAGGTAAGGTAAGAAGGGGTGTAAGATAAGGTGAGGTGAGGTGAGGTGAGGTGGAAGGTGAGGTAAGGTAGAGGAGGTGAGGTGAGGGGGAGGTGTGGAGGTGAGGTGGGAGGTGGAGGTAAGGGGTGAGGTGAGGTGAGGTATGTGGGTTAAGGGGGAGGTGGGAGGTGGGGAGGTGAGGGTAAGGTGGAGGGAGGGAGGTGGAGGAGGTAAGGTGAGGTAAGGTAAGGTGAGGTGGGGAGGTGGGAGGTATAAGGTAAGGTAGTAGGTAAGGTAAGATAAGGTGAGGTGAGGTGGAGGTGAGGTAAGGTAAGGTAAGGTAAGATAAGTGAGGTGGAGGGTGGAGGTATGGTAAAGTGTGGAGGTGGAGGTAGGTAAGGTAAGGAAGGTATTTTTTGTAAGAGGAACGCAATTTATTTACTGTACTTGGTGTGTGTGTGGGGGGATGGTTTCACTATCACTTTTCTCTTTATATCTGTCAACCTTACTACATTAATTTGTATGTATGTATGTATGTATGTTGTATGTATGTATGTATGTACCTTAAACATCTTTATGGACTTAAATATCTATCAAATTATAAACACACACACACACACAGACACAGACGCACACACACACGCACACACACACACACACACACACACACACACACACACACACACACACACACACACACACACACACACACACACACACACACATTACATTATCCTTATACAGCTTCCACTACTCATCTAGAGAGAGAGAGAGAGAGAGAGAGAGAGAATATAAAATTGAAAGTTTAACTTAAATTAGAAACGTCACTATTACCGCACCTAACAACTTCTTCCTGTTATTTTTCCTCTCCTCTCACTCCTCCTCCTCCTCTTGTTCTGCCTCCTCCTCCTCCTCTTCTATCTTCTTCTTCGTCTTCTTCTTAATCCCATTACCTCTCTCTCTCTCTCTCTCTCTCATCCCAGGGGTCACCACACATTATCAAGACCATTGTCGTGTTGGTGTGTGTGCTGTCAGCCTCAGTTACCGACAAGAAGCCGAATTATTGAGTTTTAAACAAGAGGTTCGGCCCACGATGCTGACTGGCCAGTAGGGGAGTCTCTGAAATCCTGGGCTTGTTTTCTATTGGTTTAAAATGGACAGACAGACAGACAGACAGACAGACACACACACACACATACACACTATAAGCCAACTACACCAATTCACTGTCAGAACACTATACCTACCACTATACACCACACCACACTATACCATAAACCACACCATGCCGTACTACACCATTGTACATTACACCATACCATCCACCACACTACAACCATACCGCATTACACCACATCACACTACACAACACAGGTTTACACTCAATACACTGCGCCATACCATACTAAATACACCCTCAGTATATATATACACCCGTATCATTTAGGCCACTAAAAAGCCGAGCCATTAACAAGAAAAATAAAACCTTTCTCTCTCTCTCTCTCTCTCTCTCTCTCAGCTCCACCACACTCCCCTCCCGTATACAGGATTTTAGCGACCACTGACCAGGCATAATGCCAGGTGTAATGCGTAATGGCTTGAGAGAGAGAGGAGAGAGAGAGAGAGAGAGAGAGAGAGAGAGAGAGAGAGAGAGAGAGAGAGAGAGAGAGTTCTTTCTACACAATTTTGATTTTTTCAGACAGGTAAATAGGTACGGGAGAGAACTGAAATATTTTGATAGCCATATAATAAACACACACACACACACACACACACACACACACACACACACACACACACACACACTTGACCTGTTATAAGTGTGTTCAGTAAGTTAGTCTGTATTGTGATGATAATAATAGACCTTTTGTAACTACGTGTATATTGTATTGTACTGTATATTGTATTCTGGGATTGAATGGCCTACGTATACGAGTTTTAGCCCTGAGTGTCTGTACTGTTGTGGTGTTATGTCATTATTATTATTATATATTATTATTATTATTATATACACTCACAAATATATAAATATACTCAAAGATAAACAGACAGACATACAAAACAAAAAAAACACACACACACACACACACACACACACACACACACACACAGAATAAAAGGTGTTTTAATTAATTAGAACTTTAAGCCGTGAAAAATAAATAAAAAAATATAACAAAAAAGCTCTTTTGGTATTTGTTAAATCTTATGAAAATCCTCTAAACATATTTACAAAATCCTGAGTTTTTTTTTTTTTGCATCAACAATTACGAATAAACTTAATAATTAAAGGGAAATTAAAGTCTTACATTCCTCTAATAATACTCATGGGTAACATTATTAATATCCCTAGAGATAATAAGCGTTCGAAAAGACAGTCAATGAGAATCACGAGTAATGAAAAGACTCACTGCTGATTGGCTCTCGGCTTAAGCTGGCCAAACAAACCGCACGATCCGAAGTCTCTCTCTATCTCTCTCTCTCCTCCTAAATTTCCACCTACCCTATTTTCACCATTTGGAGGTTTGAGTCCAATTTACTTATTTCAATAATTTCCCATTTTCTGTTCCCATTTAGTGCCGAGGGATGAGTCCAATTTACCTATTTCAATTAATAGTATGTCTGGATTTTACCTGTCACGTCTTCCATAAATACATTTCGGTTCCACACCTGTCTGATGTAAATAGTCTCCCGTATCACCTGTCAAATCTGTCTATTTCCCCACCAATCCGATTTTACAACCTGTTTATTTTTTTATTTTTTTCGTCTGTTTGGATCATCAGATTTTTCGGTTTTTCCCTTGTTCGGTTTATCCTGTTCGGTTTACCTCTCTGTTCGGTTTATCTCCGGTTCGGTTTCCGTTCTGTCCTGTTTATGTCCTGTACAGTTATCTTTCTGTCCGGGTTACGTCCTGTCTGGTTTACTTGCCGTCCGGTTTACCCCGTCTGGTTTAATTTCTGTCCGGTTTGCACCATCTGTTCGGTTTACCCCGACTGGTTTACGTCTGTCCGGTTAACCAGACATTCGAATTGTCGCAATCCCTCTGATCTATCCGTCAGCTGCCTCCTCAATGTCCGGTGGGCGGTGACGTGGTCGAGGCAGCGTCCGTGGCGATAAAGTGTCCGTGACGAGGCAGTGTCCGTGGCGAGGCAGCGTCCGTGGCGAGGTATTGTCCGTGGCGAGGTAGCGTCCGTGGCGAGGCAGCATCCGTGGCGAGGTATTGTCCGTGGCGAGGTAGCGTCCGTGGCGAGGCAGCGTCTGTGGCGAGGTAGTGTCCGTGGCGAGGCAGCGTCCGTGGCGAGGTATTGTCCGTGGCGAGGTAGTGTCCGTGGCGAGGTAGCGTCCGTGGCGAGGGTAGCTGGGCACTTCACGGCAATCAGTCGAGTTATGTCTTAAATGTCGCGTGTGTTGGCCTTTGATCAGAGAAGCGACCAGCCTGGAAACTGACACACCCACTCCTCCTCTTCCCCCACTTCCTCCTCTTTCTCCACTTCCTCCTCCTCCTCTTCTTCTTTCTTCTTCTTCCTCCTCCTCCTCTTCGTCTTCTTCCTGCTCCTCCTCCCTCCTACTCTACTTCTCCTTTCTCCTCCTCCTTCTTCTCTTCCTCCTCCTCCTCTTCATCCTCCTCCTCCTCCTTCTTTCTCCGCCTCCTCCTCCTCCTCTTCCTACTCCTTTTACCCACTTCTTCTATCATTCTATCATCTCCTCTTCTTCCTTCAAGCCACACACACACACACACACACACACACACACAGACACACACACACACACACACACACCAACCTGGAGGGAGGAGAAGATTCAGGACATTGGATTGGAAAAAGAAAATCAAGAAATGAAAAAGCAAAAATAAATAAAATAGGTCAAGGAAATTGGTTTTGTTGATATCTTCGGAAAAATGTCTCTAACTGGATCAGGACAGACAGACAGACACAGACAGACAGACAGACAGGATAGGACAGACAGACAGGATAGGACAGACAGACAGGATAGGACAGACAGACAGACACAATATATCGCTCCAGATGACTGATCGATGAAGAACTTGAAAGAAAAAAATTAATGTGATCTAAAAACCGATATTTATTTATATTTATTTACCAAAACTCGAGAAAAAAACAAAAGAAAAATGGAATAAAAAACAAATAAATAAATAAATTCACTTCATTTATTTATTTATTTTTTTTATAAATAGAATGTTGTTTTAGAATAAATTTGAAGAATCTTCATTAACAGACGGTACACGGGGTAAAGCTCTCAGACGGCACACGGTAAAAGCTTCAGACGGTACACGGTGTAAAGCTCTCAGACGGCACACGGTGTAAAGCTCTCAGACGGTACACGGGTAAGAGCTCTCAGACGGTACACGATGTAAAAGCTTCAGACGGTACACGATGTAAAAGCTCTCAGACGGAACACGGTGAAAAGCTCTCAGATGGTACATGATGTAAAAGCTCTCAGACGGTACACGATAAAGTTTCAGACGGTACACGGTGTAAAAGCCTCAGACGGTACACGGTGAAGAGCTCTCAGACGGTACACGGTGTAAGAGCTCTCAGACGGTACACGGGTAAGCTCAGACGGTACACGATGTAAAAGCTCAGACGGTACACGGGTAAAGCCTCAGACGGTACACGGTGTAAAAGCTCTCAGACGGTACACGGTGTAAAAGCTCTCAGACGGTACACAGGGGTAAAGCTCAGACGTACACGGGTAAAAGCTCTCAGACGGTACACGGGTAAAGCTGGGAGCTCAGACGGTACAGTGTAAAAGCTCAGACGGTACACGGTGTAAAAGCTCTCAGACGGTACACGGTGTAAAAAGCCTCGCATACATGATGTAAAAGCTCTCAGACGGTACATGGTGTAAAAGCCTCAGATGACACGGGTAAAGCTCAGAACAGGTAAAGTTCAGGTACAGGTGTAAAAGCTCTCAGACGGTACACGGTGTAAAAGCCTCAGACGGTACACGGTGTAAAAGCTCAGATAGAAAGTCTCAGACGGTACAGGGAAAGCTCCAGGGGGTGGTGTAAAGTTTCAGACGGTACACGGTAAAGCTCTCAGACGGTACACGGGTAAAGCTCTCAGAGGTACTGTAAAAGTGAGGTATGAGAAAGTTCTCGTGACAGGGTAAGCTCAGAAAGTAGCTCTCAGAGGACTGATGTAAAAGCTCTCAGACGGTACATGGTGTAAAAGCTCTCAGACGGTACACAGGGTAAAGCTCCAGACGGTACACGGTGTAAAAGCT